>NC_140650.1:32539910-33139910 GCF_978046115.1 Saccoglossus kowalevskii | reverse complement strand
TCATTTGTTGAATGTATATGTAAATATGTGAAGATACATCGATTTGCCGGCGATGTAGTCAGATAACATGTTATCACACACTAGGGAGTCTTAATACGATTCCTGATTCGTGCTCAGCAGGGAAATCTACACAAATCATGCAAATGCCACTTCGACTGACTATGTCCTTTGGGTCACCAGAACTTGTAAAATGAAATGTCTGATCCATACTTTGATTATCGATTTTTCGATTAGGGTGTATTGTAAATGTACCGGTACCTACTCGCACCTTTGATAATGTACACTGCCGTACCAACTATGTGTTCAAAATAGTGCGCGATATGACATGGTGTTATATCTTTATTTATATCCCTATTTTTAATAGGTTCATCATTTTAATGAATCCGATAACTTGCATAAATGTAAACATATTGTCGTATAGTTTTGGTGGCATTCAAATGGACAGGTGGGATATGTGTTGCCGTTTGTTGGAATCACTAGTCTGTGTTGGTTTTGATTTTTTCCATTTACTTGCATATGTATAGTATTTTCTTTGTTTGTATAAACTCTTTATATGTCGCGATATATATTCAATCCTTATCTGGTCTAGACAAAGAAACCGTACACGGGGCTGACATGATAAGGGTGTAAACTCTATGTGTAATCAAAATAAATTGTCTTTGGTGTAATGGAGGGAGTTATAATGAATTATTAAGACATTACTAAATGTTCATCTACTGCAGTGTAGTCTATTCTATCAGGGGACGACTTCATTGAGCTGGTTTAATGATAAACATTTCTCGTGGACGTGTGAGTGATGTATTGGTATGAATACCAGGAGCTTATTCCGTGTTTCTGCAAGTTACGTTTGTTGTTTTAGCAGAGATGAGATTCTACAACAGATACATTTGTGAGAATTTAATAAATCTTAACCAAATAATCGTGATAATTAAACTTGGTCATTCAACTTACAAACAAATAATATCTTTTTCAAAATATACCTAGCATATTCTTAATTAATTATTATAATTCTTTAGGTTATTAATGAGAGCCGCGTGGTAACAACACGCAATTCAACAAACACTGTTGAATCGTTTTAAACAAATAAACCACATTTATTAAAACCAGCTATTCCTCTTTAGTCACTCGTAAAAACAGGGTCATCGTGAACCACCAACCATTTCAAACTTTGCTGTTCTAGTGATTTTAAATTAAGCAAAATAGAGTTTTACATTCACTTGTATACCTCGGCACTATGTCATCTTCCCGATCCTAAAACATGTAAGCATATAAGACTACCATCGATGAATCAGATGATGGTTTGGGAGGTATCATAACCTCTTCAGCTAGCACTTGATTAATACAGCTAATTTATGTTTCCTGAATGAGTCATCATATGATGAGACATTTGTCAACCACTTAAGACGGGAACATAAAATACGATTGCCATGTATAATTAACAAGTGATACTTGCCTATGCCACTAAATACTAAGTCACGCAGTCACGTGTTTGCCGCGATTGACATAAAGTCCTAAAGCAAAACATGTTTCCATAGAAACGCACACAAGTAGTCCTACATCTTTTTTCTTAAAGACAACATTATCATTACAATATGTTTTCATGATTACGTTCGTATTACAATTTGATAAAATAACGCTATGTTAAGTAACTATGCATATTAAGAGCCAGTTAAATCCTTGTACGTGAATACTGTAGTGTTGACAGGTGCGAAAACAGTTAAACAATAATGTTGGTAAAATCGTGATATAAATATTTAATGCTAGTACTCATCATCATTCCACTAAAATTGAATCATTTATTAGCATATAAATTGCTACATCATCTTAGGGTCAACATGCCTGGTTACCTGGTTACATCAGCCCAGTCTCTACATTAAAACCAAAGTAATTGCTAGAACCATGATGCAATGAAATACAAGGCTAATGAACATATTTTTCCATAAACAAATTCTTTCAAATAAACAACACCTTAACTACAACTTGTTAAAGCAATTGCGTTTGTGCTGTTCTCGTAAATATAACTAATTCTACCAAAAGTATGCAAGTTGTCGTATAAATAGGTTTAAATTCCATTGAACATGAATGTACACATGCGAAAATAAGTCACAAAACACGATTACAAACAATAAGACTTCATTGGTGTGTTACAATCATAGATTTCAGTGTCTTGGCATATTTCAATAAACGTACTCGTATGTACATGATGGATTATCATCAGTCAATTGCTAAAACACGAGGTGATCAAGTGGTTCAGAAGTTATATTGATTTAAAAATCACCTACACTGTCAAAAATAGAATTGATTCTTTATTTTTGTGCTTGCGGATATGAGTGTATTTAAAATGAGCCACGAGTGTTTTGGCGCCAGTTTCACAATGAGACATATCGATTTAGTGGGAGCTGGTTTTAATTATTTAACATCGTCTAGGTATGACAATTTATAATATTCAAGCATTAAATCATCATAGAATGAGAATCGGCCAACAAATCTCGACACTCATCTAACGGCAAGATAGTGTACGTCTAGAATCAGAATATACTCTCGGTTGAGATAGTAGATTAAAACGCAAGAGATGTGCTGATATCCTGCGATATATATGACAACTCTCACTGGCAGACAGGATGTACGTAAGACTGAATATGCATTCCGTTAATTGTGAACTTTATGTCATTTTATCGTAGGCACCGACTGTGAATTAATACTTCATTGTGACACAGCTGTGAACAAAACCAGTGTAACTGTCTGTACGCTTTCTGGCATGAACGAGAGATACGTGGGAAAGATGACAATGCGATAGATATACCTTATTGAAAATTGTATAATGTAATTGATTCTCGATAAAGTCCTGGAGTTTTAAATATAGAATTATAGTATTTTAGCAGTAATGTATGCCTTTTTTAAGAGGCAATATGTTGGTTTCAAAATATATATACGGAAGTGGACCTAAAATATAATGTTTTACAGTATAATATGGTGACGTCACTTATAATTATGCAATTTATAATTGAAACTTGTTGCATATGTAATAGACCATTTTCTGTTCTTATGACGAATGGCTACAACATGCAGCTTATGAGCTCATTTAGCCTTGTAGTTATTCAGTGAGAATACATCTGTCACAGTAACGCCATACGTTACAGCATGCCGTAACTTTGCGGTATTTTATGGGGATTTTTTCATCCCACCATATCAAGAAATGCGAGTTCCAAATATGGAACGATTATAATAATACATAATAAAAACAAACATGGCGGCCCCCAGGGTTTGACCGGACCAGACCCCACACAAAGAAGTTCGCCAAATCTGTTCCAAACTTTTTGGATTTCGGCATTCCTATGATGTATCATTGTGAGAAAAAGATGGATTACGAGGATACCGCAAAGTATGCACTCAGGCAGTACGCCGTCGCATGGCCATCCGCTTGGCGTCGGTCGATACTCCCGCTGTATTGTCTTCGTACATACTTTTCGGTATCCTCGAAATAACCACACTGCATTTGTGCTGCAGAATATGTGCTCAGTCATTTGTCGTGAAACCAGCATTGGTATTGGTGCAACTAATACGTAAATACGATAAAATATACCCTTCTTAAGTTGATTATGTTTACACGTGTGTCATAGCATGTTGGCACTATATAATTATTGTTGTTTTTTACACGTGTGTATATTTGAATAATAATATATCAATATATTCAAGATTATCAAGGACTATGAAATAACGATCAAATGTTTGCACTTGTACCGGTAATTTGAGTGCTTTTTGGAATATCTTCTACTTTTGAAGCCGCTCCGAAATTGTATGAGTGTGACACCAAGACTGTCTAAACATGAAAACTGAAACACGTTTTGAAGGGCTTTATATGTGTGCAACGTATAATTCAGAGCTACCCTATTTTATTTAGTATAAGCAAACACCCTAGGCTATGTGTTATATGTTCAATTTGTATAATGTGATACATTAGAGTAGCCTCCATATCTATCTTCATATTTAGTCGATGTTCAGATACAGAGTGTCACATGTCTTGAGGTATCAACTACAGTATGGTAATTATGAATATTTGATTTCCTTCTTGGTGTCCGGTGATATAGGATGATACGGCAATGCATTGTTGTTATCTTTCACCCGACACCCAAGGCAAAAGATAATCTAATTGTGTAATGAGTTCACTAAACCTGCCAACACAAAATGTACACAGTGTATGACTACCTTTAACATGTACCACATCAAACAACGACCGTCAACAGTTGTGTTTGTTCATTTGTTCTAACCCTATTATGTTTGTTATGAACACGCCCACGTCATGAATAGACTCATTATTACCTCCATTTTAAATCACACCTGCGCTAATTCGCTTACAATGATCGTTAGTTATTTTTAATCTTTTAAATTACATCATGTATATAAATAAGTAGAGACTACTGATTGGATGATACATACGAGCATGTACATGCACCAGACACACGATCTGATTGAACTGCAACTCTGTATGATCAATTGGTAAATTCACCCAGTGTGTATATATTGTTATCAATCATTACTATTTCAGCGTAATTATTACAAATGAGGGCTAGATTACGTTATTACAATACAGAAAATAATTACTACGATTTTACCATACTCGTCCGACTCAGCGCCCATGCACGACTAAACACCCATCTCCAACTTTTGGTACATTACTAATTTCAGGTTCACGTTCGCTAAGCCCCCATCCCTGCCAAAATGCTCCAAATTTGACTGCCTGTTCATAAAATCTGGTCTTTGAGCATTGTTTCACTTTTCCGAATACCGGTAATCAAATGCCGCCGTAAACATCGTGCGAATGTGTAGACCATGGTAACCACGGTAACTACGCTTCGACAATGACATGTCAACAACCGTGAAAGTCGGTAAATACTCAATTCAATATTCAGTTTACCCTTTAAAAAAATGATAATTACCCTATTTAAAAACAACATGCCATTTTTTTTACCATGAAATCAATTCCAACAGATTGTACTTTGACATCTATAATTTACTTCCGCATTGCGTTACCAGAATGCCTTCGGGAATTCACGGGGAATTGTGTCGATACAACACTCCATTCTGATTGGTTAAAAACAGACTTGACCTATTAGGTCAAAGGACGATGTTGCAGTTCAAGTCGTGCGAGAAAGCATCACAGCGGAAATTGCTTTGCATAGGGAGTTTACCTACAATTGAAAATATTCGTAGAAGATAATGATCAACCTTCGACCGTTTTCCCTCAGACCCTAATAATTTTACTCCGTTAATGTTGGTGTAGTATGTAAACAACATTGTGACTATTTCTCTTTTGATATTGTAACAGTATTGTGAAAATCAATGGCGATGCAAATCATTTTTATTTGCACCAAAAGACGTAATATGTTGGCAAAAGTTACGAAAGGACTCCTGACCATCTTTTATTAAAATGTGCATTGTGCAAGGTATTCGGTTTAGGTACAAAGAATACGACAAAGTATAGACCTAATTTGGGCAACAAAGTGTTGGCTTCTCTCTTAACTCACAAGCAAGTGGTGTGTCACGAGGTGTGTCACGTGCCACTCTGCCAAACTTGGGTAAAGTTTGCTTAAAAGGGACAAATGTGCTGCATATCAAATGTGATTATAATATTAATCATAAATAATATCAGTTATTCAGATTCCTTCTCAGTTGTTTTCAGTCATATTATATTGTTCAGAGAATATGATCTGAATAAAAGTTCAAAGTCAAGTTAATTGTATTCCTTGCAGTCAAACATTAAACACACATTGACAATTCAATTTGTTGTTATATAGTCCTGAATTTCAATTATGAACTAAAATGAAGGAGATAACAGTTAACTGCGTAATAAAATTGTATAAATTATATAAATCCTTCAGCTTGTATGTTTTTAGATATTCAGTAGGGTCGAAAATATTCACCGTCGTAAATTTTAATCATTACTATTTGTCAAAGATAAAGGTTGGCATCTCTGTATTGTGTGAAGTACCTGTATACACCGTACGTACATACACGTAGCTGAGTTTCCATGTGATGGGGAAGGTTATATGTGTTGTGCTCGGCGGACCATATATGACCGTGTGTCTACATGTGCATACACTCACAGACGCCATACAATCTCCCAATTCGGGTGGGAGTTTATTTCAACGAATTGTATTGTTGTGACAGAATTCTTTAAGATGTAACGTCCTATCATTTGGATTTATACTTATTACATTACATTGTCAGTCAGAACAATTAAAATATAAATTCTTCGAATTTAGGACTTAAATCGGAAAACATGTCTACTTACCTAGTAACATGCTCAATGTATAAACAAAGCTACATAGCTTGATTATGATGGTGATTATGTTGTCCAGTTGACCAGAAACTAATAGCTATCTAATCACGAGTTCTCATCTAAAAAGAACTTAAGTGAGCGAGCTGTGTAAGCATGAATGTCACGACTATCTACAGATATATTTTTAGACATTCATTACATCAGCTAGTAGTTTGTCCTTGTTTAGCATAATTAACACACGGTTGCCAAGGTTACTGGTTAAATCTACTTTGGCTATGACCGAGTCAATTCATAAAGGTGTCTATATTATCTATGTAAAACATGTTGATGTGATAAGCTTTTGCCAGTAATATCTGCCTAAATAGTTTTCGTTTGATCGGTAATTGTTTCCGGTTAATACAAACAATTAAATCTATTATAAGCATGTGTTTTTTTTAATTATTCTAGCCTTCAATTCTGTTACCAAAGCAGTTAAAAGTGTTAATTACAAACGATCAACATTGAACAAGGATTGAATTCTCGCCAGTCTGATGTTCCAAGACAAGATAGTAGTTACTAAAGTAATGTTTAGGCACAATCCCATAGTACATTGCGGTTCAAACATAGCGTTCAAGCATATATACGCTTTTGACGATTATTTTGTTGTCTACTAATATGTAAATTAGTTAATCGTCATGTAACAAATATAGAAACTACAAGTCCTATCAATGTCTGACTAGATAGATGATGAGAATGACTAAATCATAAATAGCAGCGTTTCTGCACAAGGTCTGACTATGCTTGACTGAATAGCATAGCTTATGTGTTGCCATGGAAAAATCAGTACAGAATCTCATAAACATATATATCGACTTTTATATTCTCTAAAAACCTGGCATTTCTCGTAACAACTATTTCTATGTTTTGTAGTATTTATCTAAATAAACAATCCTGTTTGTCTATCTTGGCCATCTTGTTGATCTTCTTGGCCATCTTGTTGACCTTGTTGTATACCTTGCATCTCGATTATGTATAATTATGTATAATTATGTATAATTATGTATAATTATGGAGCTCATATTTAATATTTGTTTGTATTTCTTCGACCTGTAAAATTACTTGACAAGTAACTTTGTTTCACTAATGAAGTTTGATAACTAGCCATGACTCGACAAGTGAATTGATGTCACTAACCACATGTTTGCTACTGACTAGGTATAAATTAACATGACTCGGCAATGTACTGTTATATTCACATGTATATTCTTTCTGTCACGTCTTGGTCACTATATTTCTTTGGATAAAAACTGTATCTTAATTTGACTTTTACCGACGAAAGTGTATCACCATTTATCCACACCATTACCGTTTGTAGTGATTCTCATTTGTGCATCCTGGTAATCCAATATTGCCCATTCGCAGATATTAAACGCACAAAATAACGCGAATTCCGTAGATTATATGCCTCATTAGCAAAAAGAATCGTCGTTCATGAAGAAAGCTCATCCTCATGCGAGTATGATGAATTAGGGACACGATTTACTGATTTGAGAGTGAATACCTAACTACTAACAATAATTCCATTCCTCGAAGACATACAGTGTGAAATATGTTGACGTATTTAAAGATTGTCAGCCATGATGTCAAAAGTTCAATCTTGCATGCATGTTTGCAATCATAATACCTGTCTATTTAGGGAATGGCCATGAAGTTCCGGTGAGAAAGAAATCAGTTCCTCCATTTTATTTTTATTCTTCGTAGGTAAAATTAATAAAATACATAACTCCGATAATAATAAAATAATAACTCCAATATTAATAATAAAATAATAACTCCAATACAAAAATGTGACACAAAATTGACCAATGACGAATAATAAAATGCATGTCTCTATTCCTGCATCTCCTTGATCTTGCTATACAGTATGTTGTTTCATGGTATTTATATCAGTGTCATCATCTTCCTCATTACTACATCGTCCTTTTCTATATCCTGACTGCTATCTTTTCCCCTAAATGTGAGGGTGAAGGTGAACTGTTTGTGTGGTTAACTGGCATGCTTGTGTGCGCTTTACCCATTGGCTAATCGTCGTAAGGAATGTGGCTGTAGATTGTTTCCCCGATGCATAACAGAAAAAACGGCTTTTTCGGCGCTCCTGCTTTTCTAAAATAATACCTGCGCAGGATTCTGACTGGGCGAAGCATACATTCTTTCTTGTTCTCACCTCCCACAATCTATGAAAGTGTATGGATAAAGATGATTTTTGGTGTGAAGAAATTAAGCCTGGTATTCAGGAAACAACCTTGATCTTTGCACATAAAACATCGGTTGGAAAACGAGAAGTCTGCTATCTCAGAGGCCAGGCTTATACGTCTAGTACCAGAGTATGCTCTTATGGAGTTGCCGTTTTGAGTAGAGTGTGTACAATGACACTAGGCCAATGCAGAAGTATTATGAACTACCAGCCCTAGCTGTGTATTATCTGATTGCAGTGAATGAAACGTGTTTTTTTCGCGAACAAATTAAAAAAGTCTGTTTGAAGAGAGACAGATTGACCCAATTGTCGCTTACTGCACGAATCACTGTGCCATACTCATACTCATAGAAACACATTTTTAATAGTTTTGCATTGAGGTCTCCAAATATTTCTAGACACTAAGCTAAACATTCTCTCTTGCTTAGAAATATCTTCAGCGTAGCCAGGCGTGCCGGACTCATTACCAGATCGTCAGGTAAGCGTAGTAGCTTAACTGCTAGTGACAATAGCTGAAACCATAGTCTTGCTTGTCAATTTTGAACAACTGTTATCTTTGTGATATTCAGTGTTGCCATTAGTATCTCTAGTGAGCAATATGGTAACAAATTTATGGTAGCTGAAGTCCATAGAAAGAAAATAAATGAATAAATTCATAAATGAATAAATTCAAATAAATGAATTGTCCATTAAAAGTGACTCATGAGACTCTGTGTGATCACCAGAGGAAATCTGAATGTGTTAGAGGATGTTGAGCAGTACAAGAAAGTAATGACGAAACTGCCAAGGTACATTAACAATAGATGTGTACTTAGGAGAGAAAGGATATACTGATATCTAAAGATTGTGTGTGATAAGTATGCCGAAATAATAATGTGTGTAAGAAGGGGCTCACAACTTACAACTCTACATGACGACTATTTTATGTAAAAGTGAGAGATCCAGTAAATAACATTCTCTCTATTGAAGAGCTCAAACCACTAACACATCGAGTAGACTACACAAATAGACATATTGTAAAATTGTATCATTCCCTCATTGTGCCAGTGATGTTAAACCACACAGATACTGTCATGAATTTGTTTTCGCGTATCTGTTGACCGACTTAATTAGCTGATTATTAGCTGAATTGCTGTGTTATGTCTGTCATCGTTTAGGCCTATTTGAAGTTTTGGACGGAACTTGGCTCAGTGATTTGGAACTAATTACGAGATATCCGTCGCGATTCTGACAGTTGGTATCCATAGTTATTAATGTAGTGAACGATTAATCAAAAGATATGACGTATTCAGTACTTAGTGTGATTGGCTTTATGATTGAAGGTTACGCCCTAGAGTCTTTTTACTGTTTTGTAATTGGTTAGAGTTTTGAAAATGAATAAAGAGAGTTTGAGTTGGTCTTGGGGAGCACAGCACGATAGACGCAGTCTAGAGCAGTCCTGGAGAGCCTTGGGGCGAGTGTTGACGCAGTCTAAGAGAGTCTTGGGGATATTTCCCCAGGGCGCTGTGTCTTATAGAGTGCTCGATTGACCGACTAAGACGAGAGCTGAAACGTATTTCGTTGTGTGTGTCTTATTTGACTGTAAAGTATAAGTGACTTTCCCGATCCCGTACCTCAAGGGGACGAGATATAGAGACGAGACGAGTTTCCCCCCTGACACGTGTAGAGAACCCAGAGAGAAAAGGATTTCCCCCTGATAATACACCGGAGTTACAACTACTACTTTAGGTACAAAGTGTTTGTTTTTTGTTCTCCACACACAATCTGCTGACATTGTGCTATAAACACCACGATTCCAGTTAGCTACGTTGGGTTGTCTCAGTACTCTCCGCCACGTCGTGTCACGGGTGATTGTCAAGTATTGTTTTTTCACACACTGAACCCGCTTACTGTCATTTTTAATCATCTCCATAAATATCAACTGGTAGTGTCATCACGTAGTTTTAAAATTTTGTTGTGTGTTTTATTTCGGTTTGGGGGCTGGTAGGGGGGATCGTGAGACTAGCCTATTTGCTTTCACTGCTAATTAAAATCACTTTAAGTACTATAATGTCTACCAGCCAGCAACTTAAGGAGCTAAAACAGTTAAGCTATAGCCGCACCTACAGCAGGTGACTGAGAAGTTACACCCATACAAGTCTGATGTTGACATTGGTCTCTTGATTGCACGTGTCAGGAAATGATGATGATCCAGATGAAATAAAAACTTATCTTTAATGGAGGTTATTCAAAATTGTGGACTTGTATACACAGAAGAACGAATATGTCACCTTCGAGTCTCAATTACAAGCAATTAAGATGTTTGAACATGACTTTAATGAGAGACAATCAGACGTAAAGGTGTCTGTTGAAGACAAAATTATCCTTACATGTGTTAGTCATGGAATCTATAAACGAGATAATGGACACTTCCAATGATTGAAAAGGTCAAGCTGTCAAACAACATAAAATGAACCATACGCTTCCAGAAAGTCAAATAAAAAAAGCTGAAGTGAATTCGAGTAGTACTGGATTGCAGTACAATACTAATATAGGATCTGAGTCGTCTGAGTCTTGTGAAATAGAAGCAATGCAATTCAAGCAAGTTGAACTAAGCAAAAATGATCTTTGGTGGTGTTCGTCCGACCAAGATCCGATACAGTATCGAATTACTGTTCATCTATTTGAAGCAGCCTCTTCTCCTGGCTGTGCACTTGATCCTAGTATTCCACCTGATCAGTGAGCCAATAGTGTACAAAGTATTAATATACAACATAATGACCTTTCCATACACAGCGCCGTTCCCACTTTGAACATGTCTGTCAGAATATACTGATTCCGTCGGATTAAGTCGATGGTCGATCTTCTGCTATTATCAACCAGAAATAATGAAGAGTGATGAGCGAGGAGGCAATTGCTCCATATTGGGATCAAGCCTATCACTAACAATAATTTCACTTCCTGTAATATCATACTTCGCCGTACCAGGTCTGTCGGTAAAGTTATTGACTCTGGTTTGGTGGTAAATGGGTGTGAGTTCACAAAAAATATCAACATTTGGTAAAACCTACTTGCATATTATTGCTCGGTTGACGTAAAACAGTATACATGGGTGATAGCGTGTTGGAGGGTAAGCGTTGCTAAATGTTCTTGAAAAGTGATCCCCATTTACGATTACAATGTACCTAAAACCGAATGATCCACTCTTGTTGACACCGACCCCTGACCATTCTCATACTTCGTTATATTTATACTGTGTCTTGGGGTTGCTGACTACAAATGATCAAACATGACACTTTAATAAATACAAACTAACTAACTGAGAATATTATTACATAGTGTTATGAAATTATTATTTCACTACATGATACTACCGTAATGACGGGAATACACAATAATATCACTCTTTTCAACCTTCTCTTCCCAACTTTAATTGAGTTTTTTTCTACAGAACAACTAACTACAAAATGTATAACTATTCACTTTGAAAAAAAACGAGTATATCAAGGTGTCTTTAGAGAAAGTGTTCAAAGGCGTTAATGTGTTTATGTCGAATGTAGAAAACAAATATGATAACAAGTTACATAAATAATCAGTTTTATATGTATGTAAATGCATGGAGTAGGATGTGCTCATTTACATGACATCTATCCATGGCTGTCTTGAGATCCACACATCTTCCTTTTACTCGACCATTTACTGTAATATACTTGTTGTGGTCAATTGTTTTTGTTAGTTGTGTTTTTGTTGATGGACGGATTATGAATTTCGACATTGATTGGGTAAATATTATTCTACTTTATATCATGGAAGGTACTAACGTTATTTTCTCGACATCGAGTATAAGGTACTTCGCAGTAAAATTAAATATGTTAAACATCAAACTATTAATTAATTAATTAATTAATTCAATATAATTCAATCATCTGTTACATACATTATACATACTTCCTACACTGTGTGATGTAAAGAGACTCTGATTTGAGAAAATGTATTGATATCGTATGTTATGATAAAACACAAACATTTAGGACTAAAATGAAAATACTTTAAAAAAATAACTACATACACATGATATCTACAGATGATAAATATTGAGATTTTGAAAAAATTACATTTTGATTATCCGACAAGGATGTGTCCTTGCAAAGCTCATTTGATGAGGATCCACTGTGGACATTAAATCCCCGCTTTACCATGTGTCTCCGTGTGAATGTCTATCTTCTGTCTATTATGATAAAAATCTGTGCCTGAAATCCAATGCAATATTTATGTTGTATGCTAAAAAATACTAATGTGGCTGCTCATTTTACATATATGTTACAAGTTATATGTCCCCAGTTCATAAAACAGATCTAATTGTAATTTAAATTTTCACTACAATTTGCTTCCTGTGTGATATTTTTTATGCATGGGAAGATTGCCATCGGTTTCACGAGAATAATGTGATGTGGAATGACATTTATATTATATAAAGTGTATTAATTTAGTGAATGAACACGCGTTTGATAGTTTGGTGCGGTTCTAGTTTGATATTCATCTCATCTACTCTACGGTGATTAGATTTAAAGTAACAATATAATAGCCTGAAAACATGACAGTCTTTACCTAAAAGCGAGTAATCATTCTAGTCATTTGTTCATTGACGAAGTCTTGATACGCCTTTGGAAGTCATCTGTACACGAATCTACAGTGGAGAAGAGAGTCGTATTTCAGTAACCTGATATTAAGCAAAAACACTGTTAATTTCAGTTTTTTTGTAAAGCCGCCATGTCTTTTGTTGAACTCTTAACGCGTGTTCCAACTGGATTGTTAGTAAGGAAGTAGGACTATGTAACCAAGCACAGGGAATATTGTAAGTCACTCACTAAACATGTTTCACTGTGTATTGCAGGCAATTTCTTCTCGGACGAATAAACATCTTTAACAAGTATATTGCAGATCAAATGCCTTAATTTTTAATATATTACATTATTCGCAAACCATTAATCTTCTCAGCTTGTTACCATGTATGTGTGCATATTGTATATAATGAAACGTGTACTTTTTTGAAATATTTAAAAAGATTTTTGTCAATGCATGTCGCTGGACATAGTTTCAAGATATGAAGATATGATGCACCACAGAAACCATTGCAGAGATGCAAATATTGACGTCTTTTGTTTAAATATACCCACCTGAAGATGATCAATTCTCACCGAAATACTGTTTTAGTTACAAATGCATACAAAGTGAACCAATACAACGCTAATGTCACGCGAAATGCGATGTGAAAAACAAGGGTCGAGTAGTCACGGTTACGTAATGGGGACCGTACAAATGCACGACTGATACTTTTATTGGAAAACACGTAAAATTTGTCAGAGAGGCGTATCCCCTGGAGATGGATGGCGATGCATTTGACATTACGCTCACCCGCCCGATAAATTTGTACTGTAATCACTGTAATCTGAAGAACGGGAAGTAACCCCGCGATCATATGTGTCCACTTGCAAGTGATTTAATTTACAACGTCAGTATATAGCGTATATGCTATGCCTTTAGTGTGGCGATGGCCGTTATAAATTACACAGGAAATGTTTTATTACAAATAAAAATCGGAGAAAAAAATATGGATAGTTACAGCTATTAGTATTGCCGATTCAACCCATGATGATAATAATGAAAGCATGAAAAGATGACATATAATCACCAACTCGGGGAATACCTCCTTAAAGGTCAATATCACACTCAAGAAAAGTTATATGTATAAACAAAGTGTCTCTTATCAACATAGACTAGAATGTATAAGTATAAAAATGCGCGTGCAACTTTTTTGGATTCGTTTATCAGTGCCGTGCTTGAAGAATATACTTCTTGGCAATTCAATTGCACTTTTCCCTAGGTCGTTCCTTAATTCAGTTTCATCAGATTGTATACTCAATGAATGGCTTATTTGTTTCGTGGTATGGTCCACGCCCTCTATGGGCGCGCTAGAATACTTAAAAGGCTATTAGATGAATGATAACAATCAATTCCGAAGCTTTTTCCATGTCAATATATAATGGTTGAAGTAATTTACGTTATTGATGTGTTCAAGTCTCCGCATTAAAATGATAATATGTGATAAGAACTTGGTCACTATGAACTACTCGAAATGTCAAACATGGCTATGTAGAAGTACATGTAACCACAGATCAAATAGATCGTTTTTATCGGTTTTTAGGTTATACATATCCCCTAATTGGACAGATGTGACACAAGTGATTTTAAACCATAATTACAAATATAAATTGTTCATGTGTTGAGGTTTGCTCCTCAAAACGGAAACTATACATGTACAAATATTATCGGTCGACTATCTTACAACTTTAAGGTAGTTGGCTACCATTACAACTTATTTCATGGTGTGGCTCGAAATAGCTCGATGAAAGTGTATCGTTGCCGAACTACTTTTCGTTCGCACTTACAATGTGACAAAAAAAACAATGGAAATTGCCATTTCTGAGACATTTATATGGTAAACCTGTTTCGTCATATCCCAAAAATGTGCTGATGGGAAACACAAATTTTGATTGCGCAGCCATTTACGCTAATATAGCTGTAATAAATATATTGTACCCAATGTAGAGTGCTATGCTGTGTTATTCATTACATCATCAAACCGTTCTGGACTTGAATATAATTACCAACGAGTGTGTTCTTGTTATATAAGAAATGTTTCTGAAATGTTAATGTTAATAGGATTATGTCAGAAACTGCAAATTAATGCAAATTGAAAAAAAACATACATCATTATTAACAAAGATATTCACCATGAATATACAATTATCCTATCCACACGGAGTGTTAACAATTACAGTGTACACTAAATATCGACGTAATCCAGCTTGCTGTTTTATACTGTACACTAAATATCGACGTAATCCAGCTTGCTGTTTTGAAAATAAAATTGAAAATAGCATTATTGATCAAAAAGATATCATAAGGTTAATTCCGTGATAGTGTCTTTCTGTGACTCCATGCATTCATCCTATTCAATTGATACATCATGGTCGACAGATCCAATCGAATCACAGCTAGTGAACAGAATAATTCTCAAATTTGCTTAATTGATCTTTGATTCCCTAATATACTTCTGTAATGAAACGAGACTGGATATGTGTACACACTTGGGGTGAGATGTACCGAAATATCCGGATGAATTGATGGGTCACTAAGAGGGTTCAACTATTGAATGTATGTTATTTCATTCATCCAACGTATCTTCCGTGAAAGATCTATTAGCCTGTGACTTCTAGCAAACAAATGTTGTGACATGTCTGCAATTAACCTTCGTAATTGAAATAAAACACGGGCGAAAATGCATATGGTAAAAATTGTAGGGATAATTACAAAACATATGAGCTGCATTTGCTAATTTTAATCAAATACGATTGATTAAATTAACCTGTGATTTTCATATTGATGGATCATAATAACTTATGATTTTTATATCGGTGGATGATATTCAATTATGATTACCATAGAAATTGTTCGGATTCACTAAGGATTTGTATAGCGATAGGTCAGATTCACTAATAAATCGATGGATCATATTCCCCGTGGCGAGAATTCATGTCGTTCGAAGTAAAAAAAATCACGAATATTCTGTTGGTCTTTTCTATATTTACTGTGAACGAATTAGAGTAATTATTCATGTCGTGTTAATTGCTGTGCTCCAAACTAAAACAATCACTTACACTTTTTGTATTTATGCTCTTGTCGAATCAGTGTCGATATTCCTGCAAGTAATAATTGTTGTGGTTTCTGCATGACATATATTATATATGAATGTAAGCCATCACATATTCGCTGTTACTGTCTGGATTGCCCAGTCTTATTGACATAGACCAGGAGTGTTAATAATGGCATCACCATATCCTCAACCAGTAGTGCTTTCGTTTGTTTTACATGGCTGTCTTGGAATGATTATCACTGTCAGTGACACAGAAAGGTTCGTCAATAGAGGGCGAGATTTAAGGGAGATATGTATTCTATTACTAGTATTCTATCGCTCGTACGGACACCCATCATGGGCGTTGTCACAATTCCCACGGGTGACGCTTGTATTGAAATCAAGCGTATCTTCACATTGCTATCAACAAACGTGGTTTCTAAAACAATATCCGCGTCGCTTTTAGCAAGTATGTGGTATATGGGCAGCTAACAGTGTATGGCACCACGTGTACTAATATAATTCGTAAAACATTATCACCTGTGTCGAATCAGCCTGTAAAGTATTTCACCATGATGAAGAGGAGGTAAATCGCTTGTATTCAATGTTTTTCGGGAAACTTATGCGGGTGTATTGAATCAATGTCCTATCATAAAAGGTGTTTTGAGTCATGTGATGTATCAATTTGGATCACGTGATTTACCTTATAAAAAGACATTTTACTTTCGAAAGACTAAATAGGGGGAAATAAACACAGGGCCTGGGTTCACTTTTTTGCTCCCCGGGCTTGGCCGTTTGGCCAACGCCCAGGTACAACTTTTGTTCTCTATGCTCTGGCTAGGCTTTTCCTCTTGATGTCACCATCCGAATAAAGATCTCTTCATATTACCATCCTGCGTCTCAGTCGAAATTTACTATTGGCTTCGACCACTGAACATCTGGGTGTTGTACAATTGTATCTTCCTCGGTCGCTAACAAATATGACGTCAGTTCCCAGTAAATAATCTGCTACTCACCGTGACAAAATATATTATATTATCGAATTTGAAGAGGAACACTCATCATGTGTAAAACAAGCCTTGAGCTAAACTGACCTTTGCTTCATGCAATTAAAATCACTTCTAGGACTTTTATACGCCTCTGTTCTCATAAATTGTTTTACAAATTCGTGACATTGAAGATATAACACTGACCAAGAAGAAGATTGGGTTCGAACATAGAGGTTACTCAAATTTCTATCTGGCATTCTGCTATCAGGAACATGATGTCATTTACTTTTGAGCTATTTCATTTTATGATTGTTTATATCCCAGAAGAGTTTTTGTAGCCGTGCTTTATTCAAGGAATAATTCTAAACGTGCAAGTTGAAGAAATTCTTCGCTAGCCAATGTCTAAGTTCATTCAGCCAAGCCTTTAAACAGACCTTGGCAGAACTTGAAGTACCCTCAAGCCTCATCAGGTACAGGCAATCGACGCAGTTTTGTATGGGAAGGATGTCTTCATAGCGACAAAAACAGGAAGTGGAATTTTGTTTTATAATTTGGTACGTCCAAGCTGATTGGGCGCCTTGTTTTGAGGCGCGCCCAATCAGATCTCACTGCTTAAGATACGCAATTAGCTTATGCGATCCCGCACGGTATCGTGTAGAGGTATATAGGTCCAAGACACGGGACCGTGCAATTCGGACGATGGGTGAAGAATGGCATAATTGTTTATTCATGTCATGTTTTAAACCAGTTACATTTCTGAATTGCACGATTTGCATTTTTAAAAGTCGACAGATGTCAAACGTGACTACCCAGTAACGTTTCCAACAGGCGTGTTTAATCTGCCATTTCGAAACCCTACTTTTGAACTCTGCATTTTGTACGTTTGAATTACTATTTTTTACATTGTTTTACTTGTATACTTTAGTATGCACGTGATTTACCACTATCCCTCATGTCACTTGATTACTGCCCGATTCCACAGTAACAGAGGAATTCAGTACAGCTTTTACATCACCTATGAAACCATCAAGTCCTACGAATTTGTCTAGGGGTCCAATTCTTCTTGCCCACTACTGAGGTCAGTAGAAATGTTTTCTTTCCTTGACAAGGTAAATCTCTCCATAGAGAATTGCAATAAATTTGTTTCCGGTATGAATAGTGAAGTTATACTCATCATCTTTGGCAACTATATTACCATACCATAATCCTCTGTGGAATCAAATACGTCCTTGGTAAACGCCATAGTTTCTGTGTAATCCAGGTTTTGCAATATTTCTCCTAGTAACACGAAACACAAGTTGATCTATCCATACGAGCACTAACCGTATAGTAGTCATACGTTAGCTGTGAGATTGTGTCTATATTATTTTGAAAAACTCTGACACAGACACTGCCTTCTAAAGCACTAATACATACCATATGTGTGATAACAATCCGCAGTTTTTGCGATTCCAACCCTTTTTGTAAAAACAACCCCCCCCTATTTCTAATACCAACCATAAAGTTCTAATTTATATATTATTATGTGATAGGATCGCCGGTTCTGTGTTCTATGACATCATTTTGGGTTCACTGAGTCCCATGAATTACGAAAACTGACGTGCAAGTTGGCGACATATTGCTGTTTACTTGTTTAAAATGAACTGTTACTATAACATTTCTCAAAACAGAAACAATCACCTGCAACTGTGGAAATGTATTTTCAATATAAATCTCCCAAGCAGTCAATTCTATTTTTGTCTATTACGTATTTTGTTTACAAATATAGAACTTTTGGGGTTTCAGCCAGAAAATGTTGATTAAAATCAGTAATATACGAGGAATGGGAGATTACTGACCTTGTTATGGCATTTACTGTGTCCAAAGTATAACTTTTGACAATACACCATTGTATCAACTGACAACACAAATCACTTAATCCAATGAGTGGGTGTAACTATTTATAGTTGGTGTCATCGATGCCGTCTGGCACGGGGACAATACCCTGCCCATATTACTGCATATCTTGTCGTCGTGGGTGGTAATTCCGAATATGAGTACGTGATTGCTGATTTCAAACATGTGCATAACATCACAGCAATATCATGAATTTGTTTTTGCGTATCTGTTGACCGACTTAATTAGCTGATTACGAGTGAATTGCTGTGTTATGTCTGTCATCGTTTAGGCCTATTTGAAGTTTTGGACGGAACTTGGCTCAGTGATTTGGAACTAATTATCAGATAACCACCGCTATTCAGACTATTATTTCTGACAGTTGGTATCCGTAGTTATTAATGTAGTGAACGATTAATCAAAAGATATAACTATTCAGTACTTAGTGTGATTGGCTGTATGATTGAATGTTACGCCTTAGAGTCTTTTTACTGCTTTGTAATTGGTTAATGTTTTGAAAATGAATAAAGAGTTTTGAGTTGATCTTGGCGAGTACTCCACATAGACGCAGTCTAAGTCGAGTCCTGGAGAGTCTTGGGCGAGTCTTGGGTCAGCCTTGCGATAGTCTTGGGGATTTTTCCCCAGGGCGCTGTGTCTTATAGAGTGCTCGAATGACCGACTAAGACGAGAGCTGAAACGTATTTCGTTGTGTGTGTCTTATTTGACTGTAAAGCTTAAGTGACTTTCTCGACCCCGTACCTCGAGGGGACGCGATATAGAGACGGGACGATATTCCCCCTGACACGTGTGGAGAACCCAGAAAGAAAAGGATTCCCCCCTGATACGTGGTGTGAGAACCCTGGGCATTGCGTCCTACGCACATTGACATCCTGTGAAGAAAAGTGAAATGGCGAAGGTGTGTCTTTCTTGCGAACCGAACTAACAGCTCGACCACAGAGACAAAACCGCGCTTGATGACTAACACCGTTAACAGTATGGCAACGATAAAACCTTCTGATCTATTTTGACTTTTTCTTTTCTTTTAAGTAACTCATTATTTTGCATAAAAAAGTACAACCTATAAGCATATTCATATTATTATTGTTTTTCTCTATGATAAAAGGGGTGATTGACAAAGTAACCACAAACACAAAAACAACAAAATAATTTTAGCACCAAAAAATCATTTTAATATTTTATTTTAAAAGTGTTCAATGTTTAGAAGGAAAAAAAATACTGTGATTGTATCTGCTAGTATTAATCTCATTTCTACAGATAAAGTATTTAAAGCAAGGCATAGTGTTCAATTGGGCACCATCTTTTCATGGCGTTCAGGGCATCATTTATTTTGACAGCTAAAACAGAAAAGTGGGTAAGTTAGTGATGGTGTTCACTTGTGCACCATGCCTTGCAGCCTTCAAGCACAAAGCTGGGCAGTGAGTGATGGTGTTCACTTGTGCACTACGTCTTGTACTCTTCAAGCATAAAGTTAGGCAATCAGCAACAGTGTTCATATGTACATGATTCTTCAATGACCTGAGGGCTTCAAACAGGAAACTGGATAGCTGGTGACAATGACAATAACAAGAGGATGAATATCAGTTGTCACTGATATACTATGATCCTTCCCATACACAATTTTGACCATGGTGACAAATTTGGGTTGGGGTGCTTTTATGATGGCGTGAACATAAATACAGTACAAGCATTAATTCTCCCATTTAAAATTATTATAATGTTGATATTAAAACATTGAAAATACAGGCAATGTGTTTTGCAGATATTACTACAATGGACAACAAACTAGACGTTGTAAATAGCCATCAGCAAACAAAGAATTAACTCAAGGTACCTGTGGTGAAATTATGAAAGTATTCTGAAGAAATGTACAAAAATATTTACTATTCAAGGAAAAACATATTGAAAATCAATCACAGGTGCACGAGAATACCTGTTATTTTTGTACCAAGTTCAGACATATTTGGACTAATAGTACTAGTAAACAAAAACTCAAAATCAATTAAATATACAAATGGGCAAATGTAATTAAGGGATGACATCAATAGATTAAAAACTCAATTGCTTCTCTTATATCCCCCCCCGAACTTTCAAGAACAAGCGACCTTGCGGTCAAAAGAGCTCCTCTGTATATATATGAAATGCAGAGCTAATGGTCAATATGAAAGGAAATCAGCTAATGGAAGTCAAAAATAACAGTTTTTGACATAAAAGAACCAAAGAGTAATAATGCAAAAATTTACAACATTTCAAACCTATCAACTGTCACTCGTGAACTTGAAATAACACACAGGTGCTAAGAAAACTTGCAGTTAGATATTATTCACCACAAGCACTGTCTCCAAAAAGATTCATCATTATAATACTTTCTTCCGTTGTAGCCCTTTTCACAATAGAGGGAAACTTGTTTTCATTTTCTTCGAAAGAAATGCAGTTTCTGCCACAACGCAGTGCTCCAATCAGTACTGAACCTGAAATTAAAGCAATCAATTAAGGTTGAATATCTAAATTAGCCATGGAATTCAGAAACATGTATTCTATTTATAGTGCACATTTTACAACAAACGACTTGGCAGTTGAAATAGACAATTAAGTTTACTGTAGGCTAGGAACATCCATGTTGAAATTCAAAGTCATCCAACTTGAGGTTCAATGTCAAAAATGATTAAAATATTCACTAAAAAAACTAATATTTTGTCACCAATTTTGCAATACATGAATGTAATCAGCTCACCTATTTTTCTTTCAAACACTTAGTCGATATAGAATATGAATTTTCAACATACCTGTACTGCTTGCCACTTCTAATAACCAATCTCCTTCTCTTGTGAATAATTTTATGATAATTTCCATAATCTGTACTGGAATTCGATCGTCATCCACAATCTGGTTCTCCTCATTTAACAGCAGCTCATCTTGTGTTACATTAAACAAATTGTGATGGGGTTGATTTGGTTCAAAAATTTATTTGATCATTGGTGATTCTGCCAGTTGAAGACCAATATGCTATGAGCATTCCATTCACACTACTCCAAAAAGTGCGCTTGGCTAGGGGAAAAAAGATTTAAAAGTTTTTCTTGTACATCATGACTAAGTAAATATATGAGCAGAGTGACCAGCATTACATGATATTTGAACTGAATTGTTTTTACCCAACTATTCCACACATTTCCAGAGCAAGCAGTATTTCTTTTAGTATTAGTTGGCACCCTTGTTGATATTATATCATATACATGCAGGGCTTCCTCCAGGCCTGTTTTTTTTTTTTGGGGGGGGGGGATTCTGCACCCACCCAAATAAACAAACAAAACAAATTCAGCTCTTAGAATGTTAGAGATTGACCCCCCCCCCCCAAACAAAAACACCTACAGGAAACCCTGGCATGGTTCAGTGCTAAATTTAGTACGGTACACCCAAGTTGCTTTGTTTGGCCGTGGACCAATTGTAGCTAAATTCAGTTAATGTGGCGGCCAGTGCAAAACAATACTTCAGCAAAATTGTAGTTACATCTAAATGAGGTACAAGTACTTCATGATAATAAATTCAATATAAGAGAGTCAAACAAAACTTTCTGATAATTCAGTTTTTCTGAATAATATTTTTTATAAAATTATGAATGAATCATACCTGCAAAGTTTTCATTTTTGGAAACTTTCCATGACAATTTTTTCAGAAATGTCCCTGAATTTTGTTTAAAATTTTTTCCACCACCTTAATTAGCTGTTAATTTGTTTGAACAAGTAATGAGAGCGAGTCAATTTTAACAAATTTTGCTGCAAAATGTTCCACCACACACAAGGGAAATCTACATTCATGTAGTTTACTGCACATGGCTGTCACTCGTAATAAAATATTGCAAAGTTTGCTTTCAAGCTTGCCGTTAAGAAACATTAGCACAATTACACCTAAAAAATGTTGTCATACGTTATTGTGGGGTGTTTTTTTTTGGAGTTTTAGGTGTGAATGTGTTAATCATTCATATTTATGTGCCTTTCTTTTCACTGTTATTTCACTTGTTATTACTCCAGTGGAGTAAGTTTGTAGTATTTTTCAAATCAGATGACGACGTGGTGCAGGATAATGCAATCACACGTCCTGGTGAGAAGACTGGTTAAGTTATGCTATTTAAAATTGTGGGCCCTGAATCATCGAACGACTGAAATATTTGAATAAGTTGCGAGTTGTACAGAACTTGAGAATCTGTCGGCCTCTTTGACAAGTGGCACTGATTGGCCCATTCCAGTACAATGCCAGTCTTTGCTGGTTTCTTATTGGCCAATTTTTGTATAAATTTTGTGTTTTCCTGTACTATTTCATTCAGATATTTTGCTGTGATCAGTGTCTGACGAAAAAACTTTTAGCAAATGTTTCGTACACCAATGACTCCGTTACTTAAGGCTATCTGAAATAGTAGCTTACATTAGTCATACTCATGATAATGTTTATTTATTGAGAGGTGTTCAACTTATTTTTAAGGCTTAATTTGCAACTTACCAGATTTTGTGTTTTCAATAAAGTAGTATATATCTTCCACTTTGGAAAAGATATCCAAGGACTGTAGCAATTTTTTTGTGTTTGACAGTTTTGACATCTTAGTTAAAACAACCAGTGAATAATATGGTGCCCCAATGTCCAGACACACAGATCTCAAAGCTGCAGTAAAATGTGACAAATCTTCATCAGTCCATGTCTACAATAAAAATAAAGCAGACCATATATTACCTGCAGGTTCATGAAAAAGATACTCTGTGGGGAAAATGATTTTGGTATTCCATACTCTTATTAGAAAAGGACAAGTTTACTTGCTTCATATCTCCTTGTAAACTATTGCAGCTGGCAACTTCTGAGTAAATATGCATTGATACATTCCACACACAATGATTCCATTGTTTTAATTTATGCACATCATTTGTCAAGAGTGGTGCATATTTATAATAGAAAATATCCTAAATCTGGTTTATGTCAATGCATCAGGAACCGAAACAGCGGTGACAGTTCATTATCTCTACACACAATATTATAATTCATTGGAGTTCCAATGCTAAATTTTCTGTGCAGAGAAGGACATGGAATGTCCATAAATTCATTAACACTTTCACTGATATGAAAGGCATTGCACAATATGGTAAAACTTGTGCATTAAGGGGTGGACCATTATTTCTGGTGGGTGGGGATAGATATCCATAATATTTGTGCCAAAGGGAACCTAAATTTTAGGCCATGGCCAATTACATTTATGGGGGCTCTCCTATTTATACTTTTTTTTATTGTTAGGATATGATCATTTACTTTTTGCATATTCTGAGCTTTTGGTACGAGGCCACTATTAGAATTACCATAGACAATAATTTGGTTGTATTTCTATATCTCATTGTTTCGTCAGAATATTCTCAACATATTGTGCAAGATATGTCACATAAATTGATTTATTAAAAACCTGTTTTTAATAACTTTTTGGTTATAATTTAATGTCACTATGTAAAATTACACTCGTGTGTACATGTGAATGCAGTTTTCAGCTATTTTAGTTATGTAGTTCACTAAATCATCCCTCAACTCGCTGCCAAATTTCTTTGAAACATCTCCCTGTTTTGGTACATAGTTTTAAATTAAAAGCCCAATCCCTACAATGATCGCTCAGGGTGGGGTATTGGCTGAATCCGATAAATCAATAACATTAAACATTTTTAAAATTATTTTGGTTTGGTTCTTTAAAACACACTGTCAATGACAATGATAACAAGTAAAAACAGTTGAACTACTGAAACCTTGACCTTGTGAAGTATATTGAAACCACTGCTAAAATCACCCACCCTGTGTTGAATCGTCTGTCCCTTAATAACAGATCAGTAATTATCTAGAACATTCACGCCTCAACCAAATGCCAGTAATGCCAAACCAGTAATGCCTCAACCAAACCTACTGGGGTCCAATTGTTAATTACATAGAATAATATGAACACCCCCCTAAGAATATTGGTCCATCCCTAATGCATGTACAGTCAAGTTCAGATGGACTACCCATATTCCACATGTTTTGTGTTCTTCAAGAGTGACACAAATTACATGGTTACACATAAAATATTTACACCCATTAAAGTAAAATGGCCCATCCCTTATTTAGAGATCTTATATAAAGAACTCCAAATAGAAGTATTATTTACAACATTAAAATTAAAAGTTATCATGAAACATTCCTGGACTGATATCATATTTAAAATATCTAGATTTAGTACACATCTATATTTAGCTGTGGCATGATTGCATACAATAGAGTGATCCAATTTCAATATACCAAGCCAATGTCAAGTCTATGGACATTTTTAAAATATATTTTCATCAATAATTCTAAAAATATATGGGCTAGACACACCAAAATCGAACTTGGCCGAGATATTATAATACTCAACAACATATGTTGATTTGAAAAGAAATGTATAAAAACTTTTTGAGTTATTGGACCCACAAAATTGTTTACACCGTGGTCGGCGACAACGATGAGTCAGACATTTCCCCCTCATATACCTTTCCAAGGTCAAGGTAAAAATGACCTGCATCGATTCAAATCCCAGGAAGTTGAGACTTTAGCAAGAAACACAGTGCACTATTTCTTACTGGACTACCTTCAAAGGGAACAAACCAGGAAGTCAATTAACATGTAGTGGTCGTGTTCCTTTTAGATGAACTGGTTATTCTGGTTACACTGTTTTCTCATAAACAATAATACATTTATTAGTAAACAGTTTCCATTAATATATTGAAGGATGGGCTTATGAGCTTATACCAGGATAAGTAAAGTAGTAATACTATACTACAGAGAAGGTATAGAACTCACCTCTGGCATGTTTAAAATGCATAAGCCAGTTCCCTGAAATTCAGGGGCTACTTTTTTTATTTCATGGGCACTGACAGCATGAGGAGGCAAGATAGCTGCATAACTGGTTGTGTTTGATGAACCACTGAACTTATCATACTGCCTTGTATTGGTATTATCATGGGATTTTGCATGGTTTTCTTTTAAGTATCGGCAGGCTTGGACCAAGACCTCCGGTGTTCCTTTTCTGAAGTCCAAATCAATGTATCTCTTCAAATACTCTCTGGTTGCATGGTGAGGATACAACTCCTCTACCTCCTGCCATGATTTTACTCCTAACTGTGTGACAAAATGTTTTTGGATGTTAGCAAGTGATTTCATGAAGGTGTTTTCCCTGGTAAATTCACCTATGCTCATCGTATTATCAGCAAGGTAGGACAGTTGGACCTTGACGGTATCTTCCTTTAGGTACATTAAGTCCCTGAACAAGTAAGTTTTCATGTCAGGCTTTTGTATGCGATCTTTTTTGGAAAGGCGTTGTTCTTTTAGTCTTCCTTCCTCAAAAAGCTGAAGAACTTGTCTGAAGACATCATAGCTGGCTTGGTTAAGTTCTGCTAAACAACAAATGGTGTTGATATCATTTCGATTCTAGGAAAGAAAATATTTAAGAGATTAATTAACCCAATCATGAAATTTGCACTAATGAGTTAAAGGGGAACCTTCCTAATCAGATTTATCTTGAAGTAAGCATTCTTATGAGATTACAATTACAATAGAAAAAATAGGCCAATTGGCCTGATCGCTCACCGGTGACATTTTAAACAAGCAACCTTGCGGTCGATAGAACTCTGCTGTCAAATGCAGACGAATTCTCTATGGACATAAACAATTGTTAAAGAATACCATCATGAGCAGCACACATGTGAACTTGGAAAAAATTTCAAACCCATTGATTGTCACACATGACCTTAGCATGGGGGGGGGAGGTAAAATTCAGATCTCCCAATGTTACACAGCACCCATGTACATGCAATAAACATGTAACCTTGAATGACCTTAACCTGACCGTGAAAGTTTGGAGGAGCCTTTTGAGCCCATCATTTATCACACTATAGCCTGTTAGAAGCAATAAACATGTGAATACGTTATCGCAATATGCAAATTACGATAGCATTAAAGTACTCACCAAAGTCAAATATTTGTTCAAAAAATTTCAAAGACCACTATAAATTAATTAATGCAATAATTATCCAATTAATATGCATGGAATTGCACCAAAGTCTAATCAGCACATCTACTCATCATATATTAGCTGTGTGCCAAATTTAATTTGAATTGAAATTGTAGATCTTGAGTTAACAGTGGAACACATTGTAGTCAGAGTTATGGCTCAGAGAGCCCAGTAACACATTAAGCCCCGTTTCACAGGAGCTAAAAATGAGAAAAATATTCACTCAAAACCCAAATTTGCCTATTTTGACACAAATTTAATAAATCTGACAGAGGACTATCCCAAGTATCATTACTGCATATATTAAAGCATATGGGCTTGTGGTTTTGGACTAGTTGTCAAAAATAACTTTTTTTGACAAAAATATTTAAAAAAAAAAAAAATCTTGCAGATATCGTCAGCAAATGAACAAACCTGAGAGAGGACCACCTGAGGTACCTACATGATAAATATAAAAGCAATCCAGCTAATGGTTTTTGAGAAGTCAAAAATAACAGTTTTGAAGCAAAATACCTAGAAATACCAATTGTGCACCATGGTTAAATGGATTTGACTATTAGATATGGGGAACAATTCCTTGTCTTCAACTGATCACCAGTAATATTCAAAATGTCAATGTATAAATGGTGACTAGTGTTGTTTTTATACTCGTACCATAATGATATTGTAATTACATCATGTAAAAAGATATGTATTTTAAATTTAGGTAGATATTTAGTTTTTTATTTGGCCTTTTAAGTAATAAAATATAATATGCTGATTTGCATTTATTTTATACGTGTATTGTGTGCTCCTTACTGTACTATTATTAATTTTCTTATGATATAAGGTAATTTTGCATTGAAGCAAAACAAGTAATACTTTTCATCCAAATATCACTGAATTATATCGAAGGCTGCGAGTCTTACTGAAGAAATATGTTTTTATATGCCCCTATTAAAAAGCTCAAAATATCATAGAATATTAACATTTGAAAATTATATTCCTGAAAATCAACAAAAAACAAGCTGTTGTCTCAAATTTCAATACTTCGTGCTGAAATTCAGAAAAAAACTAACAAATTCTTGTCATAGTTTAATATTTTGTACTGAAATTCAAGGAAATGCTAAGAAAAGAAAAACCCAAAATAGATCAGAAGGTGTTCGATGTACAACGCTGAAGAGATGAAGACTTCGGAACCTCCTATGAACGACGAATATCGAATAGGACTGAATAATTAAGAATTGAGCGACATTAAAGACAAGATGATGATAAAGAACGACCCGGACTAACGCGATGAAAAGAGGAGACGCTTGTAGACTTTGATTAGAACTTTAGCTATCTGTGTATTGCTTAGAGAACTGCTCGCTAGACACTGTAACTGACACTGTGTAACTCAAGACGTTGAACTATTTTTCACAATCCCAACACCATTGCTCAGTAATGTAATGTATTGCTTGCTTTTCCTATCGTCTTATCGTTTTTTTTGTGATGTCGAATTGTATGTTATGTAAGCGCCCAGATCTTGTTTTGAAATGATATTTAGTGACATGCGAGGTCCTTTGTAACGATTTAAGCGCGCCTCAGTGGACAAGTATTTGCAACACAGTGTTATGAGTTTTGTGAAGTTTTATGGAGTTTTAATGAGTTTATGAGTACGGATTATGATGGGGAAAGTAATGCCCCAATGATTTTTTTAAGAGTTTTGAGATTTGTCGATGTACAGAGATACCGACGTTTTAAGAGTTGTTTTTGTTTACGTGTTGTTTCCGGAATATTTCTGACGCTTTTTGAGTTGAGAGCACTTTGTAACGTTTTTTAATGTCTTTTTGGGGATGGGAGGTAGTGCGCTTATATACGTATTGTTTGATAACGCAAGCTTTTTTTCATGATTGACAGGATTATATGTAACTCAGTAGTGTATATCGTTTTAGCCTTTTTCCGTCTTTTTGCCAGAGGAGTAATGTGTTATGAAAGCGACATTGTCTTTGCATTCCGTTTCCACGCCTTATGACTTTTGTTTAGATTAACGACTTGTGAGTTCAGTTGAAGTTTATAAGCGTATATGACAGGAGTTTGATTAATAGCTTTTTATTCATTGTTTATTAGTTACCGCTTTGCAATGCTTTAACCGAGAGACGCATCTCTGGTAATCATGTAATCGTGCTGTCGACGGCCGCGATTGGCCGATCGCTTGGTTACACCGCCACGCCTTAGTTTTTTTGACCTTTTGATATAGAGTTTGTAACCTTAGTAACGGGAGACAGTGCAGCGAAGGGTTACCCTCAGCGGACCGTTTGAGAAAAGCGGGCCTATTGGTAGCCTTTCCCTTGTTTTATTTGAGACTTTATAACCATTGTATTTAGACTTTATAATCAGTTTATTAATCAGTGTGTTTTACTCTTTTGATTTATACCTTTTTCTTAGTATTGTATTTAACCCATATGACGATGAGTAGATGACGGTATCTTTGATTTATGAACGTATTATGCCGGGAGGCATGACTCAGTTTGGGTGAAGTGATGCGTCATGAATTTGTTTTTGCGTATCTGTTGACCGACTTAATTAGCTGATTACGAGTGAATTGCTGTGTTATGTCTGTCATCGTTTAGGCCTATTTGAAGTTTTGGACGGAACTTGGCTCAGTGATTTGGAACTAATTACGAGATAACCGTAGCTATTCAGACTATTATTTCTGACAGTTGGTATCCGTAGTTATTAATGTAGTGAACGATTAATCAAAAGATATAACTATTCAGTACTTAGTGTGATTGGCTGTATGATTGAAGGTTACGCCTTAGAGTTTTTGTACTGCTTTGTAATTGGTTAATGTTTTGAAAATGAATAAAGAGTTTTGAGTTGGTCTTGGCGAGTACTCCACGATAGACGCAGTCTAAGCCTTGCGATAGTCTTGGGGATTTCCCCCCAGGGCGCTGTGTCTTATTGAGTGCTCGAATGACCGACTAAGACGAGAGCTGAAACGTATTTCGTTGTGTGTGTCTTATTTGACTGTAAAGCTTAAATGACTTTCCCGACCCCGTACCTCGAGGGGACGCGATATAGAGACGAGACGATATTCCCCCTGACACGTGTAGAGAACCCAGAGAGAAAAGGATCCCCCCCCCGATAGCAAAATCAAACAGATACAAATTTGCGAATTAGCAGATAAGTAGCAATATAACAGTGTTAAAACATGCATTTCTCTTTGGATAGTATAACATTGACTTTGTATTTTCACCTCAGTTATCATGTAATTGTTCTGTCGGTAGCTCACAAGTATGGCATACCTTTTGGTTCAACCAGCGGTATTGGTTGAGTACAGTGAATTACAGAGCTGACATGTATACTGACGTCGTATCGATGTTTATGACATCGTATGATTTGATCACAGACACATTAAATCGATAATTAGGACTGAAAAACAAAGCATGTTTACAATACCATTTGCCGAAAAAGCAACATCGCCTGGCTTAAGTAGATGTAGAATATGACTAAATCTTAGTTTTATTTCCTACACGAACACGCAACATTCTTCGTGTGAGGCCCAACGAATCGAAAGTCAGGAATACGACATCATTCTGGGTTAAGTCAGATGAATTACTAGGCCTCACGTGTATATCGGCGCTGTGTTTAAAATATAGTATACATTGAACTTTGACATTGAATCAATATCTACGACTGAAAACTTAATTACGGAGGTGCTACCAACATTCGCCGAAACGGGTACAATTAACTGGCACGTGTGCAACTATAATATCAATGAATCTTTGTTCAACTTCGTGCACAAACACGCAGTATTCTTTGTGGGTGGGAACTCTAATACACAATATTTGCATGCTGAATAACTTGAGTGAAATATAAATACTGATATGAAGAATGTTGGATACTGCCTTTTAAGGGAGGGCATCATTGATATTTGCATATTTATGATGTAATTTCTATACTCAAAAATATAAACAAAATATATCATTTTTATTGGTCACGTGGCTCGTTATTCGTATTGGTTTAAGGTAGCGAGACTATTATTTGTGTTGAAAATTATGATTTTCACATTTATTTATTAATTGATGAAATGCACTATAAACTTTCATCTGACAAAGTCAACGTAACCTAGAATGTCATGTAAGTTGGTTAAAATGTAGATTTTCTGAAGGGAAGCAAGGCAGCTTCAGTAGTGTTTTCTGAAATCAACAACACATGTTTAATTTGTGTGCCTATAAGTTTCAAAGATTAACTCAAGACAAAGCAATGTTAGGATGTGTTATCAGTAGCTATCTGACACACAATGAGTGTCTGAGTGGTTTGTCTCCGCCCCTGTTTATTTCACGGATTAGTCATTTGCATATGAATGTGTCAGACACAAGGTCACACATCCACTGAAAAAAATCATTGATTTTAGTGTTTTCATCTGCCGTTTTATCGAACTATAGCTATCCCATTCCTTTATTTTTTTGGTTTCCAATAGCCTTACACATTTGGATGCCCCTACACATGTTAAAACAGACCTTGATTGGAAAATAAATCGCTTGTGCAGATAAACAAGCTTGAAAATCTTTGCTGTGACTTCATCGACGTTTTCTAGGAGTTTATGTTTTTCAAAATACAAGGTCTTTAACAAAAAATAACGTATACTTATTGTCGTCGGATTAACACCAAATTGTCACAGTTTTAAGGTGACAATGAGAGGAACTTGAATGTGTCCAGACAAACTATTTCATGGATTATTTACCAATGTGTTGTGGTTTGAGTTGGGGTCAATGCGACTAAAACAGAAATTAAAATTCAGGACACTACTTTTCAAAACGCGTTACTTGAATAAAACTGACCAGACACATTCAATTTACCAGACTATTGAACAACTAGGAAAAGTGAAAACAAAACTTCTTACCACCAGCGTAAATGCGTAATTATTTTTTTTACCAAAAAAGTAATTTTTCACTTTTGATTAAGTAACGCACCGTAGAATGCAGATATGGGCATGACAAACACACCTTTGAAAAGCTTGAAGTCTGGCGATTCCAAAAATATATACTTTCCTGGGTCTATTTGTAGTCATTTGGTCCCAATTAAAAGATGAAAACAAGTATGCAAATAATAGTCCCGCTACCTTAAGTTATAACGGAAGCTCATTTAACCTACTTCCTTGGTATTAGCAACAAGTTTTTGTGACACAGTTCAAGATATCTTACTATCTGTATAAATAATAAAAAATATAATATGTAATATGTCAGAACCACTAATCACATCACTGTAAAATATGGTGTACACCATGTACATGTCTAGTACATTGGCGTTTGGAAATTGGTCACGTGGTTCGGCAGCCATGCTGGATTTAAGAATGTGCGCCATTTTTCATACTTCCGGTGGTGGTGGTGATGGTGATTGTGGTGGCAATATCGCAAATAAAAAGTATAGCACATAACTTTCTGCACTATAATTAGTGTTATCACCAAAATGGCATTGAATTCTTTTATGTCTTCTTCGTCAAAACATTAATTAATCGTATTATTCTGCAATGTAACATGCACATAAACAGCACATTACAGTTTAGAAAATTTTTGGCGATTGGTCGCGTGGTTAGATGAAAATGTCAGGTTTTAGAAAACTGGGGAGTGATCTATTTATCCTACATGGAAGGTTACTAGCTATCGTGCGTGTGTTACAAATTTCATAGTTTTTTTAATAAATATTTTACTAATTGTTGCAAGTCATGGTGTTATTGTTTTTTGATCTGTGATTACATTGACCTATGAAATAGCATTACGGAAAAAAATGTCATAACATATACATCAAATAAAAAAATGCAACGGATCCAGTGAGTTCGAACTTATGGCCATGCAGAAAAAACATGCTAACCACAAGAACAAATACTCAACTATAAAGTAAACACAGGTTCGTCAACTTAGAAGCGGGGGGGGGGGTCGTCACCTGCGCACGCGCGGGAATTGAGTCCCAAGCGACGATAACAACACACGCTAAAAACGCAAAGGCTCATGGGTAGACGCTTATTTGTAAACAATGCCACGCTATGGCCATCTGACGCATGTGCAGGTGATGACTCCCTCGCTTTAAATCTGACTGTTCTTTCGTTTCACATTTGATATATCAGTTCTTATTTATAATTACATGTATAATTCCATGGAATTTTATCTGAGAATAAAATTCCAATTCACCTAGTGGGGGATTCTGAAATTTGGCTTTCATCGTCTAAGTGCATTCTAATTGGAGAATCCTTCAACGGTTGGCCAGAATGTAAGTTTTAATACAACCCCACCCCACAGCATCCCAAATGATTTATCCCTTATCGCAACGTAGACGCTTTTACGTTCAGAACGTCCACGAAACGACACGCGGGTATTTTTTTCAGACGAGAAGGATTTCATCACGTAAAAGATTAATAGTTGATTTTTTACTTAACCGAACTTTCAAAGATGGGGGAAGTGTTCAATAATAGGAAACTATTACATACTTACACGTGCAATAATGATAACATGGCTGCACGTGGTACTGATCGACCAATGAAATTGTGGCGTTTCAATATTAGGCAACGCACGGTATTATAATTATTTTAAATATTTAATGATGTATAACATTAAGGTAGCGAGACTATTATTTGTGTTGAAAATTACGATTTTCACATTTATTTATTAATTGATGAAATCCACTATAAACTTTCATATGATAAATTCAACATACTACAGAATGTCATGTAAGTTGGTTAAAATGTAGATTTTCTGAAGGGAAGCAAGGCAGCCTCCGTAGTGTTTTGCAAAATCAACAACACAGGTTTAATCTGTGTGTCTATAAGTTCCAAAGATTAACTCAAGACAAAGCAATGTTAGGATGTGTTATCAGTAGCTTTCTGACACACAATGAGTGTTTCCAAACATTTGAGTGTTTTGTCTCCACCCCTGTTTGTTTCACAGACATTTGCATATGAATGTGCCAGACACAAGGTGACACAGCCACTGAAAAAAATCACTGATTTTGGTGTTTTCATCTGCCGATTTATTCGAATTATAGCTATCCTATTCCTTTATTTTTTTGGTTTCCAATAGCCTTACACATTTGGATGCCCCTACACATGTTAAAACAGACCTTGATAGGAAAATAAATCGCTTGTGCAGATAAACAAGCTTGAAAATCTTTGCTGTGACTTCATCGACGTTTTCTAGGAGTTTATGTTTTTCAAAATACAAGGTCTTTAACAAAAAATAACGTATACTTATTGTCGTCGGATTAACACCAAATTGTCACAGTTTTAAGGTGACAATGAGAGGAACTTGAATGTGTCCAGACAAACTATTTCATGGATTATTTACCAATGTGTTGTGGTTTGAGTTGGGGTCAATGCGACTAAAACAGAAATTAAAATTCAGGACACTACTTTTCAAAACGCGTTACTTGAATAAAACTGACCAGACACATTCAATTTACCAGACTATTGAACAACTAGGAAAAGTGAAAACAAAACTTCTTACCACCAGCGTAAATGCGTAATTATTTTTTTTTACCAAAAAAAGTAATTTTTCACTTTTGATTAAGTAACGCACCGCAGAATGCAGATATGGGCATGACAAACACACCTTTGAAAAGCTTGAAGTCTGGCGATTCCAAAAATATATACTTTCCTGGGTCTATTTGTAGTCATTTGGTCCCAATTAAAAGATGAAAACAAGTATGCAAATAATAGTCCCGCTACCTTAAGTTATAACGGAAGCTCATTTAACCTACTTCCTTGGTATTAGCAACAAGTTTTTGTGACACAGTTTAAGATATCTTACTATCTGTATAAATAATAAAAAAATATAATATGTAATATGTCAGAACCACTAATCACATCACTGTAAAATATGGTGTACACCATGTACATGTCTAGTACATTGGCGTTTGGAAATTGGTCACGTGGTTCGGCAGCCATGCTGGATTTAAGAATGTGCGCCATTTTTCATACTTCCGGTGGTGGTGGTGATGGTGATTGTGGTGGCAATGTCGCAAATAAAAAGTATAGCACATAACTTTCTGCACTATAATTAGTGTTATCACCAAAATGGCATTGAATTCTTTTATGTCTTCTTCGTCGAAACATTAATTAATCGTATTATTCTGCAATGTAACATGCACATAAACAGCACATTACAGTTTAGAAAATTTTTGGCGATTGGTCGCGTGGTTAGATGAAAATGTCAGGTTTTAGAAAACTGGGGAGTGATCTATTTATCCTACATGGAAGGTTACTAGCTATCGTGCGTGTGTTACAAATTTCATAGTTTTTTTAATAAATATTTTACTAATTGTTGCAAGTCATGGTGTTATTGTTTTTTGATCTGTGATTACATTGACCTATGAAATAGCATTACGGAAAAAAATGTCATAACATATACATCAAATAAAAAAAATGCAACGGATATCGATCCAGTGAGTTCGAACTTACGGCCATGTAGAAAAAACATGCTAACCACAAGAACAAATACTCAACTATAAAGTAAACACAGGTTCGTCAACTTAGAAGCGGGGGGGGGGGTCGTCACCTGCGCACGCGCGGGAATTGAGTCCCAAGCGACGATAACAACACACGCTAAAAACGCAAAGGCTCATGGGTAGACGCTTATTTGTAAACAATGCCACGCTATGGCCATCTGACGCATGTGCAGGTGATGACTCCCTCGCTTTAAATCTGACTGTTCTTTCGTTTCACATTTGATATATCAGTTCTTATTTATAATTACATGTATAATTCCATGGAATTTTATCTGAGAATAAAATTCCAATTCACCTAGTGGGGGATTCTGAAATTTGGCTTTCATCGTCTAAGTGCATTCTAATTGGAGAATCCTTCAACGGTTGGCCAGAATGTAAGTTTTAATACAACCCCACCCCACAGCATCCCAAATGATTTATCCCTTATCGCAACGTAGACGCTTTTAATTTCAGAACGTCCACGAAACGACACGCGGGTATTTTTTTCAGACGAGAAGGATTTCATCACGTAAAAGATTAATAGTTGATTTTTTACTTAACCGAACTTTCAAATATGGGGGAAGTGTTCAATAATAGGAAACTATTACATACTTACACGTGCAATAATGATAACATGGCTGCACGTGGTACTGATCGACCAATGAAATTGTGGCGTTTCAATATTAGGCAACGCACGATATTATAATTATTTTAAATATTTAATGATGTATAACATTAAGGTAGCGAGACTATTATTTGTGTTGAAAATTACGATTTTCACATATATTTATTAATTGATGAAATCCACTATAAACTTTCATATGATAAATTCAACATACCACAGAATGTCATGTAAGTTGGTTAAAATGTAGATTTTCAGAAGGGAAGCAAGGCAGCCTCCGTAGTGTTTTGCAAAATCAACAACACAGGTTTAATCTGTGTGTCTATAAGTTCCAAAGATTAACTCAAGACAAAGCAATGTTAGGATGTGTTATCAGTAGCTTTCTGACACACAATGAGTGTTTCCAAATATTTGAGTGTTTTGTCCCCACCCCTGTTTGTTTCACAGACATTTGCATATGAATGTGCCAGACACAAGGTGACACAGCCACTGAAAATAATCACTGATTTTGGTGTTTTCATCTGCCGATTTATTCGAATTATAGCTATCCTATTCCTTTATTTTTTTGGTTTCCAATAGCCTTACACATTTGGATGCCCCTACGCATGTTAAAACAGACCTTGATGGGAAAACAAATCGCTTGTGCAGATAAACAAACTTGAAAATCATTGTTGTGACTTCATGGACATTTTCTAGGAGTTTATGTTTTTCAAACTGCGTAATTATTTTTTTCACAAAAAAAGTATTGTTTCACCTTTGATTGAGTAACGCGTCGTAGAATGCAGATACGGGCATTTAAAACACATTTTTGAAAAGCTTGAAGTCTGGCGATTCCAAAAATAAATACTTTCCTGGGTCTATTTGTAGTCATATAGTCACAATTAGAAGATGAAAACAAGTATGCAAATAATAGTCCCGCTACCTTAAATTGGCTAGTAGTACATTATATTAAGTTTGTGGTGACACAACGGCACCGTGTACTTTGGCCTACGAGATCTATGTAAATAAGCAAGATGTAATGGTATGATGTATGTCTAGTGTCATAGGTATGCAATGTACTTGGGGTAATTTATATACAATCCAGCGTATCTCATCCTGTTGTCTTGTCCTCAACATATCTTGCGAAAAATCCTTATTAGTTATATTTGAAATAATAAAACAATAATAGAATCACCGGTTTTGTTGTGTTTGCAGAGGTGAACATATGTTAGTCAATGCAATGTGCTTGTCCCTCTGTGGAACACTGCGAGTGTTCTGATGATTGATATAGTTACTAGCACCTAGTGTCTCTTGATATAATTGCATGTTGATTCATATACCAAATAATTACTAACTCAAATTTAACAATAAAATTAAAATGTCTGTTCAAGTAGATCATGGTAGACTAGCAAAATCTACACAACAGGGAGGATTATTCTGCCTTGTTTTCCATGCTGTTACCCTATCTATGTATCTCAGGACAGTTCAATAACGCAAATAGTTCTCTAAATATTCAAGTGTTTGAGCTGTACATTTTGCTCTATCTGGTGGTGATTATTTACAATTAGATAGTCACTTGTCTTCCAATCTTGTCTATCACTTGGTATGTGACATTTCCTGGTTTGAGTAATACTTGGTCTCCCGGCTAGAATGTTACTTTCTCTGACATTTCTATGTGCATCTAGGTAATCATTTGATTTCTGTTTTAGTTCAGTGACTCTTATCACCCTGTCATTTTCTCTAAACTTGGTTCCTCCTGTTTCTGGTAGCTTTGTTGTTAACTTTCTTTTGAACATTGCTTCAGACGGATACAATCCTGTAGTTGTGTGTGGCGTAGACCCTACGCTAGAAGGAACATATTTAACTCCTTATACAGATTGAGTTTCTAAAGCTGTACTTGTGGTGTGGATTTCATATGGTGTTTGGGTTGTCAATGTTATATGGTGTTGTGTTTTCGATACCATGTGATGCTTGTAGTGTTTGGCGCATATTGGCGTCGATGTCACATGGTGTATGGGTTGTCAATGTCATATGGTGTATGGGTTGTCGATGTCATGTGGTGTATGGGTTGTCGATGTCATATGGTGTATGGGTTGTCAATGTCATATGGTGTATGGGTTGTCAATGTTATATGGTGTTGTGTTTTCGATACCATGTGATGCTTGTAGTGTTTGGCGCATATTGGCGTCGATGTCACATGGTGTATGGGTTGTCAATGTCATATGGTGTATGGGTTGTCGATGTCATGTGGTGTATGGGTTGTCGATGTCATATGGTGTATGGGTTGTCGATGTCATATGGTGTATGGGTTGTCGGTGTCATATGGTGTATGGGTTGTCAATGTCATATGGTGTATGGGTTGTCGATGTCATGTGGTGTATGGGTTGTCGATGTCATATGGTGTATGGGTTGTCAATGTCATATGGTGTATGGGTTGTCGATGTCATGTGGTGTATGGGTTGTCGATGTCATATGGTGTATGGGTTGTCGATGTCATATGGTGTATGGGTTGTCGGTGTCATATGGTGTATGGGTTGTCGGTGTCATGTGGTGTATGGGTTGTCGATGTCATATGGTGTATGGGTTGTCGGTGTCATATGGTGTATGGGTTGTCAATGTCATATGGTGTATGGGTTGTCGATGTCATATGGCGTATGGGTTGTCGATGTCATGTGGTGTATGGGTTGTTGTGTCATATGGTGTATGGGTTGTCGATGTCATATGGTGTATGGGTTGTCGATGTCATATGGTGTATGGGTTGTCGATGTCATATGGTGTATGGGTTGTCGATGTCATATGGTGTATGGGTTGTCGGTGTCATGTGGTGTATGGGTTGTCGATGTCATATGGTGTATGGGTTGTCGGTGTCATGTGGTGTATGGGTTGTCGATGTCATATGGTGTATGGGTTGTCGGTGTCATATGGTGTATGGGTTGTCAATGTCATATGGTGTATGGGTTGTCGATGTCATGTGGTGTATGGGTTGTCGATGTCATATGGCGTATGGGTTGTCGATGTCATATGGTGTATGGGTTGTTGTGTCATATGGTGTATGGGTTGTCGATGTCATATGGTGTATGGGTTGTCGATGTCATGTGGTGTATGTGTTGTCGATGTCATATGGTGTATGGGTTGTCGATGTCATATGGTGTATGGGTTGTCAATGTCATATGGTGTATGGGTTGTCGGTGTCATATGGTGTATGGGTTGTTGCTGTCATATGGTGTATGGGTTGTCAATGTCATATGGTGTATGGGTTGTCGATGTCATGGTGTATGGGTTGTCGATGTCATATGGTGTATGGGTTGTCAATGTCATATGGTGTATGGGTTGTCGATGTCATATGGTGTATGGGTTGTCGATGTCATGGTGTATGGGTTGTCGATGTCATATGGTGTATGGGTTGTCGGTGTCATATGGTGTATGGGTTGTCAATGTCATATGGTGTATGGGTTGTCGATGTCATATGGTGTATGGGTTGTCGATGTCATGTGGTGTATGGGTTGTCGATGTCATGTGGTGTATGGGTTGTCGATGTCATATGGTGTATGGGTTGTCGGTGTCATATGGTGTATGGGTTGTCAATGTCATATGGTGTATGGGTTGTCGATATCATGGTGTATGGGTTGTCGATGTCATATGGTGTATAGGTTGTCGATGTCATGTGGTGTATGGGTTGTCGATGTCATATGGCGTATGGGTTGTTGCTGTCATATGGTGTATGGGTTGTTGCTGTCATATGGTGTATGGGTTGTCGATGTCATATGGTGTATGGGTTGTCGATGTCATATGGTGTATGGGTTGTCGATGTCATATGGTGTATGGGTTGTCGATGTCATATGGTGTATGGGTTGTCGATGTCATATGGTGTATGGGTTGTCGATGTCATATGGCGTATGGGTTGTCGGTGTCATATGGTGTATGGGTTGTCAATGTCATATGGTGTATGGGTTGTCGATGTCATATGGTGTATGGGTTGTCGATGTCATATGGTGTATAGGTTGTCGATGTCATGTGGTGTATGGGTTGTCGATGTCATATGGCGTATGGGTTGTCGATGTCATATGATGTATGGGTTGTTGTGTCATATGGTGTATGGGTTGTCGATGTCATATGGTGTATGGGTTGTCGATGTCATATGGTGTATGGGTTGTCGATGTCATATGGTGTATGGGTTGTCGATGTCATATGGTGTATGGGTTGTCGATGTCATGTGGTGTATGGGTTGTCGATGTCATGTGGTGTTTGCAGTATCAATGTATAATTATGACGGAGTAGAACTTAACAGACATATCAATCCACGTTATACAAATCGGAAAGCGGTGTTTTAATGGTTGAAAAATAATAAAAACACAAAAACATCCAAAATCATTAGATAAACTGATGTGTGTTTCAACGGAGCATTGTCAGTGATAAGTAGTGGGCAGCATTGTGGGTGTATTATAGACCCTGAACTTTTGTTTTACCTGTAATCGAACGATAACATGCCTTTATAGTGGAATCGAAACGACATGCTTTTGTTATCTTATGACAATGGGATGTAAATAGAATATGATGTAATTCGGCAATATCCGTGTTATGTTGGTATAAAAGAACCACCATTGTTCTTGTGGCACAGAGAAGAGTTGCTGATGGTTGTTGCTGACTTCGGATCAAATAGCTAGGTAAGTAACCGTTTCAACATTGGGTAAACTTTTTAAACTAAATAAACGAGTGGTCTCTCAACCTTGCGCAGTGTACTTTTCACTATTAGGACAACTGCTATAATGACAATTGTCACCGTGTCTCTAAATATTTACCTCAATAGTTTAGTTTTTACACTCCACTGAAATTATGTTCATTATTTTTAAACATCACAAACATACAGACTGAGGTTGCAATGACTAATATAATTATCAAATCAGAAATATGTTAACTTGTGGGATTCATTCATGTAATGCTGTCATAAAAAGTGCAATCTTTTTAGTATAAACTCAAATAGAGAAACCCTTGCTTTTTCAAATATTTCTGTTTATATTCTCTTGGCATTTAAAGGTAGCATTTAGTGTTCAGAAAATGAATTATGGACGTTCACAATGTTACACTGCTAAGCTGGTTACAAAACTATGCCTTTTGACCATAATGATTTTAAAAGTATTGTTTTTTTATGATGGGGTACACGCCGTTCATTTATTGATTGAAGAAATAATGGCATTTGTTTTGAACATTACAACTCTCTATTCGGATTTGTCTGCGTCTGTGCGTCCGCCCGGACCTTATCTTAGACATCCCTGTGTCACGCGAGAATCCGTCTTGAAATTAGATTGGTATACAGATGCATGTTGTGAATGCAGAAACAGGTGTATGTTATTATATTTAATTCATTCAAAATTCCTTTGTTGTGTGTGCGTGGTGTGGTCGGAGGACACGTCACTCTGACTTAGAACGCCGCACTAGCAGGACGGGCTTTCAGTCCTCCGTGTGCAAACTGAGAGACGAGTTAACACGTTTATCACGGGGCATCTGAGATACGCAAGTCCAGGTATAAGCTGGGGCCAGGTTATTGCAGGAACATGAATTCCTTTATTTCTGGCGGAAACCGTGTAGGGTGTCATAAATGAATCCGGTGTTGTTGGGAGACAGCGTTTACAGGAGGAAAACTTGTACAAACTCAGCAAGCTGTGCTCAAGGGGCTCGTCTGTATAGAGTATCATTGACCATTTGCCACTTATTGGACCTATGCTCTCGTATGGCGAAGCTAGGAACTGTACTACCAAACTTGAATTTATTCGAACTAGACATCTGACGAACGTTGTTTCTACAGTATCGACCGGAATCTGACGATATTGATGGACTTTAGCCTGTGATATCATGTACCGGAGTCGGTTAAGTTCGACCGTCATCGTATCCTCAACCCGTGCTCAGCTACTGTCATTCTTGAAATCAAGATAGTTGGGACACTTGTACATTATTTAAAATTTATTTTGTTTACGTACAAACCGATTTAAATATTAACAGTACTGTATGCTTTCTTTAAATTTATAATCTGTGCATAATTAATATAACTATTATAATTATTCTCACTTGACGCTGTAGGCGATTATTGTAAGATATATTTCCGATGATGACGAATATAATAAAATATATACTACCATATGTCTTGTACATGAACTGTAATGTGGGAACGATAGCTAGACCAAACATTGCCAAATTGTTTCCGGCCCGTGCCAGTGACAATTATTTGGGGGCTTGTCCGGGGTCTACTATCTATTTCCACGTTGATACAGGGCATAAATAACAAACTTGATTTACTAATATACTAAACTTGTGATCCGATTATAACGAATGTATTTACATTTATAGGCTTCTCTACAGATGATCCGCTGGAGACCACTTGCTGAGTTTGCTGGTTTTATCTGCCATCAGATTTATTTGAGAAACGTGGCACTGGCAGCATCGGTGAGTACTAGGTTTTGCTCTGCATTGCTTGCCGCCAGATTGTGTTGAAAATTTGCTTTTATACAAAAAATTATCCCCCCCCCCCGATGCAAACGTTTGGCTTGTGTCAAAGGTTTAAAGTGTTTCAGCTGTATTTGGCTTGCTTGATTATTATCCCAACATACACACTGTCTCTGCATTGTGCTACTATGTCTGCTAGTCAATTAGAATTAGAGAAATTAATCTCTCTTGGTAAAGAATTGGAATTAAAAGGTCCTCAACTCAAAGAGTGGGTCGAGGAAGAACAGACCAAACTTAGACAGCAGAGGGCAGCAGAAAGGGAGACTAGAGTGAGAGAAAGGGAAAAAGAAAAAAATAGACGGGTACAACAGAACGAGGAATTACGGCAGAGTAAGTTAGAGTTAGCAAATTTGGAAAAATTAGCGCAAAGGGAAAAATTAAAAATTCAGAAAAGCATAGAGCAAGAAAAAGCTAAACAGCTGGAAATACAATTGGAAATTGAGCGTACCAGACAGGTCCAACATAAGTCGGATAATAATCGTAAACTAAATTCTCCAAAATTACCCGCATTCAATCAAAAAGTAGATGATATTGACGCATATATACATCGTTCGAGATGTATGCCACTTCCCAAAAGTGGGATAGGGCTACAGAATGGGCTACTAATCTTGGCGCCTTGCTACAGGGCGACGCCTTATACGAATATTCTATTCTACCAACTGGAGAAGATTCTAATTATGATAAGGTTAAGGAGGCAGCTCTTGCAGCTTACCATCTGACTGCTGATGGGTTTTGAAAATTTTTTTTGAATATTCGACCTTACAAAAATGAGACGGGATCGAAATTTGCCACCAGACTTAACAATTATTTCACAAGATGGTTGGAGATGGAAAAGGTAAGTGCTTACCAACAATTGCAAGATATTATACTAAGAGAACAATTTGTACAGTCTTTTCCCAAAGACCATGCTACTTTTCTAACAGAAAGAAAGCCAAAGAACATACATGAAATGGCAGAATATTCAAACAGGTATGTAGAGGCACATCAAGGATGGTACCCTGGATATAACAAAGGCCAGAATACGTCGAAGAGTAATTCTGGAAAGAATCCTGTTAGTGAACAGAAAGGGGAAAGGCAAAATAATAGTTTACAGGCTTCTGAGCCTTGTCCGACCAATCGGAAAGAGGGTAAGAACCGTGATGTCTGTTTCATATGTGGCAAGCGTGGTCACTATGCACGGGAGTACAGAAAGAAACAAACATTAGCCCTTTTAACAGAAGTCTTTGATGGAATATCACATAGGATGGCAGACGCGTCTTTGTCGAATGATTGCACGTCAAAAAAAGGTCAGGAATCCTTTAAGATAAAACCAGATCCACACCTTGACCAGGCGAGTGTCAGAGGGTATTTGCAACTAGACTGTGGGCACCAGTTGCCTGTACTTTCAGTCGCTTGTAACAGTGCTATTGATACTATGCCTGTCTGCTTCAGGTAGGGTGGGAAATCATATTGTTCAGGTACTAAGAGATAGTGGATGTAGTGGGGCTGTTGTGAAAGCAGAATATGTAGAACCAAATCAAATGACTGGTACTTTGAGGACATGCATGTTAATAGATGGAACTGTGAGACAATTTCCTATTGCTCATATATGTATAAATACGTCATATTTCACTGGTTGCTTATCAGCATTATGTATGGAGGATCCAGTTTATGACTTAATAATTGGAAATATACCAGGGGCCAGAGAATCCACAGACCCAGATCCTAACTGGGAAGACAAATAAAGTGATAAGTTAACAACGGTAGGTGCAGACATTAGAACATGCGAGAAGAGTGAACAAATGGCTGCGGTGAAAACTAGGGGTCAAATTCAATCCGAAAAGAAACCACTCAAGGAACTGAAGGTAAGTTCAGTTATTGGTGAAACTATAACTCCCAGTGTGCTGCAACATAAACAGCAAGAAGATAAGTCTTTAGCCAGGATGCGCCAATTAGCCATGTCTGGTAACACAAAGGTGAGCAAGAGGGGTAGTCACAATTTTATATTATCAAAAGGAATTTTATATAGGGAATACAGTTCACCCCGTATAGAGTTTGGAAATGCCTTTAAGCAAGTTGTGGTACCTCAAGACCATCGGAAGCTAGTTCTTAAAGTAGCTCATGAGTCTATCCTTGGTGGCCATTTGGGATCAAAGAAGACCTATGATAAGATTATAACTAATTTCTATTGGCCAGGAATGCATGGTGATGTCACACGTTACTGCCAATCATGTGATGTGTGTCAGAGAACAATTCCTAAGGGTAGAGTCACTAATGTACCATTGGGAAGTGTTCCCCTGATTGAACAACCTTTTCAGAGAGTAGCAGTGGATATAGTTGGCCCCATTGAGCCTATGACAGATAGGGGTCACCAGTATATCCTGGTGTTAGTTGACTACGCTACTCGTTATCCAGAAGCTGTCCCCTTGAAAACTATTACTACCGAAGTCGTGGCTGAAGAATTGTTGGCCATCTATTCCCGGCTGGGAATACCAAAAGAAGTATTAACAGACCAGGGATCACAATTTGTGTCGGGCACCATGAAACAGGTTAGTAAGCTTCTGTCGATCAGACGACTCACCACTACACCCTATCATGCTATGTGCAATGGTCTTGTTGAAAAATTCAATGGTACTCTAAAAGCAATGTTTTGAAATTGGGTGAAGAACAGCCAAGAGATTGGGACAGGTACATAAATCCATTACTGTTCGCATATAGAGAGATCCCCCAGGAGAGCACTGGATTTGCACCTTTTGAGTTGCTCTATGGTCGTACAGTACGAGGACCAATGATGACACTGAAAGAATTGTTGACAGCAGATGAGAGGTGAGTGAAACAAAACACGTTTATCAATACAGTTTAGACCTCCAGGATCAGTTGGAAAGAACCTGTCGGATAGCACACGAGAAACTGAGAAAATCTGCATTTCGTTATCAAAAGTAATATAATAGAAAAACGAAACTAAGGGATATGAAGGAAGGTGGTGAAGTACTTCTCCTTCTACCTACTGATAATAACAAACTTTTGTTACAATGGAAAGGACCCTTCCCTATCATTAAGAAGGTAAGCAGTATGAACTATAAAGTCAACATGCCAATCTCCTCAAGAAGTACATCAGAAGGGCTAAAGTGTTGGCAACCATACATGAAAAGGATGACAGTAGTGCCTATGAGATGGTATGCACCACAGTTCCCCCCATTGATTCAGAAAGAGTCGGCCCGTGATGTTCATATAAATCCAAAGTTAGGGAAATCTAGGATCGAACAGCTCAAACGGATACTGCATGAATTTGGTGATTTTTTTTGACGGATATCCCAGGAAATACTACATCAGGTAAGCATTCCATTAAGTTGAACGACCCTGACCCTATACACAGCAGACCGTATAATGTACCACATGCGCGGAGGAAAAAGGTAAGGAATGAAATTGAAAACGTGCTCCAAATGGGAATAATCTCTCATAGTGACAGCTCATATGCTTGTCCATTAGTGGTTGTCAATAAACCAGATGGATCACTCAGACTGTGTTGTGATATGAGAAAGCTTAACCAGGTAACAGTGTTTGATGCAGAACCAGTGCCAGATCAAGAAGAAATATTTACTCAACTGGCTCATGACAATTACTTCAGTAAAATTGATTGAAGTAAAGGTTACTGGCAAATACCAACGTCTGAGGAATCGGAACATCTGACCGCTTTCATCACACATGAGGGTTTGTACCACTTTAATATAATGCCGTTCGGACTTGTAAATTCCGGGGCGACGTTTAGCCGCATCATGAGAAAGTTCCTGAAAGGTATGGAAAATGTTCATAACTATATAGACGATATATTAATCCATACAACAACTTGAGGTGAGCATCTTGAAAAAATCAAGGATGTCCTCATAAGACTGAGAGGCGCAAAGCTTACAGCTCGACCAACAAAGTGTTTCCTTGGGTATGAGGAAGTGGAATTCTTAGGGCATGTTGTGGGACATGCGACAGTAAAACCCAAGCCAGATAAAATCGAGGCCATATTTCAAGTAAGAAGGCCTACAACAAAAACACAGGTAAGATCTTTTTTGGGGCTGGTGGGTTACTACAGTAAGTTTATACCAAACTTTGCGGCCAAAGCTGCACCGTTTAGATGCCACAAAGAAAGGTCAACCCAATGTAATCCAGTGGGGAGAGGCACTCGAGAAGTCGTTTCTATCCCTAAAAAGTAAATTGATAAGTTTTCCAATATTGCAATTACCCGATTTAAACAAAGAATTTACGGCTGATCTGCACTGGCTCGGAAGATGAATTCTGATTGGCTAAAAAAACAAAAAAACTTGTGGCGTTGAATGCACGTTCATTGTCAGTATTGTTATGCAAATTCAAACTAGCTAATCATTTACAACCTTCCGAGCCAGTGCAGATTAGCCCAGAATTTACCTTGCGCACTGATGCCTCGGATGATGGTGTCGGAGCTGTATTACAGGATGTGGCAGGAGAAAAGTTCCCTGTTGCATATGCAAGCAAGAAATTAAATTCAGCACAGAGGAGATATTCTGTTATGGAACGCGAATGTTTAGCAATTGTTTAGGCAGTGCTAAAGTTCCAATCATACTTATATGACAAAGAATTCGTCATTCAGACGGACCATCAACCATTATCATGTTTAAGAAAATGGCAAATGGGCGTATAATGCGATGGGCGTTGGCACTACAACCCTTCAGATTCAAAATAGCAGTCATTAAGGGGGTAGAAAATGTAGGCGCAGATTATTTGAGTCGGTGTAGAATGAAACTCGTTAATGTTTCTCGCGCGTTTAAAAATGTGAGACATTTTTTTAAGGGGGGAGATCATTGTCACGCGAGAATCCGTCTTGAAATTAGATTGGTATACAGGTGCATGTTGTGAATGCAGAAACAGGTGTATGTTATATTTAATTTATTCAAAATTCCTTTGTTGTGTTTGCGTGGTGTGGTCGGAGAACACGTCATTCTGACTCAGGACGCCGCACTAGCAGGACGGGCTTTCAGTCCTCCGTGTGCAAACTGAGATGCTTTCTTTAAATTTATAATCTGTGCATAATTAATATAACTATTATAATTATTCTCACTTGACGCTGTAGGCGATTATTGTAAGATGTATTTCCGATGGTGAGAATATAATAAAATATATACTACCATACGTCTTGTACTGTAATGTGGGAACGATAGCTAGACCAAACATTGCCAAATTGTTTCCGGCCCGTGCCAGTGACACCCTGACCGATTCACATTTTACACATACGTAGCTAGTACTTTATACGAAAGTAGTAAATTTATCTTATCAACCATTGGAGACTTGGCCATTGGCCATTTTGTTTTGACATTTTGGATGTTTGAAATGACCGAATAAACTGGATTTTCGGACATGCCAGTTTGTTTCTAATTTGTTGATTACAGTTTACGGAGTGAGGTTATATTTTTCGGCATATTCATGTAATTTTCACGTTTAAACTGGTGGCAACTTTTATTCTTGTTTATGAATAATGCATTTTTGACATAATATTTCACTTTGTACTTGGATATCATGACAAACTTTTTATCTGATCAAAAATATGTAATGTTATCTTTGTCGGCTTTCTATAATTTATGTTCTTGATAGTTATTTACCAAAGTATTTTGTTTATTAATTCTAGGAATCGTGTAACATGGAAACTAGAAAAAGGTACGGTCATATTATGTCAGATTTCGTAAATGTTTTAGGTACATTATTTGCTGTGCCACATCACTTCAACTGTACATAATAATAGTTTCACCTTGAATATTTGGAAATTATATATTTGTATAATTGACAATCGTATTCACTAATGTTGTGTCAGCCAATAGAACAACTCTCGAGCTAGATATTTGTTGGGAATCACGTGATGACCACCCGCATTCTAGTGACAGGAAGAAATTGACTTGTGGCTTCCTCAATGAAATTCTAGTTCTGGATCGAGGTTCTCTTCAAATCGAATCATCATTGTCTCACCTAAGAGATTTTCTATTGGCTGGTAAAATCGAAATTCAATATATCATTTCCAATCAATGAATTTAGGTGCCTCTAATAAGTTCACTCCCTCAAAATATAAACAACTCTATAAACAGTTCTGTTTACATTACGAAATCATCATAATCTTATCATAATAATAAATCCTAATTTTCCATTAGTGTCTTACTAGTTAATGATGAATGGGGCACCGAAAAAGGAGGCATTTCTACAATACATCGACAGATTGCAAGATTGCTTAAAGATTCAGCATATGATGTTCATGCCCTTACCTTAACTGCAAATAATAAAGATGATTCACTTATTGAGCCATGCATCAGTGAAGCTCTCATGGAAACGAAACCAAACTTAGATTGGTTCATTAATCACCGCTCCTATTTCCCAGATCTTGATAAAATCACAAATGTACATGCCATTGTAGGACATCTTCCGATCACAGGTGTTGCTGCCGGGCATTTGAGAAAGGAACTTTTCCCTTCAGCGAAGCTGATTCTGTTCAACCATGTTATTCCTGAAGATATTGAAGTCCATAAAAAGGCTTGGACCCCAGAAAGGGTACAAGAAAGAGAAAATGAAATGTTTAAAGCAGCCAGTACTGCAGATGTGGTAATCTCTGTTGGTCCTCGCATGTTCAAGCATTTTGATAACAAATATAGAGCACATCAACGGGTTACACACAAGATGTTTCTTCCCAAACCAGATGAAAAGTTCTTTGATGTTCAAATACAGAAACCTGACAAAGTAGGTAAAATACAAGTAATCACATTCGGTCGCATTTGTGGAGTGGAGAGGTTGAAAGGTTATGACCTGGTCACTGAAGCACTTAGCAGAGTTGCCAATCATTTCAACGAATCTAATGACGAAGTGCCTGTCTGGAACATTCGTGGGGTTCCAGATGGTGAGATTTGTGAAACCAAAACATTTCTTCGCAAATTCACCAAATCTGACAAACTCCATATCAACATATATCCATATGGATCTCAAGATGAGATCCGAAAAGATCTTCAACAGAGTCATCTCTGTGTTATGGCTTCTAGAAGTGAACCATTTGGATTGGTTGGAATGGAAGCCATAGCAACTGGCCTACCTGTCTTGGTTACTAAGAATTCTGGTCTAGCTGAATACTTGGAAAAACACTTTCCTCATGAAGCGGAACATATGATTGTTGATGTTGGCATAAATAACCTGTCAAGCGAGAAAGACATAGAAACCTGGAACAGAGTCATACGGGAACGACTACGAAAATATGATCTCGCTTTCAAAAGAGCACAGGATTTAAAAGAACGTCTTAAAACCTGTGATGCTATCAACAAATCTCATCAAGAATTCATACAGCTCTTCACAGAGTAACAAGGACCAGGACAATAAACAATCTATGAAACCAGCGTCTATAATAGACAGATTAATTGAAGATCAGAAATAACAATTCTAGAATCAACATAAAGCGGTTCATCAAGCTCAAATTACTGCTCACCAATTCATACGAAACTTTCTAAAACAACGCACTGCAATGAAACAAATATTTACAAAATCAATGATACACATAAATAGGCAAAAGTGATGTGTATGTGACAATATGTAAAATGTGCAATTTGCATAGCAAACAATGTCTAGCAAACAAATAACAATTCCTCGTCTCAAAAATCTTCCTCAACGAAACTTGAAAAAAAATGACGGATAAGGATATCAACCAAGCAAGTAGAATAGGTTTAAAGAATAATATTACTGTGATAGCACACCATAACATCACAAATATCCTTCCAAAACCGGAAAATATGAATGATGATTGTCATAAGGCGCAGTCAAGTATGGCCACCAAACAAGACTGCCTTTGCTTTGTGGGTTCTTTTTCTCACTGCTAATTTTAGCACTAATTGTGACTTGTATATTGGTATACAAATGTTACCATAACGACATCATGTACGCATATTTGGTTCACACGCCGATCAGCAACTTGCATGTTTTGGGGTAGACATTATAAATGTATATTACAGGAATGTTATAAATAGATTGTGTAGATATAGTAGTGACAACTACGCAATGCTTTAACCGCGAGACACATCCCACGTAATTGTGCCAATGACAGCAGCGATTGGCTGCTCGCATGTTTAGTTTTCCACGCCTAAGAGATTTAGGATAGAGTTTTAAGATTTGCAAGAGAAGGGGAAAAGGAAGGAGTGAGACATGACCTCAACTGACCGTTTGGATCAATATAGCTGGTCTATCTGTAATGAACTAATGTGTATATTTTGGAAGGAAATCGACACCTCCAAGTGTATGTCATCTGCATGCTCACAGGAGCCTCCTAGCACGACGTGTTCGCAGCACATGTCGGAACACGCGTTTGAAGATAAACAGATTTAGCCAGGACGAAAGCTCTAGAAAACCCCAAGAAAGAAGAATACCGAATAGGACGGGATGACCAATGCGACACAAGCAACACTTTCAACTGACGCATTGTAAAGAGCGAACAATCTCAGATGAAAGAAACTAAGCCAAGCAGAAACCATGGGTAGAACAATAAGCTATTAGTATATCATGCAGAAAAAACACCTACTGAAGCTAAAAAATGCTCTCGATATAGAAAACACATGCCGGAATCGACGATGAACTTTTTCACAATTCTAGGACTATTGTTTAGTCTGTATTACATAACATAACGCATGCTTCCTATTGTCGAATTCATAAACTACTATTTTGAGATGTTGAATCATATTTTATGTGAACGCCTGTATTGTACGTTTTGAATTGATATTTAATAACTTTGTGAGGTCCTTTGTGTTGATCAATTTAAACATTTCACAGTAGACGGAGTATTTGTGACACAGTTATTAAAGTGTTATTAAGTTTTTAAGAAGTTTTTCAGCATGGAATATAATGAATGATGAATATGATATTGCCCCATATAATTCTAAGATATTTTCAGAGTTGTCAATTAAAGTGTTGTTTTAGTTCCTATACTTTGCGAGTTTGAATTTATTGATTTGAGATGCACTATTGTATGATTTTAAAATCATTTTGAAATAGAAGTGGCGCTCAACCTATGCATTACTTGATAATCGCAAACATTTGTTTATGTTCGATAGAATTATATGCAACTTTTTCCACCTGAGGGACAGCTCAAATTTGTTAGTGTGGAAATGTGTTGCCATAGGGACATCATGTACGTCATTTTGTTCACACGCCGTTACAGTATTGCTAGAGGATCAACAACTTTGGGATTGTGTATATTTAGTAGTGGCAACTACGCAATGCTTTAGCCGCGAGACGCATCCCCTGGTAATCACGTGATCGTACAAACTGCAGCGATTGGTTGATCGCATGTTTACCTTACCTTGCCTCGCCTTATAGATTTTGGATAAAGTTGGTAAGATTTGTAAGAGAAGGAGGCAGCGAGGTGTTGCATCAGCTGACACAACTCTGTGTTCATAACGCAACCAGCAATCAATAACTAGTGACCCTGGTGTAGTCAAATGTGAACATACAACAAACGCAATCATATACTATCAGTTAATGATTTATTCAATATAACGGGTACAGATTAAAGGTCAATATTATTTAAGTCACGCCACACAAGACTCAAATCCCAACAGGAATTCTAGAACCCTGTGCGTGTAAGTAAATTCCCTACGAGTTACGGCCCCTACAATGGCACGGGACATTCATCCAAATGTAAACAATGTACTAGCGTTTAAACACCGTTGGCAACATTAAATATTGCCAAATTTCCATTGTCTGACTAGCCTAATTGGGCAAAACAGAATGACGACAAAGCAGTACAAAAATAACATTAATTGTTAATTAGATAAATTAAATAAATGAAGTGCACTCCACAATATACGCAATAATAATCTCAGAATTTACACAAAACGTGTAACCCTAACGTGGTGTTACTGACCAGTATCGTATGACGAATGTCAATGTATTGTAGGCAGAATTTGCAGTTAAACGTGAAGAATTAATAAACCTCTTCAGATTTTCCAATCATGATTTGACCTTCTCTGCGAGAAGACAACACGCTGCTTTCCTCGGAGATACACAGACAGTTCCACGCGAGGTCAGTTGGGACTTGTAACTTTTCTGCATTAGTGGTATATGAGCTGTAGGCAATTATGTTCACCGTGGTTACACCAGATCAAAATAACCCCCGAGCGATCATGGTGTATCTATATAGGTAGGTATCAAAGTCCAGGTGCACGTACTCAAGTTTCCTTGACAAGCCGATCCGTTCCCTGGGCGAGGGTAGTCCGGTTAATCACATTGCAAAGGGGGTTGCTTTTGATGATTTGTACGTAGAAGGTTTTTGTTTGTTTTGTTTTTTGCAAAGGTTTGTGCGCATTTAAAAAGTAATGTTTGAGCATGGGTACTAATGCTCCACTTCGAGCGGCCTTTGGGCCTAACGCTATACACCGATATATGTCTCGAACGTCATAGATGTCTAAGCAACCAGGTTATGTCTATATCATATGTACAGTATTGACTTACATCCTTGACTGTGTCAATGTTTGCTTGGAAACAATTCATTCTGTTAACTGTTAATCATATGCAAGTTACCGGTTATAGCTAAGTTTCTGATGGCCATCTTTATAAATATATGACAGTACGTAGTTAGAAACATTGATCATAAACTCATTACAGTCAATAATTTAAGTAGTATTAAATAAATTTCTATCACCAACGTTACCACAGTTACATTTGTCGAATATTACTGAATAGTGTGGTTGTCTAAATAAAACTAAATAGTTTACGATTTCTAATACTTTCTTTGTAGATTGCAGATGTCGTCAATTATGATGGCGCCCTCACCGGTAGATTTTATCAAATAAGTTATTTCCAGTGCTGATAATAAATTTTTAGCTTACAGTTTTCTGTGTATAAACATTCGTTTCTTCACAACATAACGCCATTGTGAACAAAATCTTGTAATATATAGTACGTAACATTGTCTGCTATCGATATTCTTTCAAAGCCCCTCCCCAAAAAGGGTTACCATTTAACATATAAGTTCATTTGAAAAACAAATTGCCGCCACAAATGACGAATTTTCAAAAGTTCATTGTTATCGAGAACATTGATCTCATCAATTAGAATTGGTTCATTTAATGTAATATTTTGTTCTTCTTTCATATAAACTTCTTTTCTGTAATTGTTTGTAAATAATTCTTTGTGGTGTGTCTTGTGTCATGCATTGTTGTTATACTGTTGTTGTTAATATTTAAAAAAAATACTAATCAAAACAAAAGCAATGGCGATGTTGAAGCCATACCTATTAATGATATAATCATGTTCCAGAGAATTTAATACAAAACAAAGATGGGAAAAAATATCAATAGTGCATGTGTTATTATTCTAAACCAATACGGTGATAGTCTACAATGGGGAAACGCAGCAAAATACTCTGAATTTATACATTCAAGATATTCGAAATTATATACTGACGATTAAATATCCTATCTCATGAATACACTTGTTAGATACACTTAAACTCAACTTGGGTGAGAGTTATTATAACCAACGATGCCATTTGGTGTTTGAGGTGTCGGTGTAATATGGTGCTTCAGAGACAATGTCATACTGTTGTTGGTGTGTTAATGTAATATGGTGTAGGTCTATCGATGTTATATGATGTTTGACGTGTCAATGTCTTTATAGTGTCTGTGGGTTTCGATGTCTTAAGATCTTGGGGGTATTAATGTCATAGTTTTTGGAATGTCAACGTCATGTTACGTCTATATCATCAGTGTTCTGTGGTGTCTATGTCTTATGGTGTTGGAGATGTAAACGACATATGGTGTTTGGGATGTACATGTCATATAGTGTTTGAGATGCAGATGTCATACAGCCTCGCTCAAAGATGGGTGTTTACCAGTGTCGAGCAGGCGAGCACTTATCACCTTACTGCCAAAAAAGGTAACAATTCTTTACTGGCTAATTGGAGACCTGTGAGTCTCTTGTGCGCGGATTATAAAATCCTAACCAAGGCACTCTCCCTAAGGTTACGATCAGCGCTCGGTGACATAATACATGTCGATCAATCATATTGTGTACCTGGGAGGCAGATACACAACAATATAAGCTTGATACGTGATGCAATCACATATGCAAACTAGGACAACACTCCCCTAGCAATTGTTGCCTTGGATCAACAAAAGGCGTTCGATCGAGTGCATCATGGTTTCTTATTCAAAACATTAGGCGCATTTGGTTTTGGTGAACACTTTATCAAATATATACACTTAATCTACTCAGGTACACAAAGCCTTGTGCGCATCAACTCGTCGCTAACCAGCCCTGTTAACTTTATGCTCGGTATTCGACAAGGATGCAGCCTAAGCGGGCAACTATACACAATTGTTATTGAGACGCTCTTAAATAAAATAAGAACGGAAAGCGAAATACAAGGCATTTCAGTTAACAATAGACAGGTCAATCTTTCAGCCTACGCAGACGATGTAAGATTTTTTCTTACCGAGAATGAAGACTTTCCAAAACTTGAGCATTGGCTTCAAATATACGAACGTGCGAGCAACGCTCGTATTAACTTCACAAAATCCCAGGGTCTTTGGGTAGGTCAATGGTGATCCCGAAAAAACAGACCACTAAATATTAACTGGAACAGCGATTGCCTAAAAATTCTCGGCACATATCTAGGCAACACGCCCAGCTTTGAGGAAAATAACCGGAAAGATATGGTTGAACAGGTGAGGGTCAAATTGAATTGGTACAACAAATAAACGCCATATATGTCGTATAGAGGGCGTACTCTAATTGTGAATCAGATAGTCGCTTCAAAGCTGTTACACAAATTTCTTTAACTGTGTCCACCCAAAGCATTAACACAAACAATACAAGATGTCTTCTTAACATTTTTGTGGAAAGGTAGACACTGGATTAAAAAGGAGACACTATACTTACCAATGAATGAAGGTGGACAAGGTCTCGTGGATCTCTCATCCGGCATCGCTGCCTACCGCCTTCAATATCTACAGCAATATCTATACTCTGAATTGGAGCATCCATGTTTTTGGTTTACTGATTTTTTCCTGCAAAATGTCAAAAACTTGAGGTACGGTAAACAAATATTCGCAACAACTGTGAGTAAAAGCAATGAAAACACGCCTATCTTTTATCAAGAACTCCTGTTATTGTGGTCGTCATTGCCTTGGAAGAGAATAGAAGGTCCGTCCAATTACCATGATGTATCTGAGGAACCGTTATTCTTTAATCCACTTATAAGACACCGTCTGAGTGCTTTACCATTAAACATGCGTCATTTCATTGAAGCCGGCATCACTAAAGTAGGCCAGTTAATCGCCAATGATAGATGGTTGGATAACGACACCATTCATCGTCAAGTGCCTATATACTCCAAACGCGTGTTTGTTTTAGCGATGGGCGTTATTATGAGAGCTATACCTGAAAAATGGAAAAGGATAATCGAAAATACTCTTGATACACACGTGCAAGTCAACAATCCAAAATACTATTTTGATATTATATATAAAGAAGACGATCAAGATTTCCTGCTAAATTGTCCGTTATATAAACTTGAAAAAGGATCCATCTATAAATGTCTTGTCACTCTACAGTACATTAAACACCAAAACACGCAACAAAATACGATATGGCATGAAATACTATCGTTTCCCTCAGATATTACACCTAACTTTGGTAATTGCTACCTGCCACCCATATTAAAAAAAGATGGTGATCTACAGTGGCGCCTAATCCACGGCGCATATCCCACTGGCAGGTTTTTACTAAGTTTTCGTATCAGAGACACAGATTTTGTGATGAGGTCGATGACCTGGCGCACATATTCATTGAATGCTGTCGGCTTGCTTTTGTTCATCTCACTCTCAAAAAGATCGTCAAACTAGTACTAGATTCGAATACTGGTATTCCATTGGATTGGTACATATTCGGTTCACCTACACAAAAATATAACAGAGATTGCCATCAGTTGCTGTGCTTCCTTATCACAACTGTCAAGGTGGCAATACATGTCACACGATACAACAAAATGAATGATCTGAACCAAACCGATGTACTGATGTGCTTCAAAGAACGGGTCAAAAATCGTTTGAAGAATGAATTTGAATACCATCACCTCAACCACTCGATACAGTCGTTCACCAACCGGTACTGCATTAACGATGCCATCGCCACAGTAACAGACGGGAAACTCCATACTGCCGAGGAAATTACATAGGGACCAACTTTAACAACGGTTGAATTAATACTGGGATTTATATTGACCACGGACATTATCTTCTATTCGGACATTACTTTAACACTTATTAAGAGGCCACATACAGAGCGTGTATGTCATCGTTTTTTGTATATACAATTGTAAATCGTATATTCTAATATATATTTTTAGTCTTGCGCACATGCTTAGCTACCGATAGTTGACAATGCATGACGTATTTTAAATATATTGATCAAAACTATATACATATACTTTTTTTGTAAGTATCTATATTTATTAATCGTATCACTATTTTGACCTTTATCGTAAATTTTCAATGTATTTTTTAACATAGATGAACTTTATACTTTATAACTGAGTAATAAAAAGAGTACATATCATATAGTGTTTGGGATGGAGATGTCATATGGTGTTTGGGATGTACATATCATATAGTGCTTGAGATGGAGATGTCATATAGTGTTTGGGATGTAGATGTCATATGGTGTTTGGGATGTACATATCATATAGTGTTTGGAATGGAGATGTCACATGGTGTTGAGATGTTGATGTCATATGGTGTTTGGAATGTAGATGTCATATGGTGTTTGAAATGTAGATGTCATATGGTGTTTGGAATTTAGATGTCATATGGTGTTTGGGATGTAGATGTCATATGGTTTTTGGGATGTAGATGTCATATGGTTCTTGGGATGTAGATGTCAGATGGTGTTTGGGATGTACATATCATATAGTGTTTGGGATGGAGATGTCACATGGTGTTTGAGATATAAATGTAATATATGTTTGGGATGTAGATGTCATATGGTGTTTGGAATGTAGATGTCATATGGTGTTTGGGATGTAGATGTCATATGGCGTTTGCGATGTAGATGCCATATGGTGTTTGGAATGTAGATGTCATATGGTGTTTGGGATGGAGATGTCATATGGTGTTTGGGATGTTGATGTCATATGGTGTTTGGGATGGAGATGTCATATGGTGTTTTGGATGGAGATGCCATATGGTGTTTGGGATGTACATGTCATATAGTGATGGGATGGAGATGTCATATGGTGTTTGGGATGTACATATCATATAGTGTTTGGGATGGAGATGTCATATAGTGTTTGGGATATAAATGTCATATATGTTTGGGATGTAGATGTCATAGGGTGTTTGGGATGTGGATGTTATATGGTGTTTGGGATGTACATATCATATAGTGTTTGCGATGGAGATGCCACATGGTGTTTGAGATGTTGATGTCATATGGTGTTTGGAATGTAGATGTCACATGGTGTTTTGGAATGTAGATGTCATATGGTGTTTGGAATGTAGATGTCATATGGTGTTTGGAATGTAGATGTCATATGGTGTTTGGAATGTAGATGTCATATAGTGTTTGGAATGTAGATGTCATATGGTGTTTGGAATGTAGATGTCATATGGTGTTTGGGATGTACATATCATATAGTGTTTGAGATGAAGATGTCATATGGTGTTTGGAATGTAGATGTCATATGGTGTTTTGGAATGTAGATGTCATATGGTGTTTGGAATGTAGATGTCATATGGTGTTTGGAATGTAGATGTCATATAGTGTTTGGAATGTAGATGTCATATAGGGATGTAGATGTCATATGGTGTTTGGAATGTAGATGTCATATAGGGATGTAGATGTCATATAGTGTTTGGAATGTAGATGTCATATAGGGATGTAGATGTCATATAGTGTTTGGAATGTAGATGTCATATAGGGATGTAGATGTCATATGGTGTTTGGGATGTAGATGTCATATGGTGTTAGGAATTTAGATGTCATATGGTGTTTGGGATGTAGATGTCATATGGTTTTTGGGATGTAGATGTCATATGGTGTTTGGGATGTACATATCATATAGTGTTTGGGATGGAGATGTCACATTGTGTTTGAGATATAAATGTCATATATTTTTGGGATGTAGATGTCATATGGTGTTTGGGATGTAGATGTCATATGGTGTTTGGAATGTAAATGTCATATGGTGTTTGGGATGGAGATGTCATATGGTGTTTGGGATGTTGATGTCATATGGTGTTTGGGATGGAGATGTCATATGGTGTTTTGGATGGAGATGTCATTTGGTGTTTGGGATGAAGATGTCATATGGTGTTTGGTACGTAGATGTCATATAGTGTTAGGAATGTAGATGTCATATGGTGTTTGAGATGTAGATGTCATATGGTGTTTGGGATGTAGATGTCATATGGTGTTTGGGATGGAGATGTCATATGGTGTTTGGAATGTAGATGTCATATGGTGTTTGGAATGTAGATGTCATATGGTGTTTGGGATGTAGATGTCATATAGTGTTTGGGATGTTGATGTCATATGGTGTTTGGAATGTAGATGTCATATGGTGTTTGCGATGGATATGTCATATGGTGTTTGGGATGTTGATGTCATATGGTGTTTGGGATGTAGATGTCATATAGTGCTTGGTATGTAGATGTCATATGGTGTTTTGGATGGAGATGTCATATGGTGATTGGGATGCAGATGTCATATGGTGTTTGGGATGGAGATGACATATGGTGTTTGGGATGAAGATGTTATTTGGTGTTTGGGATGTAGATGTCAGATGGTGTTTGGGATGTAGATGTCATATGGTGTTTGGGATGCAGATGTCATATAGTGTTTGGAATGTAGATGTCATATGGTGTTTGGGGTGCAGATGTCATATGGTGTTTGGGATGTAGATGTCATATGGTGTTTGGGTTATAGATGGCATATGGTGTTTTGGGATGTAGATGTCAAATGGTGTTTGGGATGTACATGTCATGTGGAGTTTGGGATGTGTGGTAGATGCCATATGATGTTTGGGATGTAGATGTCATATTGTGTTCAGGATGTAGATGACATATGAAGTTTGGGATGTAGATATCATATAGTGTTTGGGATATAGATGTCATGGAGTTTGGGATGCAGATATCATATAGTTTTGGGGTTATCAAAGTTAAATAGTGTTTGGGATAAAGTTGTCATGGTGTTTGGGATGTAGATGCCATATGATGTTTGGAATGTAGATGTCATATCGTGTTTGGGATGTAGATGTCATATGGTGTTTGGGATGTAGATGTCATATGGTGTTTGGGATGTAGATTTCACATGGTGTTTGGGATGTAGATATCATAAAGTGTTTGGGATATAGATGTTATATGGAGTTTGGCATGCAGATATCATATAGTTTTTGGGTTATCAAAGTTAAATAGTGTTTGGGATAAAGATGTCATGGTGTTTGGGATGTAGATGCCATATGATGTTTGGGATGCAGATGTCATATGAAGTTTGGGATGAAGATATCATATAGTTTTTGGGTTACCAAAGTTAAATGGTGTTTGGGATAAAGATGTAATGGTGTTTGGGATGTAGATGCCATATAGTGTTTGGGATGTAAATTTCACATGGCGTTTGGGATGTGGATGTCATATGGTGTTTGGGATGTAGATATCATATAGTGTTTGGGATATAGATGTCATATGGAGTTTGGGATGCAGATATCATATAGTTTTTGGGTTATCAAAGTTAAATAGTGTTTGGGATAAAGATGTCATGGTTTTTGGGATGTAGATGCCATATGATGTTTGGGATGTAGATGTCATATGGAATTTGGGATGCAGATATCATATAGTTTTTGGGTTATCAAAGTTAAATAGTGTTTGGGATAAAGATGTCATGGTTTTTGGGATGTAGATGCCATATGATGTTTGGGATGTAGATGTCATATGAGTAGGGATGTAGATATCATATAGTGTTTGGAATGTAGATGTCATATAGGGATGTAGATGTCATATGGTGTTTGGAATGTAGATGTCATATAGGGATGTAGATGTCATATAGTGTTTGGAATGTAGATGTCATATAGGGATGTAGATGTCATATGGTGTTTGGGATGTAGATGTCATATGGTGTTAGGAATTTAGATGTCATATGGTGTTTGGGATGTAGATGTCATATGGTGTTTGGGTTATAGATGGCATATGGTGTTTTGGGATGTAGATGTCAAATGGTGTTTGGGATGTACATGTCATGTGGAGTTTGGGATGTGTGGTAGATGCCATATGATGTTTGGGATGTAGATGTCATATTGTGTTCAGGATGTAGATGACATATGAAGTTTGGGATGTAGATATCATATAGTGTTTGGGATATAGATGTCATGGAGTTTGGGATGCAGATATCATATAGTTTTGGGGTTATCAAAGTTAAATAGTGTTTGGGATAAAGTTGTCATGGTGTTTGGAATGTAGATGTCATATCGTGTTTGGGATGTAGATGTCATATGGTGTTTGGGATGTAGATGTCATATGGTGTTTGGGATGTAGATTTCACATGGTGTTTGGGATGTAGATATCATAAAGTGTTTGGGATATAGATGTTATATGGAGTTTGGCATGCAGATATCATATAGTTTTTGGGTTATCAAAGTTAAATAGTGTTTGGGATAAAGATGTAATGGTGTTTGGGATGTAGATGCCATATGATGTTTGGGATGTAGATGTCATATAGTGTTTGGGATGTAAATTTCACATGGCGTTTGGGATGTGGATGTCATATGGTGTTTGGGATGTAGATATCATATAGTGTTTGGGATATAGATGTCATATGGAGTTTGGGATGCAGATATCATATAGTTTTTGGGTTATCAAAGTTAAATAGTGTTTGGGATAAAGATGTCATGGTTTTTGGGATGTAGATGCCATATGATGTTTGGGATGTAGATGTCATATGAGTAGGGATGTAGATATCATATATTGTTTGGGATATAGATGTCATATGGAATTTGGGATGCAGATATCATATAGTTTTTGGGTTATCAAAGTTAAATAGTGTTTGGGATAAAGATGTCATTGTGTTTCGGATGTAGATGCCATATGATGTTTGTGATGTAGATGTCATATAGTGTTTGTGATGTAGATTTCACATGGTGTTTGGTATGTAGATGCCATATAGTGTTTGGAATGCAGATGTCATATTGGGTTTGGGATATAGATGTAGGTGTCATATGGTGTTTGGGATGTAGAAGTCATATGGTGTTTTGGGTGTAGATCTCATGTGGTGTTTGGGATGGAGATGACATATGGTGTTTGGGATGGAGATGTCATATGGTGTTTGGGATGTAGATGTCATATGGTGTTTGGGATGTAGATGTCATATGGTGTTTGGGATGTAGATGTCATAAGGTGTTTGGGATGTAGATTTCACATGGTGTTTGGGATGTAGATATCATATAGTGTTTGGGATATAGATGTCATATGAAGTTTGCGATGCAGATATCATATAGTTTTTGGGTTATCAAAGTTAAATAGTGTTTGGGATAAAGATGTCATGGTGTTTGGGATGTTGATGTCATATGGAGTTTGAGATGTAGATGTCATATGGTGTTTGGGGTGTAGATATCATATAGTGATTGGGATATAGATGTCATATGGAGTTTGGGATGCAGATATCATATATTTTTTGTGTTATCAAAGTTAAATAGTGTTTGGGATAACGTTGTCCTGGCTTTTGGGATGTAGATGCCATATGATGTTTGGGATGTAGATGTCATATGAGTATGGGTGTAGATATCATATAGTGTTTGGGTTATAGATGTCATATGGAGTTTGGGATGCAGATATCATATAGTTTTTGGGTTATCAAAGTTAAATAGTTTTTGGGATAAAGATGTCATGGTGTTTCGGATGTAGATGCCATATGATGTTTAGGATGTAGATATCATATGGAGTTTGGGATGCAGCTATCATATAGTTTTTGGGTTATCAAAGTTAAATAGCGTTTGAGATAAAGATGACATGGTGTTTGGGATGTAGATGCCATGTGATGTTTTGGATGTAGATGTCATATAGTGTTTGGGATGTAGATTTCACATGGTGTTTGGTATGTAGATGCCATATAGTGTTTGGAATGCAGATGTCATATTGGGTTTGGGATGTAGTTGTAGGTGTCATATGGTGTTTGGGATGTAGATGTCATGTGGTGTTTTGGGTGTAGATTTCATATGGTGTTTGGGATGTAGATGTCATATAGTGTTTGGGATGGAGATGTCATATGGTGTTTGGGATGTAGATGTCATATGTTGTTTGGGATGTAGATGTCATATGGTGTTTGGGATGTAGATGTCATATGGTGTTTGGGGTGTAGATTTCACATGGTGTTTGGGATGTAGATATCATATAGTGTTTGGGATATAGATGTCATATGGAGTTTGGGATGCAGATATCATATAGTTTTGGGGTTATCAAAGTTAAATAATGTTTGGGATAAAGATGTCATGGTGTTTGGGATGTTGATGTCATATGGTGTTTGGCATGGAGATGTCATATGGTGTTTTGGATGGAGATATCATATGAGTTTGGGATGCAGCTATCATATAGTTTTTGGGTTATCAAAGTTAAATAGTGTTTGAGATAAAGATGTCATAGTGTTTGGGATGTAGATGCCATATGATGTTTGGGATGTAGATGTCATATAGTGTTTGTGATGTAGATTTCACATGGTGTTTGGTATGTAGATGCCATATAGTGTTTGGAATGCAGATGTCATATTGGGTTTGGGATGTAGATGTAGGTGTCATATGGTGTTTGGGATGTAGGTGTCATATGGTGTTTTGGGTGTAGATCTCATATGGTGTTTGGGATGGAGATGTCATATGGTGTTTGGGATGTAGATGTCATACAGTGCTTGGAATGTAGATGTCATATGGTGTTTGGGATGTAGATGTCATATGGTGTTTGGGATGTTGATGTCATATGGTGTTTGGGATGGAGATATCATATGGTGTTTTGGATGTAGATGTCATATGGTGTTTGGGATGTAGATGTCATATGGTGTTTGGGATGTAGATGTCAGATGGTGTTTAGGATGTAGATGTCATATGGTGTTTGGAATGTAGATTTCACATGGTGTTTGGGATGTAGATATCATATAGTGTTTGGGATATAGATGTCATATGCAGTTTGGGATGCAGATATCATATAGTTTTTGGGTTATCAAAATTAAACAGTGTTTGGGATAAAGATGTCATGGTGTTTGGGATGTAGATGCCATATGATGTTTGGGATGTAGATGTCATATGAGTAGGGGTGTAGATATCATATAGTGTTTGGGTTATAGATGTCATATGGAGTTTGGGATGCAGATATCATATAGATTTTGGGTTATCAAAGTTAAATAGTGTTTGGGATAAAGATGTCATGGTGTTTCGGATGTAGATGCCATATGATGTTTGGGATGTAGCAATCATATAGTGTTTGGGATATAGATGTCATATGCAGTTTGGGATGCAGATATCATATAGTTTTTGGGTTATCAAAATTAAATAGTGTTTGGGATAAAGATGTCATGGTGTTTGGGATGTAGATGCCATATGATGTTTGGGGTGTAGATGTCATATGAGTAGGGGTGTAGATATCATATAGTGTTTGGGTTATAGATGTCATATGGAGTTTGGGATGCAGCTATCATATAGTTTTTGGGTTATCAAAGTTAAATAGTGTTTGAGATAAAGATGACATGGTGTTTGGGATGTAGATGCCATATGATGTTTTGGATGTAGATGTCATATAGTGTTTGGGATGTAGATTTCACATGGTGTTTGGTATGTAGATGCCATATGGTGTTTGCAATGCAGATATCATATTGGGTTTGGGATGTAGATGTAGGTGTCATATGGTGTTTGGGATGTAGATGTCATATGGTATTTGGGATGTAGATTTCACATGGTGTTTGGGATGTAGATATCATATAGTGTTTGGGATATAGATGTCATATGGAGTTTGGGGTGCAGATATCATATATTTTTTGGGGTATCAAAGTTAAATGGTGTTTGGGATAAAGATGTCATGGTGTTTGGGATGTAAATGCCATATGATGTTTGGGATGTAGATATCATATAGTGTTTGGGATGTAGATTTCACATGGCGTTTGGTATGTAGATGCCATATAGTGTTTGGAATGCAGATGTCATATGGTGTTTGGGATGTAGATGTCATATGGTGTTTGGGATGTAGATATCATATAGTGTTTGGGATATAGATGTCATATGGAGTTTGATATGCAGATATCATATAGTTTTTGGGTTATCAAAGTTAAATAGTGCTTGGGATAAAGATGTCATAGTATTTGGGATGTAGATGCCATATGATGTTTGGGATGTAGATGTCATGTGGAGTAGGGGTGTAGATATCATATAGTGTTTGGGATATAGATGTCATATGGAGTTTGGGATGCAGATATCATATAGTTTTGGGGTTATCAAAGTTAAATAGTGTTTGGGATAAATTTTTCATGGTGTTTGGGGTGTAGATGCCATATGACGTTTGGGATGTAGATGTCATATAGTGTTTGGGATGTAGATGTCATATGGTGTTTGGGATGTAGATGTCAAATGGTGTTTGGAATGTAGATGTAATATGGAGTTTGGGATGTGTGGTAGATGCCATATGATGTTTGGGATGTAGATGTCATATAGTGTTTGGAATGTAGATGCCATATGGGGTTTGGGATGTAGATATCATATAGTTTTGGGGTTAACAAAGTTAAATAGTGTTTGGGATAAAGATGTCATGGTGTTTGGGATGTAGATGCCATATGATGTTTGGGATGTTATATAGTGTTTGGGTGTAGATCTTATATGGTGTTTTGGGATGTAGATGCCATATGGTGTTTGGGATGTAGATGTCATATGATGTTTGGGATGTAGATGTCATATGGTGTTTAGGGTGTAGATCTTATATGGTGTTGGGATGTAGATGTCATATGGTATTTTGGGATATAGATGCCATTTGGTGTTTTGGGTGTAGATCTCATATGGTGTTTGGGATGTAGATGCCATATGGTGTTTGGGATAAAGATGTCATACGGTGTGTGGGATGTAGATGTCGTATGGTGTTTGAGATGTAGATGTCAGTGTGTTTGGGGTATTGATGTCATGGTGTTTTGAAGTACCGATGTCATGGTGTATGGGAGTTATCTATGTCATGTGGTGTTTGTTTTGAGGTTTCAATGTCATCTGGTGTTGGGGTGTCGATGTCATCTGGTTCTTGGGTGGTAATGTCATATAGTGCTTTGGTGGCAATGTCATATGGTGCTTGGGTGACAATGTCATATGGTGCTTGCATGGCAATGTCATATGTATGTCATGTGGAGTGTAAATGTCATGATATTTGGAGTGTAGGTGACATGATATTTGGAGTGTCGATGACATGATATTTGGAGTATAGATGACATGGTATTTTGAGTGTCGATGACATGATATTCGGAGTGTCTATGTCATGATATTTGGAGTGTAGATTTCATGATATTTGGAGTGTAGATGACATGGTATTTGGAGTGTAGATGTCATGACATTTGGAGTGTAGATGACATGATATTTGGAGTGTCGATGTCATGATATTTGGAGTGTATATGACAAGATATTTGGAGTGTAGATGTCATGATATTTGGAGTGTAGATGACATGATATTTGGAGTGTCGATGTCATGATATTTGGAGTGTATATGACATGATATTTGGAGTGTATATGACATGATATTTGGAGTGTAGATGACATGATATTTGGAGTGTCGATGTCATGATATTTGGAGTGTAGATGACATAATATTTGGAGTGTAGATGACATGATATTTGGAGTGTAGATGACATGATATTTGGAGTGTATATGACATGATATTTGGAGTGTAGATGACATGATATTTGGAGTGTCGATGTCATGATATTTGGAGTGTATATGACATGATATTTGGAGTGTCGATGTCATGATATTTGGAGTGTATATGACATGATATTTGGAGTGTATATGACATGATATTTGGAGTGTAGATGACATGATATTTGGAGTGTCGATGTCATGATATTTGGAGTGTATATGACATGATATTTGGAGTGTAGATGACATGATATTTGGAGGGTCGATGTCATGATATTCGGAGTGTCGATGTCATGATATTTGGAGGGTCGATGTCATAATATTCGGAGTGTCGATGTCATGATATTTGGAGTGTCGATGTCATGATATTCGGAGTGTCGATGTCATGATATTTGGAGTGTAGATGACATGGTATTTGGAGTGTAGATGACATAATGTTTGCAGTGTCGATGTCATGATATTCGGAGTGTAGATGATATGATATTTGGAGTTTAGATGACATGATATTTGGAGTGTAGATGACATGGTATTTGGAGTGTAGATGACATGATGTTTGCAGTGTCGATGTCATGATATTCGGAGTGTAGATGATATATTTGGAGTTTAGATGACATGATATTTGGAGTGTCGTTGTCATGATATTTGGAGTGTAGATGACATGGTATTTGGAGTGTAGATGACATGATGTTTGCAGTGTCGATGTCATGATATTCGGAGTGTAGATGATATGATATTTGGAGTTTAGATGACATGATATTTGGAGTGTCGATGTCATGATATTTGGAGTGTAGATGTCATAATATTTTGAGTGTCGATGTCATATTTGGAGTGAATGAAGAATTAACCGTATGATACAAGGATTGCTGCTATGTTAATATGAACACACTAAAATTTTCATATCAACATACTAAGATACCACCACTCCACTCCACCCCACACACTCACAACTGACACGCGTGCGCATTGTTTTCTTCTTCACGTAAATGTTATTATTTTGGATTACAGAAGTCCTCGGTACCTCGGCAATATTACTAGACTACCCTTAAGTATCGATATAGTACCGTGCGTGTACTATGTGTATATATTATAACAGATGTCTACCAGGTGTCTATTTTACAACAGTTAATATAGTTGAAAAACAGCTTCTGCGAAATTACCTTGTTGTGTTGGGGCCTATGTACATATCATCTGTGCCACCTGCTATTCATTCGCTTGCAGTAGCTGTGTGTCCAGTTGTACAGACTCCCAGGCTGGAGGAGGTAAGTAAACATAGCCACTTGACTATGCTTCAATTTAATAATTTATTTCCTATCGGTACTAAGCAACGGATGTCCTGGTTACCTGCACTATTATTATGAAGATATTCGTGTATCAACACGGTATTCATTATTAGTATGGTTTACAGATGGAAACAAATTTGACTGTACAAAGCGTTTGGAAGAGACATGCACGATTTATGAGATGTTATCACTTACCACGGAGATATCTCGTGCTACATTCAAATCCAAAGAAGAGAAGAGTTTGCTTTTTCTCTCACTTATTGGCCGACTTTCAGTCATGAATTCTACTTTAAGACATTGTAAATTTTGAACCGACTTTTTAAATTTATAAAACATTTAACATAAAAAACACATTCATGTCTATTCTAAACGGTCTGCAATGTAAACATACACAAGTTATTTTTTAAAAAGTTTGCAAAAAATTGAAAAAAGGTATGCACTTAATCGTCAAATCTAACTATACAATTTTAGAATGTATGTAATTTATTTGACATTTCTACCTATATCTTTCCTATAAGTCTGTGACGTCAAAATGACGTAATGGGGGAATGCAATGTAGTTCAAGGTTACAACTGTTATTCGTTATGTGGTTGTTCGCCATTTTGAATACAGTAATACTACATTTTGGCTAGTCGCTATTGTTTTAACAGTCCGCTAAACTTCGATAGCATTTACTTTCTTAGTTCCAATCAGTACCTGTTATCTTTGTTCTAGGATTTTTTGAAAAGAGGTTATCCTCACATGATTAAAATGGAGAGCACAACATTATCAACAGTGCATTTTTTAGCTCAATGATTGTTTTGTCATTTTTACTTTTCAGTACATCTGTAAGTTGTTCGTCGTCCGTCCCCAAGTTGCTTTTATTGTATTATTATATGTACATGATTTGTTGTCCTTTTATACAAGAAGAATCACGTAACACACGTATACTGTGACAACACACAGCCCGCTATGGGGCTGCAAAGAAACAGCCTAAACTCGCCAAATTTGCAGTATTACTCCTGTTTGAAGTCTCGGTTCCAGTAAACGTCGTAGCCGTACTTTAACTATACGTAAATTCACTCAAAGACATTATTTTTCATTAACGGGCACTGACGCGAAATTCAACATCAAAGCTGTGAAGCTCAGTTACGTCATACGCGCTCTTCGTTGCTAGATGGCGCGACTCAATAGAATGGTGTATTTGCTATCCCGTTATGCGCTTCGTCCTCGTCTTGCATGTTACTAGATTCCGGGATAGTCAGTTACTCTTGCTCACTCACTTATATTATGTTGTTCATGCTAGAAATTAACAAACTAGCTTCGTACTGCGATTCGAGCCTCTGACTCGGGAACGGATGTGATGTTCTGCAAACCGATCGAGTCATTGCCCCTATTATTATATCGATTATGATTCGACATGTCATGGTCTTCCACCTTCGATGACCGTTTACAGCGCAGCATTTCTCGGAAAGTTTGTTTGAATTTATCATTCATAACACCATATATCAGTGGATTGATAGCGGTGTTTGACAGGGTCACGCACAAGACGAATAAAAATGTGGTGGAAGTCAAATTAGCGCTTTCTAGTTCTAGAGCGATTATCAGAATAACGATGAAAATAGGAAACCACATGAATACAAAAAGTACGACAATGAGTACGAGCATTTTCAATAAACGAAGTTCTCTCTGCTGCGCAGCCGTGGCATTGTCATCACGAGTAGCATACGCCCTGCCGCTAGCTTCAACCTTTCTTCGCGATGCTAAAACTTTCCTGTACACTCTCACGTAGTTGGCTGTGATAATAATCAACGGGACACAACAGCCAATTAAAAATACCGTTACAGCGAAAATCACCTCTGTGGTCTCCCAGCCCGGTGGCCACTCAAGTGTACAAACAGTGACTGGTTGGTCGAGGTACCAAAGATCCATAACTTGAAAGAAAAATGCCATTGGCGACGAGAACACCGCAGAGACTATCCAAAAACATACTACCACCGCTACAAGTTTGGTCGTTGTGACTATCTTCTTGTGTGGACATACAACGAGTTGGAAACGTTCAATGCTTATTAAAGCCATAGTCCAGATTAGCGTTATGCAGCATACAAACATTGAATAAACGAGAATTGAACACATAAAGTTGCCAAGTACCCAATCAGCGGTGATTCGCGTTGTAATGATGAATGGGATGGACAGGATGAAGATGACGTCACACACGGCGATGTTCACTGTCAGATAGTTTGTGTTGTTACGCATACTACGAAATTTGAACACACCGGCGATCAGGAGAAAATTTCCGAAAGCTGATGTCACGAAAATGGTTACCAGAAGAGTGACTTCAACAAAAACTCCACCTTCCCATTTTCGCTCAAACAGGGAGAAGAACGTGAAATAGGTGTTATTTTCGTCGTCCCTGGCAACCGACATAGTTTGTGCGCGTGGTCCTTGGCGAACTGCAATAGTAAAAGAAACACAGCATATAAAGATGATATTTGAATTGACAAGCATAAATTACACGGCAGATATGGCATCAATTCGGCAGAACACAATCAATAGGGAATGCTGTAATCTTGGTTCCATCACACAGACACGCGATATCTCCTGTATCTCAGCAATACACCCGATAAAGGACGAATGTTATCCTTCGTATCGTGTCAAAGAGCAACTAATGAATCGCGTGGCATTTAACCAGTGTATGGGACCTGTAAATATGAACAATCGTAATGTTGCCAACCTTTCAGTACCCTTGAAATAACGAACCAATGTGTTATGTATGGCTAAGCAAATTATTATATTATAACCAGATGTATAGTCACGTGGGTATGTGGCCTAAAAAGACAGTAAAGTATTATTAAACATACACATTATGGATGGCTCGTTATGTCAGCTGATGCCCAGATAAAAAAAAGAATTATTCATACACAAATGTTTAAATAGTATTATAGAACCACGCGAACAATATATGAGCACACGTGCCTCTTTGAGCAGGCGATTACGTGTGTCCCTTCCGTTCCTCACTGTATGGTGTGTGGCACTGCCAACACCATGAGGTGTTATACCACCAAACTCAATATTCGCATTCTAACAAATGCAAAATAAAAACAGTAATGACTTAAAGAGACTATAGCTGTTTTCCATTATTTATGCGAGAATTAAGCATTTCTCATATTTTGTGTTCACGACAAATTACAGATGTTGTTACTACGAGTTGAGTACAACGAGAAAACATAGGCAAAAACAAAAAAATATGGCCGCCCACACCAAAGGAGTTGAATGTGTCAATGCCAATGTTAGTGAAGTATCGCGAGCTTGATGGACATTAATGAAATATTTTGATATAAACACCGAATAATTGAATCGACATATTTAAAGTAAACATGTTTTGAACTCTGAGTGGAATGAGAGGGGGGTCTGTCAATTGTAAAAAAATCATTATCTATAACGCTTGATTGTAGGTCCTTACGTGGATGGATAACTACCTAGTATATCAACAATGTTGCTAAGCAACAACTTGACAGTAACTACTCGCGAAATATTATTGAAATATATTGTTTTGATGAGTGATACAGCCTGATATTGTGAATCATGTGACTATAACTTTATTCGACCAACTGAGGCAAAACGCGAATTATCGAGTAAAACATTCACTACGTACATGGATATACAAGCCTGGAGTGCACTGTACACTTTGTAATTCAGTAAATATCACATGACGTCGAAAGAATTAGTATATGTTTACTAGCACTTTGCTTTCAACCGAAACACAGTGATAGCAGCAAAACAGAAACGATGATACTTCTGTAATGTGAGTCTGTTTTTTCCGCTCCGATCGGGGATTACAACACAATGCGAAAGCAAGTTTATAGTGAACTGGATGTCGTTTTGTTTATGTGAATTCGGTATATTGTTTGACGTGTGTCTATCATTCACCTGATGGGCTCAGTGGAGTCTAATAATGGGACTGCAAAGTGATTTAAAATAATGTGGATGTAACTACCCTTAAAATACAATACATAAAGACATATATCGCCGTTTTTACCCATATTTCACCGGAACTTAGGCGATGTGTTTAGTTTTCTGTCGAGTGTTTAAAACATTGATATGAAAAGTGAATTTTTAAACAAATGAAATATTTGCAAGAATATAAAACATATTTCTAATTTTCTATTTGATCTATACGTACATTATAAAATTGCGTACTGAATACCACACCTTTTGAAATATAAATAGTGATAATATTAATATATATTAATATTCAATGTTCGTAAAATTGTAACATAGAATAAGAACGTGAATACAAAAAAACGTCATTTTGGTGAAAGTGTTGATCTAATTATTTGCGCTATAATATCCAAAACATTTTAGCTTTTCTCTCTGAAGTGTATATGACCTTGCAAACCATCGCCAATAAGGCAATTGGGCGCGGTTGTTAATAATATTCGCTGACTCAGCTAATATTTCATACACTTATAATAAATGTATACTATTTGTTAACGAATATTATCCCCATTATTCATGGGAATAGTTAACAGTTTTGTTATTGCTCTTGCAAATTCATATTTAGCCGAAGTCGACATGGCAGCATGTTTGTGCAATCTTGTAAGATTGGCCCAGTTTCATGTCACCGTTGAATTTTGAGTTGGTTTGTTATAAACGTAGTATATCCACCATCTTACATTGACACGCTCTTTATACTGCCATGCTTATATAGTTCGTCCCCCAAGATGGATTGTTCATTGGGTAAGTTGAGGGAAGACATACACATACACATTAACTGATTAAACTTTAGATGGTCGAATAATCCATATACGATATTCAAATTAAAAACACACTGACGTCATTCACTCCTGCTGCCTCCAAATGTGTTTGATCTAAATGTTTACGGTGGCACATCGCTACGCAATTTGCATTTCGACACATTTGTTTTTCGTCACGCATTGTGTGTTTCGCATCCGGGTTTCACAACGTAATTCAATTATCGGTGTACAATTTGTATTTCATATGCTGTCAGACTTTACGAAATTCGCCGGGAAATTGGTAATTACCTCATACCACCTCATACCACGTCATAGTCCGTTTGCATGGTTTCGTATCCAGGCTATTAGTTGTAACAGTTTACACTTAAGTTACGAAATGCTTCAGGTGTTCGTACAAGGCCGTTAGTTCAATTAATCAAATATTGACTCAGTGAAATTTTCGACAGGGTAAATTTGTGTTGACGCCCGCATTGTGACGTTGTGAATCCTGCTCAACCCTATAAAAATGGCATTCTATCGTGTATTTATTAGTTGCTTTCTTGTTACATTATAGTTTCTTTGTTGTAACATCGCCATTGTTTTTCTTTGAATAAGTAAATCAATTTATACCTTAACAAAGTTATTAACCTACAACCCTGTATTGCTAAACCCTCTAATGACAAAAAGAACAACTGACTGTGTTAGTCACACCAACCTAATTGTTGGGAGTTGGAACATTCATGGTCTTGGTGCTAAGACTAAAGAGGCTGATTTTATTTCTTTTTTGAACAATTTTGATATTTTGTGTTTACAGGAAACATGGTTAGGTAGCCAAAGTAGTAGTGATGTTTTAGAAATAGATGGTTACAGTAGTTTTAGATCAAATAGAAAAAAGGAATCAAACAAAAGTAGAAGGGATTCTGGGGGGGGGGGGGTTGCTTTATTATTTAAGTCCAAATTTAACAATTGTCTGAAGAAAATTGATTCTGCAATAAGTGATTTCATTTGGTGTAAAATAGATAAAAAATACTTTTCTTTAGACAAAGACATTTATTTGGGATGCATATACATACCTCCTGAAAATTAGAATTATCATTTAGACAATGATTATTTTGACATCTTAGAAAAGGAAGTCACCAATTTCTCTCATAAAGGTGAAGTAATAATTGCCGGGGACTTTAATAGTCGTACAGGTTCTCTAGCAGATTATATTGCATTTGACGACAATGATCACATCCCAGTACCAAATAACTATATTGCTGAAATGTTTAGTAACAGGCATATGCAAGATAAATTCAAAAATAGATTTGGAATGCATCTAGTCGAGCTCTGTATAAATAACAACTTGATCATGTGTAATGGTAGAAAAATTGGTTATTTAATTGGCAATAATACTTATCATCACCCAGCAGGATCTAGTACAGTAGACTATTGCATAACAACAAAGAATCTTTATGAACAAATCCAATATTTCAATGTTTACAATATTAGTTATTTATCAGATCACTGTCCTATTGGATTTTCTTTAATAGTTAACTACAATACAGATCATAACAAGTGTGCTGATCAGTTGCACCCCCATCCTTCAAAATATGTATGGGATGAAAACTCTCAAGAAAATTATACAGAGATGTAAAAAAATAATGCATCCCTTTTCAGCAATTATTTGAGCTATAATTTCCATAGCATGAATATTGATGAAGCAACAGTCAAGTTGAAAGAAATTCTGATTAAATCTGCTGACAGTTGTCTAAAAATAATAACACCAAAAACAAAAAATAGTAAAAAATTAAAACGTTTTAATCAACCTTGGTTTGACAAACCATGTTACATTCTAAAAAGAGAACTTTTATCAATTTCAAAACAAATATCGAAGCAACCAAACAATCCATTTATAAAGCACAGATACCATATAATTAAAAAACAATATATTAGATTAATAAAATATAAGAAGAATTTTTTTAAAAATGAAATGATAAACAAACTTGAAACTTTCAGCAAACTATATAACAATAATAACAATAATGCTGATTTTAAGCAATCACTAAAATTATTAGAAGATACAAAATTATCTAACCATGAGTTAAACAATGTTATTTCATATAATAAAATTAAAAAGGCAATTAAAAATTTAAAAAACAAAAAATCAACAGCAGAAGACAGTATTTCAAATGAAATGTTAAAAACAAAAAATAGTCTGTTAATTCCATGTATACAAAAATTATTCAATTTTATATTGGAGAGTGGCACGTATCCAACAAGTTGGAAATCCACCATCTTAGTACCAATACACAAATCAGGTGATAGATCGAACCCATCCAATTATAGGGCAATTGCTATATCCAGCTGTCTATCAAAATTATTCACAGGCATTATGAATTACAGATTAACAAACCACTTGGAGAAAAACAAATTAATGAATGAGGTACAATTTGGATTTAGAAAAAACAGACGCACAAGTGATGCAATTTTTCTTCTGAAGACAGCAGTGGAAAAAACACTGTATGGAAAAAAAGAAACTGGTGCTAAATGTAAAAGATTATACAGCTGTTTTGTAGACTTAAAAAAAGCATTTGACAGTGTCTCAAGAGATGCTTTATTTCTAAAATTACAAAAAAACTGGCATAAATGGCAATTTCTACAACATAATAAAATCAATGTACACTGATCAAGAATATAAAGTAAAGCCAAACAGTGATATCACAAAGGGATTTCATCCAACAAGTGGTGTCAAACAAGGGTGCAACATCTCACCAACGCTTTTTAACATTTTCATGAATGACCTCCCTGGTATATTCGGTGAGAATGTAGATAAACCAATCATGATTGACACTTTTCCCCTAAATTGCATTCAGTATGCGGATGACCTGGCAATTATTTCGGAGTCCGTGGACGGTCTACAAAACTGTCTGAACAAACTAAATGATTATTGTGCAAAATGGTACCTAAATGTTAATGTTAGAAAAACTAAAGTAATGATATTTAGCAACAGTAATCGTTTAATAAAAAATATGAATTTCAAAATAAATAATGAAGAGATAACATCTGTTAAGTAGTTTTGTTATTTAGGAACCATTTTTACACCAAATGGCAAATTTAAAATAAATCAGTCAAACCTAAAAAATAAAGCTATGAAAGCTTTATTTAGTATACGTCACACTATACTAAATCATAAAATGATCTCTACAAAACTAAGCCTTAAACTTTTTGATCAACTCATCTCTCCAATTTTGTTATATGGGTCAGAGATTTGGGCCAATGAAATTACAAATGAAAACAATTACTTGGAGCAAGCATGCAACCACTTTTACCGGTTTATTTTAGGTGTCAGTAAAGTAACACCATTGATTGACATAAGAGGCAAAATTGGTAGAATTCCTATAAGGATTAAGGCAAATTTATCGCTAATTAAATATTGGCACAGATTGTCTTTGTTACCTGAAAATCATATTCTAAAAAGTGCACTTAAAGAAACAGTGTCCTCAAACTCAAGCTGGATAAAACATGTTAAAACAATTCTTGGACATACTGACTTATCTGAAGTAAATAAAATATATGAAGTGGGAAACATCGCTGAATTAACAAAATTGTTGGAAGAAAAATTAAAAAATAAATATATACAAACATGGTATCAGCAACTTAGTCATGTCCCAAAAAACGGAAAATCAGGAAACAAACTAAGAACGTATAATTTGTTTAAAATGAAATATGAATTTGAAGGATAAAAACATTTCATCCTTGACTGTTGCTTCTTCACTCAAGAAAGAAATACCCTCTTAGAAGATTGTAAATTAGAAATGTGCAATACAACTAACGGAAATTAAATATTCACTTGCATCATAAATAGTAGTACTGCACTTGCAAAATACTTAAAAAATACAATTTATAAAACCTAATTGTAATACGTATTTTATATATACCCTTTGATTTGTTTGTAATTTTGAAACTTTTGTTGTTTTTGTTTATTTGTGTTTGTTTTTTCTGATCTGTATCCTTACCATACAGCACCCACTGATGGTGCAGTTGTGTAATAAAGTTATTATTATTATTATAACATAATAAACAGTGTATTGTTTAAATGTACATTACGCTTCCTTTATTGTAACTCTACGATCCAATGCATGCAGTTTGAACCTGATCGAATGCGAGCGAATATCACCAACATTTCTCCAATGAAGTCACCATACTTACATCCCAATCCACCGGCATACAGAGTTCTTTGCATAAGCCAAGGGTCACAGTTTGTCCAGGAAGCGTCGAGTACCACATATATTCATGATATCAAAGTCGTTAATCCATAAGCTTCCGCTAACAACTGCATCACTCAAGTGGATACCGGGTAGCGTATGTGTGTATGTACGTACATAGATGTTGACTGGGCGAGATTGTGCTTGCTTAACATGAGACCAATATGGGCAGTTGGAATGAAATGTACATGATCACCGTAACAGCTTTAACACTGCTAACAATGGTTACAAATATTTGAAATCAAGCTCGGCATTAGTTCATGATGGTGTTGAGCATTTGTCCAGCCGTAATCTTCGAAAATTGCTATTATCGGATCTTTACAATTCCGACAAAATATACAGAAATTCCACAGTTTTTACAAAGTGTTTATAACCACGACACATATAGTGTCAGAATAGTGTCTCAGTCGGAGCGTGTTTTAAAGAAGTGTTATTATCCACAGCAATTTTTAAATGAGATTTCACTGGACACACATCTCAAAAAAGTGCTTTCATAATAATAAGTGTGTTCATCACAACACGTGTACTAATAGGTATTACCTAATAGTATCTAGTACTTACTTGGCCACATACATTCTGGTGTATATATTATCAAAATTACTCATAATAATCAACGTTGCCCTGTTAATATACACAAATATTTGTCATAATCAATTCATGGCACTACTATAATAGTTAATTGGTTAAATGCTGATTTGTGGATAGGAATTTCAGAAAAGAAAATGGCCACTAGTGACCAAATACAAAAAATGTGAACAATGCTGCTTATTTTCTCAGGATCTAGCAGAATACACAATTGCGATAGACGATTAAACTAACACTATTAATATAACCAGACTTCTTGCAGAACATGTGACAACAGATAATATATTGACTCTAAAATCAATTCTGTCATCCAATGATAGTAGGTTTATAAAATGTTGTTGTTGTGTTAATTTGTTAAGCAGAGAAACCATTGGAAGTAAATAAATGAGTCCACATATTAGTAGTACGACACTGGGGATATAATGTTGAATACCAGTAATCAACTCCCAGTATTGTATGCCATGAACGTCTATTTGGTATAACGTTGTTGTCTAATATGAAGTATCCTTTGTTGGTTTATATGTGTAATATTAAAACATATTTTCAATTGTATTATAATTTACTTTATTTATTTGCTAACTATACCAGCTATTGTGACTGTTTATTTGGTGTAGACATGATGGTTATACTGGCTTCTCTCTCTTATAATGTCTGAATGATGGGTGCACACCACGGTAACTACTGGCTTCTCTCTCTTATAATGTCTGAATGATGGGTGCACACCACGGTAACTAACTGGATATCTGCAACGCCACACAATTATAGCTAAATCGTCTCTAGACAAGTTCTTAGCACTAAACCTTCTCCCAATACGCATGATTCATCCGTATTATTTATTCCCTGTCATTCCAGTATCAGTATACTCGCGCATATAGTTGAGTTTATAATAGTTCATGACGATGACGACCTGTCAGTCAGACAGCAAATGTGTCGTCACCATTTTACTTTCAATTAATATTGCTATAATTCAATATTGCTTTTAATTATATTAAAAGAAAAACAGTTCAAGACACATTTAGATGAAATATTCCCTGCGGTATTTGATTAATCATAATTTGAGTAACACACGACTTGTTTAATATTCTTTTTAAAATTAACATGGATTAGTTTTCCATAAAAAAAAAATTGCATAAACTGAAATAACCTTGTATGTATATTACATGTTGGATGGTCAATGGACTAAAGGACAACCGAGAAGCTCCAGTAAATAGTCATTTGTTAAAATCGGAATATACCAGCAACAAAACATCAAATAAGGGCGCAAATTAGCCGTGATGCTAAATTGTTCGAGTTACATATTGCATAAGTCACGCCACGCCCAAATTGTAACTCAGTTAACCGAACTTCGAGTTACAAGGCAACATAGATTTTTTGTTTTGTTTAAGCTTTAAATTTAATAACTCGAATATACGGGAAATATACAACGTTAAACAGACACAAAATTATATATTGTCCGTAATTAGAAGTTCGGTTAATTGTTAATTCAAGTTCGAGTTACAATTTGGGCGTGGTTTCTGAAATAATTGGAGTGGTCATTTTTGTAACTCGATGTTCGTAACTCGAGCAATACAGCATCTCGAATTAACCCGAAGATTACGTGATATTTTCATATAAGGGCGATTTCAAGACATTTCTCCCAGCAAATAGTTTTAAAACACACATTACTGCTATGATCGTACTATGATACAATGTTAAAATAATAAATATCATTAACTCAGACAACACGCACTCACGTCGACATTTACACGCCGTGCCCGCATTGAACACACATATTTGAGAAATACAGAAGTATCAGATACATCGCTTACCTTTGTGTTTACTTTCCAATATAACGACAGCAATAGCTCTTATACAAAATACACTAGCAATGCATATTTTCAAGTGTCTTTGCTTATACGAAGTAAATATAATACTAGTATGGTGTAAGACAATAAACCTGGTGAATACGTCTTCACAAATAATAGTGAGTAATTATTAGACTCGTTCCTTGTCCCATGGTTCTGTGCGTAACGGCGCTTATACATAGCAACAAGAATTAGCAACCGTCGTTTGTTGTTAATAATAGGCTAATTTAAACATTGTTTTGTGAATTTGGCGTTTAATAACAAATTATTTTATTTATACCACAAGAGAGATGGGAAAATGGTATGATTTGGTGTTTGTTTAAGTTCATTTGAATTTGTCGCTTTTGTTTTTCTCTATTTATTTTGCCATCAAAGTTTACACAGCGCGCTTAATTTTGGTATTATTGGTGAATTATGATAATTTGTATTTATTTATGTTTTGACACCCTGGCTGACCTGTTCAACAGATACAATTCTAACTGTGAACCTCAACTCCAGTTGTGTCGGTAGAAAAATATGATGAGATTTTTTTTACCTTTTCTGTTCGCCAGATAAAAAGAATATCTTTGTAATGGTTTGATTAAAGAGGCACAATAACATTAATGAGAAATATAGAAATCTCCGGATTTTTACAATTTTTGTTTGGGTGGCATTAAATTTGTAGACCATTCTATTATTTTTTCTTGAGGTTGCAACATGTGTCTGTTTCACAGTGACAGAAACAAACAAATACACTCTGAAAAAGGACGCCCAATAACTTGAAAGTACTACCTGATAAGTGATACCCAAACAAGTTAAATGAAAGCTAGATTTATCGGGGATAATACTCGTTATGTTTATGACTTGTTGCATTATAGTGAAATCGATAAAATTTCTGTTCTCCTACTCCTGCTAGACTTTGAAAGAACATTGAACGTTTTTGACTGGAGTTTTATTGAATCGGTTTTGCTTATAATTTCAAGATGTTAAAAAAAAATATGTGAAATGTTATACCATCAGAGGTTGTAGGGTCAATCTTTTCATGTGTCTTTCTTTCATACTATGTATTTTCTTTATACCTACTATTTTGGAAATTCATCCATCCAATTCAGAGAATAAATAAATGTCAACCATAGTTGAACAGAAACCGCAAGAAATGTTGAAATTTCTTATTGTCACCAACAAAACCTTTCATCTACTTTAAAACAACCCCCCTTATTCATCAACATTCAGGGATTTGGATAATAATAGTAATGCGTGGCAAAACACATATTGCGTGGGGAAACACATAATACGTGGAAGAGCATACATTGCACGGGGGAAACACATAATACGTGGAAGAGCATATATTGCACGGGGGAAACACATAATACGTGGAAGAGCATATATTGCACGGGGGAAACACATAATACGTGGAAGAGCATATATTGCACGGGGGAAACACATAATACGTGGAAGAGCATATATTGCACGGGGGAAACACATAATACGTGGAAGAGCATACATTGCACGGGGGAAACACATAATACGTGGAAGAGCATATATTGCACGGGGGAAACACATAATACGTGGAAGAGCATATATTGCACGGGGGAAACACATAATACGTGGAAGAGCATATATTGCACGGGGGAAACACATAATACGTGGAAGAGCATATATTGCACGGGGGAAACACATAATACGTGGAAGAGCATACATTGCACGGGGGAAACACATAATACGTGGAAGAGCATATATTGCACGGGGGAAACACATAATACGTGGAAGAGCATATATTGCACGGGGGAAACACATAATACGTGGAAGAGCATATATTGCACGGGGGAAACACATAATACGTGGAAGAGCATATATTGTGCGTGCGAAGTACATACTACGTGGCGTAACGCATACTCGGTTGTACTTACAGGCTAGCGTGGAAAAGTTTAGTTGTGTATGATGAAATCTTGAACGGAGTGGTAGAGCTTATGAGCATTTTTAAAAGATCCATCAACCAATATTCTTGAAAAGACTAGTCAGCATACCCATCTTTACAGGCGAAAGGTGTTATTTAACGTGTTCAATTAATAGGTATACATTCGTATAATATCGCTAGGTGGCGCCCTTGGCCAAATACACGAAGCCTGTAGTAGAGTGGCAGTTGGCCACAAATAACGCTAGAATAGAATAATTTAATTGAATCTAATATAACAATTAAGGGGCCAATACAAATACAAAAAATGAGCGACGAACTGTAAACATTAATATCACATTCATTCCAAAAACTAATAAAACATGGTTCAGCAAAACATTGCAGCAAGTCTCAGAAGTATTGGGGTAGCCAACACAATTCGCCAACCATATTGGTTTTGACTAGAGGAGATAACCTACAATTTGAATATTACCTTCCATTCTTTCACCATCAAATGCTAGTAATATCTATACAAAACAACACCATTATTTTAATTGAGTTCATGAGGTTTTACAGGGCTGAAAAGATTGCAAAATTGTCTGCTTTGTCAAATACAAAAGTTTTCAGTGAATAAGTGAGCAAATTATTACTCATGAGACTTGTTGATTTCATTCAGCTCAATGACGAGTAAGGAAGTTCATCTCAGTAAAAATGTTGTATCATCGCCCCTCGTCCCATACACCCAATGTGTCATTACAAGGCCAGAAACACGATACCGCAATGAAAATTGGCACCCCAGGATAGTTCTTGTCTCAAGTGTCATGGCGCACCAAGCAAATAATCAAAATAATAACAATAACAACGAACAATAACAGCGCGGCATATTTTATCCCCAAGGTTGAAAGGTTAGACATTTCAATATTGACCAACTTAGGGAGCCCATGCGTCATTCTATAGACGAGCGTGAAGCTAGCCTCAGTCTCCTAATGAGCCTCAGACTTAAAACCCAACCTCATATTCAGAATCAACCTCTTAAAATTACGATATTCGGTGCCATCATCAAATCAGCATGATTCAACTGTTAATCACAATAATTTTTACACAAAATGTACAAAAAATGTATTTAAATATAATTTTTTTGCAATCAGTGTTAGTGTACAATGAATCAATACTCTGACACGGGCCAATTTTTTTAAAATCTGATGTACTGCTCGTCATGATTTTTGTTATTCCATGCATTTTATATTGTTTCTATTATTGTTTTGCAGTTCTATTATTGTTTTGCAGTTCTATTATTGTTTTGAATCCGTAGCTGAATGAGGTTGAATAGAAAGGTGAATCTGAAACTACCTTCATACTCGAATTCTATAGCGTCATAGTAACTATGACTATTTACGCGTGTATTTATCTGGTTTACGATACAAATTAATAATTCCACGCTGTCGAGGTACGTGTTTAATAAGTGTTGCTTTATTGTTCTTTCATTCACATTCACAACCAGTTAGTCACACTATTGTATTCTGATACCGAGGCCGGGCACCCAGGGACGACTCCCAATCGAAAGTGAGATACTATTTATCCCCTTAAAAATGAGGAATTATTGGTTTCAACGCAGTCCCTCCATAGAGTGGATTATAGCTTCAACAACACGTGAAAATGCATTGAACTGTTTCGATCTGGAGACGTTATCCGGGTTTTCAAGTTGTCCCTGACTGTTTGTTGCAGTTCCAATATTTTATTTTTGCAGCAAGTCTCGGGATAATTGCAGCAGCAAGTTAGCAATTACTATTTCGGTTTTGACAAATCAAATGATCTACAATTTGAATATTACCCTTCATTCTGTCACCATCAAATGCTATGCTAGTAGTCTCTCAAAAAACAAACAGATGACCTTTGACCGATTGGTGGCCATTTTCCTCCAAACAACATTTCAATATGTTCTCAGGCATGCCAGGGCATATCACACATGATGGGTTATTGATGCATATCAATTGATTTGTTGATTTGATTAAAAATCGATGATTGGCAGCCATGTTTGTTTTATAGTTTTATTTTCATATGTCTTTATACCATTTCTAGGACATGATTCAAAGCAGCCGACTGGTGATCATTTTTCTTGCAATAAACATGTCATCAACAGTTTCTCATTTGGACTGTTTTCTTCAAACTTGGTATTGACATCACTCTTAGTGGGTTACTAATTGATGTACGTCTTCTGCTTTCAAAATTTTATTTATTTTAAAGCGAGAGGGTTGTCACCTACGCACACGTGGCAATTTAGTCCCAAGCGACGATAACATCACGCACTCTAAAAATACAAATGGGTAGATGCTTGTTTGTAAACAATGACACGCTATGGCCATCTGACGCATGCGCAGGAAACGACTCCCTTGCTTTAAATGGCCAATTGTTGTGTCTCTTGCTCATTTTTGTTTTTGTTTCAATGACATTTTCTTGGCCTTCTCCATTTAATGCCCTTAAATTTCAATTCATCCATATACAAATGAGGAGTGTGTCATTGACAACGACTTGTTAATAAAATTTTTCTAAGTTTTATTTGAAACACTATTTTCAGAGGTGGATAATATATTTACATTATTGGGAATCAGCCAAGAGACAATCCATGACTTTCCAAAATGGCATTAACAATGTATGCGTATTATGATCACATAATGTTTGTCATGGCAACCAATGACCAGCTCAAGAAATCTGCAACTGGTGTAGCAAAACAGACTGCATGGACAGCTAGTGGTTCAGTGGTTGGAGGTGTAGTGGGTGGTCCTGCGGGAGCACTGGTGGGTGCAGTGTTAGGTAAGTCAATAGTGGTTGTGGATACAGTGGGTGGTCCTGCGGGAGCACTGGTAGGTGCAGTGTTAGGTAAGTCGATAGTGGTTGTGGATACAGTGGGTGGTCCGGCGGGAGCACTGGTGGGTGCAGTGTTAGGTAAGTCAATAGTGGTTGTGGATGCAGTGGGTGGTCTGGTGGGAGCACTGGTGGGTGCAGTGTTAGGTAAGTCAATAGTGGTTGTGCATACAGTGGGTGGTCCGGCGGGAGCACTGGTGGGTGCAGTGTTAGGTAAGTCAATAGTGGTTGTGGATACAGTGGGTGGTCCGGCGGGAGCACTGGTGGGTGCAGTGTTAGGCAAGTAAATAGTGGTTGTGGATACAGTGGGTGGTCTGGTGGGAGCACTGGTGGGTGCAGTGTTAGGTAAGTCAATAGTGGTTGTGCATACAGTGGGTGGTCCGGCGGGAGCACTTGTGGGTGCAGTGTTAGGTAAGTCAATAGTGGTTGTGGATACAGTGAGTGGTCCCGCGGGAGCACTGGTGGGTGCAGTGTTAGGTAAGTCAATAGTGGTTGTGGATACAGTGGGTGGTCCCGCGGGAGCACTGGTGGGTGCAGTGTTAGGTAAGTCAACAGTGTTTGTGGATACAGTGGGTGGTCCTGCGGGAGCACTGGTAGGTGCAGTGTTAGGTAAGTCAATAGTGGTTGTGGATGCAGTGGGTGGTCTGGTGGGAGCACTGGTGGGTGCAGTGTTAGGTAAGTCAATAGTGGTTGTGCATACAGTGGGTGGTCCGGCGGGAGCACTGGTGGGTGCAGTGTTAGGTAAGTCAATAGTGGTTGTGGATACAGTGGGTGGTCCGGCGGGAGCACTGGTGGGTGCAGTGTTAGGCAAGTAAATAGTTTTTGTAGATACAGTGGGTGGTCCTGCGGGAGCACTGGTAGGTGCAGTGTTAGGTAAGTCAATAGTGGTTGTGGATATAGTGGGTGGTCCGGCGAGAGCACTGGTGGGTGCAGTGTTAGGTAAGTCAATAGTGGTTGTGGATGCAGTGGGTGGTCTGGTGGGAGCACTGGTGGGTGCAGTGTTAGGTAAGTCAATAGTGGTTGTGCATACAGTGGGTGGTCCGGCGGGAGCACTGGTGGGTGCAGTGTTAGGTAAGTCAATAGTGGTTGTGGATACAGTGAGTGGTCCCGCGGGAGCACTGGTGGGTGCAGTGTTAGGTAAGTCAATAGTGGTTGTGGATACAGTGGGTGGTCCCGCGGGAGCACTGGTGGGTGCAGTGTTAGGTAAGTCAACAGTGTTTGTGGATACAGTGGGTGGTCCTGCGGGAGCACTGGTAGGTGCAGTGTTAGGTAAGTCAATAGTGGTTGTGGATACAGTGGGTGGTCCCGCGGGAGCACTGGTGGGTGCAGTGTTAGGTAAGTCAATAGTGGTTGTGGATACAGTGAGTGGTTCGGCGGGAGCACTGGTGGGTGCAGTGTTAGGTAAGTAAATAGTGGTTGTGGATACAGTGGGTAGTCCTGCGGGAGCACTGGTGGGTGCAGTGTTAGGTAAGTCAATAGTGGTTGTGGATACAGTGGGTGGTCCCGCGGGAGCACTGGTGGGTGCAGTGTTAGGTAAGTCAATAGTGGTTGTGGGATACAGTGGGTGGTCCTGTGGGAGCACTGGTGAGTGCAGTGTTAGGTAAGTCAATAGTGGTTGTGGATGCAGTGGGTGGTCCTGTGGGAGCACTGGTGGGTGCAGTGTTAGGTAAGTCAATAGTGGTTGTGGGATACAGTGGGTGGTCCTGTGGGAGCACTGGTGAGTGCAGTGTTAGGTAAGTCAATAGTGGTTGTGGATGCAGTGGGTGGTCCTGTGGGAGCACTGGTGGGTGCAGTGTTAGGTAAGTCAATAGTGGTTGTGGGATACAGTGGGTGGTCCTGTGGGAGCACTGGTGAGTGCAGTGTTAGGTAAGTCAATAGTGGTTGTGGGATACAGTGGGTGGTCCTGTGGGAGCACTGGTGAGTGCAGTGTTAGGTAAGTCAATAGTGGTTGTGGGATACAGTGGGTGGTCCTGTGGGAGCACTGGTGAGTGCAGTGTTAGGTAAGTCAATAGTGGTTGTGGGATACAGTGGGTGGTCCTGTGGGAGCACTGGTGAGTGCAGTGTTAGGTAAGTCAATAGTGGTTGTGGGATACAGTGGGTGGTCCTGTGGGAGCACTGGTGAGTGCAGTGTTAGGTAAGTCAATAGTGGTTGTGGGATACAGTGGGTGGTCCTGTGGGAGCACTGGTGAGTGCAGTGTTAGGTAAGTCAATAGTGGTTGTGGATACAGTGGGTGGTCCCGCAGGAGCACTGGTAGGTGCAGTGTTAGGTAAGTCAATAGTGGTTGTGGATACAGTGGGTGGTCCCGCAGGAGCACTGGTGGGTGCAGTGTTAGGTAAGTCAATAGTGGTTGTGGATACAGTGGGTGGTCCCGCAGGAGCACTGGTGGGTGCAGTGTTAGGTAAGTCAATAGTGGTTGTGGATACAGTGGGTGGTCCCGCAGGAGCACTGGTGGGTGCAGTGTTAGGTAAGTCAATAGTGGTTGTGGATACAGTGGGTGGTCCGGTGGGAGCACTGGTGGGTGCAGTGTTAGATAAGTCAATAGTGGTGGTTGTGGATACAGTGAGTGGTCCTGCGGGAGCACTGGTAGGTGCAGTGTTAGGTAAGTCAATAGTGGTTGTGGATACAGTGGGTGGTCCCGCGGGAGCACTGGTGGGTGTAGTGTTAGGTAAGTCAATAGTGGTTGTGGATACAGTGAGTGGTTCGGCGGGAGCACTGGTGGGTGCAGTGTTAGGTAAGTAAATAGTGGTTGTGGATACAGTGGGTAGTCCTGCGGGAGCACTGGTGGGTGCAGTGTTAGGTAAGTCAACAGTGGTTGTGCATACAGTGGGCGGTCCGGCGGGAGCACTGGTGGGTGCAGTGTTAGGTGAGTCAGTAGTGGTTGTGGATACAGTGGGTGGTCCGGCGGGAGCACTGGTAGGTGCAGTGTTAGGTAAGTCAATAGTGTTTGTGGATACAGTGGGTGGTCCTGTGGGAGCACTGGTAGGTGCAGTGTTTTGTAAGTCAATAGTGGTTGTGGATATAGTGGGTGGTCCTGCGGGAGCACTGGTGGGTGCAGTGTTAGGTAAGTCAATAGTGGTTGTGGATACAGTGGGTGGTCCGGCGGGAGCACTGGTGGGTGCAGTGTTAGGTAAGTCAATAGTGGTGGTTGTGGATACAGTGGGTGGTGCTGCGGGTGCAGTGTGCAGTGGACACTTGTGGGTGCAGTGTGCAGTCAATAGTGGTTGGAGGTACAGTTGGTCCTGCGGGAGTGGTTAAATATGTTTTGATGATATTCTATGATATAGACAATTTGATCAATTTGTCAATTTTTTAGCAAACTTTAGGCAAAGTGTGAATTATGAAGTCAATTTTTTAATCTGTAGATTCATCTGGCCTCATTGTTTTTAAATTGGGCAACAAATAAGGCACTGAAGAAAACTTTATTTTCGCTTGGAATTTATTTTCGTTGAAGGAATGATTCAGTGAAAATAAAATCCAGCGAATATACCACAAAGTCATTGATTCCAGTGTTTTTACATGTAAATTTCCCTCATTTTGACCAACCAATCACAAAGTCATTGATTCCTGTGTTTTTAAGTGTAAATTTCTCTCGTTTTGACCAGTTTAATTTCACTTAACATAATTTCTGTATATGATATGACATACTTTTGTGATGCAAATGCAAAAACAAACATTTTGCCCATTTCCTTGAGAATTCAGCATTTGTGCCACCCAGAGACTTAACAATGACATACACAAATAGTTACGATAAAAGTATGAAAATGACTTAATTTTCCATTCTGTCTTAATCTCCATATTCAAAAACAAATATCTTGATAATTTACTGTATCAGTATTTTTGACAAGCTATTCTTATTCTTAGGAGCTGCAATCGGTTATTGGAGTGCTGAGGATTATGAAGCAACAATTACAGTTTTAAAAAATCTTAATGATGAAGACAAGCAAGAACTGGTAAAAAGGGTTCAAATGATGGTAGGAAGCACAGGATTGGACGCTCTAACAGATTGGCTCAAAATTTCAACCAATCATAGAATATTCATAGAAGCTGTGCGTGCTATTATTTCTAAAGCCACTCAGAAGTGATATATCGATTGAATCAAATGTGTTTGTTTTATTTATATGAGAAAACAAATTACGTCAGATATAATGAAAGATTGCAGAGTACTTTTCAAGTCACCGCACACTGATTGTGTATGGCGCCCTCCATCAGATGCAGCATGAAATCTTTTTTTTAATGAACTCTCTTACCTTATCAATAAATTTAATTTTATGTACTTATCACATGTATAACGTACATATCTCCACAGTGTGATGTAATATCAGACAGATAACACATAGTGTGATGTAATATCAGACAGATAACACATAGTGTCGTGTCATATACTGCCAAATTTGTTTTCATTTTATGTACTGCCTGAAGGTTATGTGGAGCTTACAGGGTTCAGTCTGATAACAACAGAGTATGGTAACAGTAGGTCATTTTGGCAAACTCATGTGTTCATTTTCAGAATTTTTATTCAGGCCCTCCCAAAAATTGATAGAAATTAAAAAGAAATCCTAGTGAAATGAAGCAAATATCATGAACATGCAGTATCACACACACAGCATTCACATGAAATAAAACTCTGAGTGTCAACAAAATTAGCATACGAGACACACACAATGATATATTTGTATTCAGTGTTATTTCAATAATATTTCTATTTTCAACACTCATCGTTTCACTTTTTTGGATAGCGGAACTATGCATTTGATATTTGTTCTCAGGTTGATGTCAGCATGCAGTAATCATCAATCCTTGTATGTGGCTTGGATTGATACAAAACTCAAGTGGTAATCACTCGTGTCAGCTTATGTCAACCTAAGAAAAATACAGTGGGATTGTATATAATGATTAAATAAACTACAATGTTTCCAATGAAACAGGAATTTTGGTTTTATTCTGTAGCATGTTTTCCTACAACAGCTACTATATGAAATAAGGAAAGTTACAAAGAACAGTATTTATAAAACCAATAATCTGACAAAAAATATCTTTAATATGATTATTGTATTTTTGTCACATATCGTGTTCTCCCTATTATTGGTGCATACGCTTGCATAAGCAATAGAGGTGCACATACACTGGTACTGTCAAACCATTTATTTGCTGGTGAAACTATGCTTTTTATTATAATTTATTATTGTACATCTGTCACCGTAACGCCATAAGTTACATTGTGCTGTAATTTTGCGGTATTTTACAAGGTATTTTCATCCTACCATATTAGTAAATGCCAATTCCAAATATGAAATGATTACTCAGGTAAGTGTCCTCTAATAATAAAAACAAACATGGCTGCCACCAGAGTTTGACCGGACTCCACACAAAGTTCGCTGATTCTGTTATAAACATTTTGGATTTTGGCATTCCCATGGTGTATCCTTGGAAGGAAAAGATTTACCGGTATAATAATAAGGTTATTACAAGAATACCTCAAAGTATGCACTCAGACAGATACTCCGGCTGTACTGTCTTTGTGCATACTTTGAGGTACCCGATATTCTTGTAATAACCTCATAATATACTTATTAATGAAAAAAATGAAATTATAACCCAGTGAGTAATCAATGTATGTGGTCAAAATAATTCATATATTATTGATTCTGCCATAGACCCTGTGATCCAGCAGTAAAAGCATTTTTGACAATGGGAGTCTTTGCGGTTTATGTGTCATTATGGCGTATTATGCATTATTATGCCATAATGAAAAATATCATCCTAGGACTTAATTTAATAAAGTATGTCAAAATACGATTACAATAAATAAAATGACATAAAATATTTACATACATGTCTGTGTGTGAATGTTCCACTGATAGCTCTAGAACCAATTATCAGATTTCAATGAAATTGACACATAGATGGTTTGGGACTGATAAGTTTCTGAATGCAATATGTGCATATTAATTACCTAATTTGCATATACATTTTTAGCCGTTTCATTTTCACCAATATCTCAACCACTCATCAGATATCAATGAAACTTGGTACATAGGTTCTTTGGGATAAGCCATATATATGTTGGGTTACCCAATACCAGGATATCTTGAATATCTTTTGAATAATCCACAGATCTGTTAACTACAGGGTTGAAATCTATGCATATTAATTACCTAATTTGCATATACATTTTTAGCCGTTTCATTTTCATCAATATCTCAACCACTCATCAGATATCAATGAAACTCAGTACATAGGTTCTCTGGGATAAGCCATATACATGTTAGGTTACCCAATACCAGGATATCTTGAATATCTTTTGAATAATCCACAGATCTGTTAACTACAGGTTTGAAATCCATGCATATTAATTACCTACTTTGTGAAAATGAGGACAAGCAGCTTGTGCTCTAATTGACAGGGGGTAACATATCTGATGACCATATATTTTCATGTGAACAAATTAATATGCATATCTGTAATATTTTAATTGACAGTTGCAGATAGGGACATGCATCTAGTACTATAATTGGATAAGATATATGACCGAAATATCAAATAGTCGTATATGGTCATAATTTCATTAAATATTTATAATTGTTACATCATAGCCATGTGGAACCACCCTGATCAGTTTGGCATTTATATTTTTAAATGCTGTATTTGCTCTACTTGAAGCACATGTTCTTAGATGTAAATGACAAAAGCAAGTCTGTGGTCAAAACAAGACATATTTCAATGATTTTGCATGCAATTGATTCAATTATGTGTATTGGAGATTAAACTCTCATTAAATTATTCCTTATTTGTAATTCATGCCTTCAGCACACAGACTGTCTTTCTTAGTTTTCTTTGATTTGGTTTATGTGCACTTCTAGTAGAGATGCACTTCTGATAGAGCAAATGCAGTAATTCAAGGCCTTAGAATACTTTTCAAACTCACTTGTCCAAAATGTATGTTGTTTATATAGGACAACCTTTAGTGTCGGTAGAGCCATGTAATCCCTTTCAGTTTAATTTTGCCAACTATTTATTTTATCCTTATGTAATATATATCTTGTGCAAATGTTGAAATGTACAATAAAAGTGGTCACATTTCAACTTCAGATTACATATGTACAGTAAGAGTGGCCACATTTCAACTTCAGATTACATACGTACAGTAAAAGTGGTCACATTTCAACTTCAGATTATATATGTACAGTAAAAGTGGTTACATTTCAACTTCAGATTATATATGTACAGTAAAAGTGGTTACATTTCAACTTCAGATTACATATGTACAGTAAAAGTGGTTACATTTCAACTTCAGATTACATATGTACAATAAAAGTGGTCACATTTCAACTTCAGGTTACATATGTACAGTAAAAGTGGTCACATTTCAACTTCAGATTACATATGTACAGTAAAAGTGGTTACATATGTACAGTAAAAGTGGTTACATTTCAACTTCAGATTACATATGTACAATAAAAGTGGTCACATTTCAACTTCATATTACATATGTACAGTAAAAGTGGTCACATTTCAACTTCAGATTACATATGTACAGTAAAAGTGGTTACATATGTACAGTAAAAGTGGTTACATTTCAACTTCAGATTACATATGTACAATAAAAGTGGTCACATTTCAACTTCAGATTACATATGTACAGTAAAAGTGGTCACATTTCAACTTCAGATTACATATGTACAGTAAGAGTGGCCACATTTCAACTTCAGATTACATACGTACAGTAAAAGTGGTCACATTTCAACTTCAGATTATATATGTACAGTAAAAGTGGTTACATTTCAACTTCAGATTATATATGTAAAGTAAAAGTGGTTACATTTCAACTTCAGATTACATATGTACAGTAAAAGTGGTTACATTTCAACTTCAGATTACATATGTACAATAAAAGTGGTCACATTTCAACTTCAGGTTACATATGTACAGTAAAAGTGGTCACATTTCAACTTCAGATTACATATGTACAGTAAAAGTGGTTACATATGTACAGTAAAAGTGGTTACATTTCAACTTCAGATTACATATGTACAATAAAAGTGGTCACATTTCAACTTCAGATTACATATGTACAGTAAAAGTGGTCACATTTCAACTTCAGATTACATATGTACAGTAAAAGTGGTCACATTTCAACTTTAGATTACATATGTACAGTAAAAGTGGTCACATTTCAACTTCAGGTTACATATGTACAGTAAAAGTGGTCACATTTCAACTTCAGATTACATATGTACAGTAAAAGTGGTCACATTTCAACTTCAGGTTACATATGTACAGTAAAAGTGGTCACATTTCAACTTCAGATTACATATGTACAGTAAAAGTGGTTACATATGTACAGTAAAAGTGGTTACATTTCAACTTCAGATTACATATGTACAATAAAAGTGGTCACATTTCAACTTCAGATTACATATGTACAGTAAAAGTGGTCACATTTCAACTTCAGGTTACATATGTACAGTAAAAGTGGTCACATTTCAACTTCAGATCACATATGTACAGTAAAAGTGGCCACATTTCAACTTCTGATTACATATGTACAGTAAAAGTGGTTACATTTCAACTTCATATTACATATGTACAGTGAAAGTGGTTACATTTTAACTTCAGATTACATATGTACAGTAAAAGTGGTTACATTTCAACTTTAAATTACATATGTACAGTAAAAGTGGTTACATTTCAACTTTAGATTACATATGTACAGTAAAAGTGGTCACATTTCAACTTCAGATTACATATGTACAGTAAAAGTGGTTACATTTCAACTTCAGATTACATATGTACAGTAAGAGTGGCCACATTTCAACTTCAGATTACATATGTACAGTAAAAGTGGTTACATTTCAACTTTAGATTACATATGTACAGTAAAAGTGGTTACATTTCAACTTCAGATTACATATGTACAATAAAAGTGGTTACATTTCAACTTTAGATTACATATGTACAGTAAAAGTGGTCACATTTCAACTTCAGATTACATATGTACAGTAAGAGTGGCCACATTTCAACTTCAGATTACATATGTACAGTAAAAGTGGTTACATTTCAACTTTAGATTACATATGTACAGTAAAAGTGGTTACATTTCAACTTCAGATTAGATATGTACAATAAAAGTGGTCACATTTCAACTTCAGATTACATATGTACAGTAAAAGTGGTTACATTTCAACTTTAGATTACATATGTACAGTAAAAGTGGTCACATTTCAACTTCAGATTACATATGTACAGTAAAAGTGGTTACATTTCAACTTCAGATTACATATGTACAGTAAAAGTGGTCACATTTCAACTTCAGGTTACATATGTACAGTAAAAGTGGTCACATTTCAACTTCAGATTACATATGTACAGTAAAAGTGGTCACATTTCAACTTCAGGTTACATATGTACAGTAAAAGTGGTCACATTTCAACTTCAGATTACATATGTACAGTAAAAGTGGTTACATATGTACAGTAAAAGTGGTTACATTTCAACTTCAGATTACATATGTACAATAAAAGTGGTCACATTTCAACTTCAGATTACATATGTACAGTAAAAGTGGTTACATTTCAACTTTAGATTACATATGTACAGTAAAAGTGGTTACATTTCAACTTCAGATTACATATGTACAGTAAAAGTGGTAACATTTCAACTTCGATTACATATGTACAGAAAAAGTGGTCACATTTCAACTTTAGATTACATATGTACAGTAAAAGTGGTTACATTTCAACTTTAAATTACATATGTACAGTAAAAGTGGTTACATTTCAACTTCAGATTATATATGTACAGTAAAAGTGATTACATTTCAACTTCAGATTACATATGTACAGTAAAAGTGGTTACATTTCAACTTCAGATTACACATGTACAGTAAAAGTGGTCACATTTTAACTTCAGATTACATATGTACAGTAAAAGTGGTTACATTTCAACTTTAGATTACATATGTACAGTAAAAGTGGTCACATTTCAACTTCAGATTACATATGTACAGTAAAAGTGGTTACATTTCAACTTCAGATTACATATGTACAATAAAAGTGGTCACATTTCAACTTCAGGTTACATATGTACAGTAAAAGTGGTCACATTTCAACTTCAGATTACATATGTACAGTAAAAGTGGTTACATATGTACAGTAAAAGTGGTTACATTTCAACTTCAGATTACATATGTACAATAAAAGTGGTCACATTTCAACTTCAGATTACATATGTACAGTAAAAGTGGTCACATTTCAACTTCAGATTACATATGTACAGTAAAAGTGGTTACATATGTACAGTAAAAGTGGTTACATTTCAACTTCAGATTACATATGTACAATAAAAGTGGTCACATTTCAACTTCAGATTACATATGTACAGTAAAAGTGGTCACATTTCAACTTCAGATTACATATGTACAGTAAGAGTGGCCACATTTCAACTTCAGATTACATACGTACAGTAAAAGTGGTCACATTTCAACTTCAGATTATATATGTACAGTAAAAGTGGTTACATTTCAACTTCAGATTATATATGTAAAGTAAAAGTGGTTACATTTCAACTTCAGATTACATATGTACAGTAAAAGTGGTTACATTTCAACTTCAGATTACATATGTACAATAAAAGTGGTCACATTTCAACTTCAGGTTACATATGTACAGTAAAAGTGGTCACATTTCAACTTCAGATTACATATGTACAGTAAAAGTGGTTACATATGTACAGTAAAAGTGGTTACATTTCAACTTCAGATTACATATGTACAATAAAAGTGGTCACATTTCAACTTCAGATTACATATGTACAGTAAAAGTGGTCACATTTCAACTTCAGATTACATATGTACAGTAAAAGTGGTCACATTTCAACTTTAGATTACATATGTACAGTAAAAGTGGTCACATTTCAACTTCAGGTTACATATGTACAGTAAAAGTGGTCACATTTCAACTTCAGATTACATATGTACAGTAAAAGTGGTCACATTTCAACTTCAGGTTACATATGTACAGTAAAAGTGGTCACATTTCAACTTCAGATTACATATGTACAGTAAAAGTGGTTACATATGTACAGTAAAAGTGGTTACATTTCAACTTCAGATTACATATGTACAATAAAAGTGGTCACATTTCAACTTCAGATTACATATGTACAGTAAAAGTGGTCACATTTCAACTTCAGGTTACATATGTACAGTAAAAGTGGTCACATTTCAACTTCAGATCACATATGTACAGTAAAAGTGGCCACATTTCAACTTCTGATTACATATGTACAGTAAAAGTGGTTACATTTCAACTTCATATTACATATGTACAGTGAAAGTGGTTACATTTTAACTTCAGATTACATATGTACAGTAAAAGTGGTTACATTTCAACTTTAAATTACATATGTACAGTAAAAGTGGTTACATTTCAACTTTAGATTACATATGTACAGTAAAAGTGGTCACATTTCAACTTCAGATTACATATGTACAGTAAAAGTGGTTACATTTCAACTTCAGATTACATATGTACAGTAAGAGTGGCCACATTTCAACTTCAGATTACATATGTACAGTAAAAGTGGTTACATTTAAACTTTAGATTACATATGTACAGTAAAAGTGGTTACATTTCAACTTCAGATTACATATGTACAATAAAAGTGGTTACATTTCAACTTTAGATTACATATGTACAGTAAAAGTGGTCACATTTCAACTTCAGATTACATATGTACAGTAAGAGTGGCCACATTTCAACTTCAGATTACATATGTACAGTAAAAGTGGTTACATTTCAACTTTAGATTACATATGTACAGTAAAAGTGGTTACATTTCAACTTCAGATTAGATATGTACAATAAAAGTGGTCACATTTCAACTTCAGATTACATATGTACAGTAAAAGTGGTTACATTTCAACTTTAGATTACATATGTACAGTAAAAGTGGTCACATTTCAACTTCAGATTACATATGTACAGTAAAAGTGGTTACATTTCAACTTCAGATTACATATGTACAGTAAAAGTGGTCACATTTCAACTTCAGGTTACATATGTACAGTAAAAGTGGTCACATTTCAACTTCAGATTACATATGTACAGTAAAAGTGGTCACATTTCAACTTCAGGTTACATATGTACAGTAAAAGTGGTCACATTTCAACTTCAGATTACATATGTACAGTAAAAGTGGTTACATATGTACAGTAAAAGTGGTTACATTTCAACTTCAGATTACATATGTACAATAAAAGTGGTCACATTTCAACTTCAGATTACATATGTACAGTAAAAGTGGTTACATTTCAACTTTAGATTACATATGTACAGTAAAAGTGGTTACATTTCAACTTCAGATTACATATGTACAGTAAAAGTGGTAACATTTCAACTTCGATTACATATGTACAGAAAAAGTGGTCACATTTCAACTTTAGATTACATATGTACAGTAAAAGTGGTTACATTTCAACTTTAAATTACATATGTACAGTAAAAGTGGTTACATTTCAACTTCAGATTATATATGTACAGTAAAAGTGATTACATTTCAACTTCAGATTACATATGTACAGTAAAAGTGGTTACATTTCAACTTCAGATTACACATGTACAGTAAAAGTGGTCACATTTTAACTTCAGATTACATATGTACAGTAAAAGTGGTTACATTTCAACTTTAGATTACATATGTACAGTAAAAGTGGTCACATTTCAACTTCAGATTACATATGTACAGTAAAAGTGGTTACATTTCAACTTCAGATTACATATGTACAGTAAAAGTGGTTACATTTAAACTTTAGATTACATATGTACAGTAAAAGTGGTTACATTTCAACTTTAGATTACATATGTACAGTAAAAGTGGTTACATTTCAACTTCAGATTACATATGTACAATAAAAGTGGTTACATTTCAACTTTAGATTACATATGTACAGTAAAAGTGGTCACATTTCAACTTTAGATTACATATGTACAGTAAAAGTGGTTACATTTCAACTTCAGATTACATATGTACAGTAAGAGTGGCCACATTTCAACTTCAGATTAAATATGTACAGTAAAAGTGGTTACATTTCAACTTCAGATGACATATGTACAGTAAAAGTGGTTACATTTAAACTTTAGATTACATATGTACAGTAAAAGTGGTTACATTTCAACTTCAGATTACATATGTCCAATAAAAGTGGTCACATTTTAACTTCAGATTACATATGTGCAGTAAATGTGGTTACATTTCATCTTTAGATTACATATGTACAGTAAAAGTGGTTACATTTCAACTTCAGATTACATATATGCAGTATGAGTGGCCACATTTCAACTTCAGATTACATATGTACAGTAAAAGTGGTTACATATGTACAGTAAAAGTGGTTACATTTCAACTTCAGATTACATATGTACAGTAAAAGTGGTCACATTTCAACTTCAGATTACATATGTACAGTAAAAGTGGTCACATTTCAACTTCAGATTACATATGTACAGTAAAAGTGGTCACATTTCAACTTCAGATTACATATTACAGTAAAAGTGGTTACATTTCAACTTTAGATTACATATGTACAGTAAAAGTGGTCACATTTCAACTTCAGATTACATATGTACAATAAAAGTGGTCACATTTCAACTTCAGATTACATATGTACAGTAAAAGTGGTTACATTTCAACTTTAGATTACATATGTACAGTAAAAGTGGTTACATTTCAACTTCAGATTACATATGTACAGTAAAAGTGGTAACATTTCAACTTCGATTACATATGTACAGAAAAAGTGGTCACATTTCAACTTTAGATTACATATGTACAGTAAAAGTGGTTACATTTCAACTTTAAATTACATATGTACAGTAAAAGTGGTTACATTTCAACTTCAGATTATATATGTACAGTAAAAGTGATTACATTTCAACTTCAGATTACATATGTACAGTAAAAGTGGTTACATTTCAACTTCAGATTACACATGTACAGTAAAAGTGGTCACATTTTAACTTCAGATTACATATGTACAGTAAAAGTGGTTACATTTCAACTTTAGATTACATATGTACAGTAAAAGTGGTCACATTTCAACTTCAGATTACATATGTACAGTAAAAGTGGTTACATTTCAACTTCAGATTACATATGTACAGTAAAAGTGGTTACATTTAAACTTTAGATTACATATGTACAGTAAAAGTGGTTACATTTCAACTTTAGATTACATATGTACAGTAAAAGTGGTTACATTTCAACTTCAGATTACATATGTACAATAAAAGTGGTTACATTTCAACTTTAGATTACATATGTACAGTAAAAGTGGTCACATTTCAACTTTAGATTACATATGTACAGTAAAAGTGGTTACATTTCAACTTCAGATTACATATGTACAGTAAGAGTGGCCACATTTTAACTTCAGATTACATATGTGCAGTAAATGTGGTTACATTTCATCTTTAGATTACATATGTACAGTAAAAGTGGTTACATTTCAACTTCAGATTACATATATGCAGTATGAGTGGCCACATTTCAACTTCAGATTACATATGTACAGTAAAAGTGGTTACATATGTACAGTAAAAGTGGTTACATTTCAACTTCAGATTACATATGTACAGTAAAAGTGGTCACATTTCAACTTCAGATTACATATGTACAGTAAAAGTGGTCACATTTCAACTTCAGATTACATATGTACAGTAAAAGTGGTCACATTTCAACTTCAGATTACATATTACAGTAAAAGTGGTTACATTTCAACTTTAGATTACATATGTACAGTAAAAGTGGTCACATTTCAACTTCAGATTACATATGTACAGTAAAAGTGGTTACATTTCAACTTCAGATTACATATGTACAGTAAGAGTGGCCACATTTCAACTTCAGATTACATATGTACAGTAAAAGTGGTTACATTTCAACTTTAGATTACATATGTACAGTAAAAGTGGTTACATTTCAACTTCAGATTACATATGTACAGTAAAAGTGGTTACATTTCAACTTCAGATTACATATGTCCAATAAAAGTGGTCACATTTTAACTTCAGATTACATATGTACAGTAAATGTGGTTACATTTCATCTTTAGATTACATATGTACAGTAAAAGTGGTTACATTTCAACTTCAGATTACATATATACAGTAAGAGTGGCCACATTTCAACTTCAGATTACATATGTACAGTAAACGTGGTTACATATGTACAGTAAAAGTGGTTACATTTCAACTTCAGATTACATATGTACAGTAAAAGTGGTCACATTTCAACTTCAGATTACATATGTACAGTAAAAGTGGTCACATTTCAACTTCAGATTACATATGTACAGTAAAAGTGGTCACATTTCAACTTCAGATTACATATGTACAGTAAAAGTGGTTACATTTCAACTTTAGATTACATATGTACAGTAAAAGTGGTCACATTTCAACTTCAGATTACATATGTACAGTAAAAGTGGTTACATTTCAACTTCAGATTACATATGTACAGTAAAAGTGGTTACATTTAAACTTTAGATTACATATGTACAGTAAAAGTGGTTACATTTCAACTTCAGATTACATATGTACAATAAAAGTGGTTACATTTCAACTTTAGATTACATATGTACAGTAAAAGTGGTCACATTTCAACTTCAGATTACATATGTACAGTAAAAGTGGTTACATTTCAACTTCAGATTACATATGTACAGTAAGAGTGGCCACATTTCAACTTCAGATTAAATATGTACAGTAAAAGTGGTTACATTTCAACTTCAGATTACATATGTACAGTAAAAGTGGTTACATTTAAACTTTAGATTACATATGTACAGTAAAAGTGGTTACATTTCAACTTCAGATTACATATGTCCAATAAAAGTGGTCACATTTTAACTTCAGATTACATATGTGCAGTAAATGTGGTTACATTTCATCTTTAGATTACATATGTACAGTAAAAGTGGTTACATTTCAACTTCAGATTACATATATACAGTAAGAGTGGCCACATTTCAACTTCAGATTACATATGTACAGTAAAAGTGGTTACATATGTACAGTAAAAGTGGTTACATTTCAACTTCAGATTACATATGTACAGTAAAAGTGGTCACATTTCAACTTCAGATTACATATGTACAGTAAAAGTGGTCACATTTCAACTTCAGATTACATATGTACAGTAAAAGTGGTCACATTTCAACTTCAGATTACATATTACAGTAAAAGTGGTTACATTTCAACTTTAGATTACATATGTACAGTAAAAGTGGTCACATTTCAACTTCAGATTACATATGTACAGTAAAAGTGGTTACATTTCAACTTCAGATTACATATGTACAGTAAGAGTGGCCACATTTCAACTTCAGATTACATATGTACAGTAAAAGTGGTTACATTTCAACTTCAGATTACATATGTACAGTAAAAGTGGTTACATTTCAACTTTAGATTACATATGTACAGTAAAAGTGGTTACATTTCAACTTCAGATTACATATGTACAGTAAAAGTGGTTACATTTCAACTTCAGATTACATATGTCCAATAAAAGTGGTTACATTTCAACTTTAGATTACATATGTACAGTAAAAGTGGTTACATTTCAACTTCAGATTACATATGTACAGTAAATGTGGTTACATTTCATCTTTAGATTACATATGTACAGTAAAAGTGGTTACATTTCAACTTCAGATTACATATATACAGTAAGAGTGGCCACATTTCAACTTCAGATTACATATGTACAGTAAACGTGGTTACATATGTACAGTAAAAGTGGTTACATTTCAACTTCAGATTACATATGTACAGTAAAAGTGGTCACATTTCAACTTCAGATTACATATGTACAGTAAAAGTGGTCACATTTCAACTTCAGATTACATATGTACAGTAAAAGTGGTCACATTTCAACTTCAGATTACATATGTACAGTAAAAGTGGTTACATTTCAACTTTAGATTACATATGTACAGTAAAAGTGGTCACATTTCAACTTCAGATTACATATGTACAGTAAAAGTGGTTACATTTCAACTTCAGATTACATATGTACAGTAAAAGTGGTTACATTTAAACTTTAGATTACATATGTACAGTAAAAGTGGTTACATTTCAACTTCAGATTACATATGTACAATAAAAGTGGTTACATTTCAACTTTAGATTACATATGTACAGTAAAAGTGGTCACATTTCAACTTCAGATTACATATGTACAGTAAAAGTGGTTACATTTCAACTTCAGATTACATATGTACAGTAAGAGTGGCCACATTTCAACTTCAGATTAAATATGTACAGTAAAAGTGGTTACATTTCAACTTCAGATTACATATGTACAGTAAAAGTGGTTACATTTAAACTTTAGATTACATATGTACAGTAAAAGTGGTTACATTTCAACTTCAGATTACATATGTCCAATAAAAGTGGTCACATTTTAACTTCAGATTACATATGTGCAGTAAATGTGGTTACATTTCATCTTTAGATTACATATGTACAGTAAAAGTGGTTACATTTCAACTTCAGATTACATATATACAGTAAGAGTGGCCACATTTCAACTTCTGATTACATATGTACAGTAAAAGTGGTTACATATGTACAGTAAAAGTGGTTACATTTCAACTTCAGATTACATATGTACAGTAAAAGTGGTCACATTTCAACTTCAGATTACATATGTACAGTAAAAGTGGTCACATTTCAACTTCAGATTACATATGTACAGTAAAAGTGGTCACATTTCAACTTCAGATTACATATGTACAGTAAAAGTGGTTACATTTCAACTTTAGATTACATATGTACAGTAAAAGTGGTCACATTTCAACTTCAGATTACATATGTACAGTAAAAGTGGTTACATTTCAACTTCAGATTACATATGTACAGTAAGAGTGGCCACATTTCAACTTCAGATTACATATGTACAGTAAAAGGGGTTACATTTCAACTTTAGATTACATATGTACAGTAAAAGTGGTTACATTTCAACTTCAGATTACATATGTACAATAAAAGTGGTTACATTTCAACTTTAGATTACATATGTACAGTAAAAGTGGTTACATTTAAACTTTAGATTACATATGTACAGTAAAAGTGGTTACATTTCAACTTTAGATTACATATGTACAGTAAAAGTGGTCACATTTCAACTTCAGATTACATATGAACAGTAAAAGTGGTTACATTTCAACTTCAGATTACATATGTACAGTAAGAGTGGCCACATTTCAACTTCAGATTACATATGTACAGTAAAAGTGGTTACATTTCAACTTTAGATTACATATGTACAGTAAAAGTGGTTACATTTCAACTTCAGATTACATATGTACAATAAAAGTGGTTACATTTCAACTTTAGATTACATATGTACAGTAAAAGTGGTTACATTTAAACTTTAGATTACATATGTACAGTAAAAGTGGTTACATTTCAACTTCAGATTACATATGTCCAATAAAAGTGGTCACATTTTAACTTCAGATTACATATGTACAGTAAATGTGGTTACATTTCATCTTTAGATTACATATGTACAGTAAAAGTGGTTACATTTCAACTTCAGATTACATATATACAGTAAGAGTGGCCACATTTCAACTTCAGATTACATATGTACAGTAAAAGTGGTTACATATGTACAGTAAAAGTGGTTACATTTCAACTTCAGATTACATATGTACAGTAAAAGTGGTCACATTTCAACTTCAGATTACATATGTACAGTAAAAGTGGTCACATTTCAACTTCAGATTACATATGTACAGTAAAAGTGGTTACATTTCAACTTTAGATTACATATGTACAGTAAAAGTGGTCACACTTCAACTTCAGATTACATATGTACAGTAAAAGTGGTTACATTTCAACTTCAGATTACATATGTACAGTAAGAGTGGCCACATTTCAACTTCAGATTACATATGTACAGTAAAAGTGGTTACATTTCAACTTTAGATTACATATGTACAGTAAAAGTGGTTACATTTCAACTTCAGATTACATATGTACAGTAAAAGTGGTCACATTTCAACTTCAGATTACATATGTACAGTAAAAGTGGTCACATTTCAACTTCAGATTACATATGTACAATAAAAGTGGTCACATTTCAACTTCAGATCACATATGTACAGTAAACGTGGCCACATTTTAACTTCAGTTTACATATGTACAGTAAAAGTGGTTACATTTCAACTTCAGATTACATATGTACAGTAAAAGTGGTCACATTTCAACTTCAGATTACATATGTACAGTAAAAGTGGTTACATTTCAACTTTAGATTACATATGTACAGTAAAAGTGGTCACACTTCAACTTCAGATTACATATGTACAGTAAAAGTGGTTACATTTCAACTTCAGATTACATATGTACAGTAAGAGTGGCCACATTTCAACTTCAGATTACATATGTACAGTAAAAGTGGTTACATTTCAACTTTAGATTACATATGTACAGTAAAAGTGGTTACATTTCAACTTCAGATTACATATGTACAGTAAAAGTGGTCACATTTCAACTTCAGATTACATATGTACAGTAAAAGTGGTCACATTTCAACTTCAGATTACATATGTACAATAAAAGTGGTCACATTTCAACTTCAGATCACATATGTACAGTAAACGTGGCCACATTTTAACTTCAGTTTACATATGTACAGTAAAAGTGGTTACATTTCAACTTCAGATTACATATGTACAGTAAAAGTGGTCACATTTCAACTTCAGATTACATATGTACAGTAAAAGTGGTCACATTTCAACTTCAGATTACATATGTACAGTAAAAGTGGTTACATTTCAACTTCAGATTACATACGTACAGTAAGAGTGGCCACATTTCAACTTCAGATTACATATGTACAGTAAAAGTGGTTACATTTCAACTTTAGATTACATATGTACAGTAAAAGTGGTTACATTTCAACTTCAGATTACATATGTACAGTAAAAGTGGTCACATTTCAACTTCAGATTACATATGTACAGTAAAAGTGGTCACATTTCAACTTCAGATTACATATGTACAATAAAAGTGGTCACATTTCAACTTCAGATCACATATGTACAGTAAACGTGGCCACATTATAACTTCAGTTTACATATGTACAGTAAAAGTGGTTACATTTCAACTTCAGATTACATATGTACAGTAAAAGTGGTCACATTTCAACTTCAGATTACATATGTACAGTAAAAGTGGTCACATTTCAACTTCAGATTACATATGTACAGTAAAAGTGGTTACATTTCAACTTCAGATTACATACGTACACAGTAGTAGCCTTCAACATCTATGACCCATTTAATTAAATAATTAAAGATCGATTGGTAACAAGATGATAGTCTTCGTCTTGGCCTGGAACCATTCATGTGACACTGTGCCCAAAACGAAGGCAACAATGCAGTATTTAATGATAAGATCAAAATGAAAAGTCAATAGACAAACACAACATTCATTGCACCTAAGAGTAGCAAGGTTTATTTAGTGTTCAAAAATTGTATATGGTATATATACTGTAAACCAGTTAATTTTTGCTGCTAGGAATTTGTTAAATTGATGGAGTTCTTTGGGAGAAAAGTTGTGTAGGTATTACCTTCTGTCTTTAGGTTCCTAGTAAAGTTTTCATCGCTACACTGTTTCTTGATTTTTTCACTGACTCAAGTAATTGATCTTATACTAAATTAAAGCATGTACAAGTTTCACATGTTTTGTTGTATTGTGTTGAACATCTTGCTTTGCTGGCAATAAATAAGGGACACCTGTCATTGGTAGCGTAGTGGTGGTTGCATAAAACTCGTGATCGATATACCCAAGTTCAAAGCCTACCTTAGGCAGAACACCAGAAAGGATTGACCCATACCATAGGTGAGTGTGCCATAGAGTCAATCGGTAGGCCAATTCCACTGGCCGACATTCATTCCCTAACGAATGCTACTTTGGGGGAAACTTGGTTAAAGTCTGCAGGTGCTTGTGTTCAACCGAGCTTATTTGATGCCAGGATAGCGCATTAATTTATTATTTGATAGAGATATGGCTGCACAGCCCTATCATGTAGTCCCATACATGAATATTGCATTGCATATTGCATTGCAATATCAACAGAATGGTCCAATTTAAGTTGTCACATTGACTTTTCTTCACATGAAACAATATTTATACGTGAAAAATGAACTGATTGGCTTGAATATAAATTAAAAACATTAAGACTGTCTGAGTGGAGTTTTATGATCAAAAACTCAATCTGCTAATAAAATAGAATCATTTCCAGCAAAAATTACTTCCAAGTCAGATGAAATATTTAGATCTTAACTGTACCTGGATAAGGACTGAAAATATATTGATTAGATCGTAAAGCTGAGACGATGGCCAGCGGGGAATGTGAATATGGTTGAGGAAAATTAGTTAATCTTCATTTATTAGCAATGGTAATAAAAAAAACAGTCATAAAACAATTATGAGAATCTGTTGTTTCTATTTTGTTATTAGTTTGATAGCTCTAGGGATTGTGTTCTCGATTTCAGTTGTTATTTATTCATTGTTATTCTTGTAAAGCTGTGCATCTTTATATTGTCTTAGACCTAGAAAATAAAGGTTCCTGGTCAATTTACTTCCCACTTGCATTTGTATTTTTAAATTGCCATAAAATTGTGCTTACTTATGATTTTTCATGAAATAGAGTTTTTTTGTGTAGTTTTTTCTTCTTCTAAAATTCTGTAAAAAACTGAAAAAAACTGTGATGGCTAGAAAAAAGAATATGATGTGATATTATATGAATTTATTCAGTACAATGGCCTCAGGCCTATAGTGCAATAAATCAAAAAATAGAAAAATACATAATAGAGAGAGTCCTTTAAATATTCATTGAATCACAGTTTGAATCTACAAGTCACAACTGGTTAAGTAAATGTTCTCTATGTTTAGAAGTGTAGAATACAAATTTCAAAACTTGAAGTACAGATAAGTTGTCAAACTGCATTAAACAAAGAAATGTCTGATTTGACTGATAAAATAGAGATAAATATTTTTTTCTAAGATTTTCATAACATAGGCATACAAGGCAAAAATGGTATTCATCCTCAACCAACCCCAAATTACATAGTTTACAAATTCTCATATTTCTCAGTATGTTTAATTTATGATCAGATTCAACCCAAAGATTGTGGAATGGTGTTCTAAGCCAGCATATAGCTCTTACAAATGTAAAATCTCTGTATTTATCAAGTTTAGGATACCGGTAGTTGTTGAGATCTGTGAACCAAGTTTGTTTGTACATATCATGAACTCTTTGGGTGAATAGAGACAAAAAGGAAAAATTATCTTCCAAGCCTTGGTTTAACCAAACAAAACCAAAACCGTGTGAAAATAGTAATTCTTTGTACTGAAAAAGGTAATATTGGTAAACATAATGATGTGTTTGCTTTTTTATAATTTTCAACCAAAATTTAACAATACGTATATAACGCAAATGGATTAGAGGTAGTCTACCTAGCTCTCTAATAAATTACAGGATTAAGCAAATTTAAAATAAATTTACAAAACTTGTGACATGTATACTGAACATTCACCCCCTTTTTCAAACTTCACTTCGCTATTACTTGAAAAAGTAATACCCAGATAACAAAAATGAAGCACAGTCGGAAGTTGTTCTTCATTGTAGTGTCACTTCTCATAATGTCTTAATTTGCCGGCATTTCTAAAAGTTACAATTTTTGTTTTACTAGAATGAACTTTAAGTTCCCAATTAGCTGAATACTCTGATAAACCATTCAGCAGTCTTTGTAAACCAACTGCATTCAAACTAAATAATATTAAATCGGCAGCAAATACACTGTAGTAAGTAAAACAATATAATTAAACCAACATATCACCCCAAAATTGGTGCTCCAAGGTTGAAAACAGAATATAATATATTCCTGTGCCTTATCTTGGTTAATGTTCAAGGATTGCATCACAAATACACTGACGACAAGAGATATAAGATGATGAGGCTCAACTTCAGGGGAGGGGGGTTATTCGTTACTGGACCAATAAGTTTTAAGGTCTAAACTAATTCAATACAGAAATGCAGTCAATAAGAATTTCTACTCATCATCTATCAATTGAGCTAGGTAGATAAATGACACACAACATACTGTAAAAGTAATATTGGTGATGACTTGCACTGTTTATTTAATTGCTTTTTAAAATCTTTGTTAGGTTGAAATTCAACCGGCTTCTAGTTTAACACTTCATTTTTTTGTGGAGGCATTTGACATTTTTAGTTCTCAGATCAGAACACCGAGAGGGGGAATTAAGTCACTGGTATTATTTATATTGGAGTGTGGCTGGGAGGCCAAATTTCTCGAAACCTTGCACGTTGAAACAAATTTTTCAACACAGCTTTAATTCCTGAAAATTGAAAAGGGACCCCTTGCCCATTTTAAAACATAATTTACAAGTCCCTTGAGTGCCTCCACCTCCACAAACTCCGGGGGACATCCAGTTAGTTCTTGCACAGTCCCTCCATTTCTAGTGTGGAGGGACTGTGGTTCTTGCTAATATTGTTGTTTGAGATTTCTGTCAATGATGTTGCTATTAACCCATTCTATATGACACAATAATTTTCTGTTAGGCCCTACACATAGGCATTGTATTTCTAGTGTGTCTATATTTAGTTTCATTTTTAATACTATCATATACTGGATCGGGAACTTAAAAATAAATTAAATGTTGAAAGTAAATGCAGCAGAGTTCTGATATCAAAGGATTCCATAACTGCATTCTGTCAGTTAAATTACGCTTATTTACTGATGAGAGTCCCGAAATTATTGTCATGTTGAGCTCTGTTAAAATTTGAAATAAGAATCAGTTATACGACCTCGGTCATTATACGCCACACGTGTGTACGTCGTCTGCCCTATTTCTGACGTCCTTGACAGTATTCATCCTCTGCATGCCCTGTACAATTCTTTTGTATGAATGGGTCCCCCTATGTAGTAATCAAAATGGAATATCCTGAAAATCCGTGGTGATACGTATCTTATTGAGTGATAACATGGATCGGTTTCATTGGTTGATATCACAACCGGAAACCGGCTTTATGTAAATGAAGTACTCACAACTGCCTCACCTTTTGTGTCCTCTCGCGCAACGTAGTTACGTAAATTTGAGTACTACTGCGTGTTTACTGTAACAATTTTTCGACGAAAAATACATGCAAGTAGTTTCTTAATTAACTTCGTATAATATTTTTGTAAGAAATCACAATATGCCTAATGAATATAATTGACAATAACTGCACGATCGCGTATTGCTACACTACCTGTCAAAATAGTGGTGATGCGCCCCCGCTCAGTTCATAATCCCAATACCTAATTTCTACTTTGTTTTGGCGAATTATATATTTTACACAGGGACTCGAAATCCATATTGATGTTCATCGCAAGCTTAGCCGTCATCCGAGGTAAAGTTATTCACTTTTTAAGGGGTTAGTGGAGGATGAACGATCGAGGGGTGATTTTTATTAGCACAATATGCTTGGGCTTTTGTTGTTGGAGCCAATGTAGAGTGGGGCCATTTACGTTGCATGGACCGCTGATGAATCGATCATGGACGTCCGTCGAAGACTCGTGAGATCGAGAGTGGCGATTACCACTTTCATCAGAAAGCAGGCTAATTGAACACGGCATAGATCGGAAGCCAAATTGGCGCATCGTATAACTCATAAACTTGTTGCAGTCAGTTTTTATTTAGTTCAGTCAGTAACAACATATATGTCAAAGGACGGGGCACTCGCGTGCAGTTGACCCTCTTCCTGCTATACTGGTATACGCTCGGCTCCCCTATCAATATAAACGACCGAACAATAGAGACTGTTCTTTTCCCATTCATTGATTTTGTTAGCGTCTTACTTTGCAGTTCGACCGTGCCTTTTGCCTTTTCTGTTCACAGTAAAGCCGCTGTAGTATATCATGCGAAGTTGTATTCAACCAATATCACTGTTTTCCATATTTAAAACGAGGCGCTATTCTCAGCATTGCCAGTGCTGTCGGCAATGATAAGAAGTTGACCACAGTCGTTTGTTGGCTGTCTTCCAACAATATTTTTTTCTCAATGGTATAGTTTGCTACGAAAAGTTTTCTAATACATTTGGCAAAGTACACCTTCCATTTTGCCCGTGAATTGGTGAGGGATGATAGATACATACAATGTAGTTCCATGAAACTAAAAACAATTTAATTCCATTGTATCTAAAACAAATTACTGATATGTTTTTTTCCCAGACAAGAAAAATTAACATAGTTTTTTGATAGAAAAATAACATATTATTTTTATTTAACGTAGTGGACTCTATGAAGCACATCATAGATCGGGACAGTTTACACCAAAATACAGCGATACAAAATTATGGAATAATATTTCATATTTAATCAGATCACTTCAATGTAGACACAGTTTCAAACAGACATTTAAGGTTATCTTTCAGTCATAAAATGTTTAAATTACCTGTATATATATGTATTATATCTAATATACATATTTTTTCATTATACTTAATACTGGAACAGAACTTGTGTCCCTTTTTATGTTTTGATTTTCTATAACAAGAGTCAGACTCGATTCGTAATTGATTATCACTATTTTCAGACTCTATTCACCTGTTGTGTTATTAAAATATTTATTACATGTTTATATATAGAAATAATTATAGGTTATAAACGGCAAGCAAGGGTATTTGGTGGCGATATACATGTACAAAAACTCTCTAGGGATAATAACCAAGCATTTGCGAAATTTTGTCTAAATGAATTTCCTTAAGTCATCAAATGGTGAAAATTGGCAGCATAATAAACAAGTCTCAACGAATTAGTACATGTACAGACATATAAAAAAAGGCTTTCTAAAAATCAATGTTTTTTGTAGAAGATTCACACCAAGACTATGAACACTATCATGCACACATCGATAATGTAAAAGTATATAAATTATCATTATAAAATGGTGTTGGAAGTGTTTTGCTCTGATTTTTAGTTTTGAATTACTGTAATTTAACACTCGTAGTAGTACTTGAAAAAGACGCGTATTATACAATATCAACTTTTTAAAATATGAAAATTATTTATTGACTGTTTTACATGTACTGCCTTGAGATCGTGACGGAACGTTGGCACTCAGTTACTGATGTCATTCTGAAATACCATGATTGGGAAGGTTTGACTTCATCAAAAAAGTTTCACTGTATTCAGTATAGAAGTATTACAGCTGGTGAAAGTGATATTCATATCGCAAAACTTAGGGAAAGTCCTTATCAATGTTCCAATAACTCCATTAAACCTTCCCCAGAGGTTAAAACAACCACAAATAAGATTCAAGAGGATAATTTACAACTTCCTCTGTAAAGTCATAACAATGTTGCAGTATGAAAACAGACAATAACTTAGTCATAGTACGTACCTAGACAAAAAATAATTCGTTCAAAATTAAGCGAAGTGAGATTGTCCCAAAATCTAAACAATCGTTTTTTATAACATTAGATCACTTGATATGATAAGAAAGTCCTTCGCTATACTACAGTGTTCATAGAGATTTTCTAGAGAGTTTGCTAACTCCCCATATGAATCTTGTTTGTGCCCGCTGTAAGCATTAAAACCAAATATATTAAATACAGTGTTTCTACATATATTGAAAACTAAAATACCGGTAGTATAGGTACGTGTTAGTTTTATTTTGTCACATGATCTTGCAATTGTGCGACTGCTATATGAGAGGATTGTTAAAATCAATGTAAATGCTGCATCTTGGATTTGTTCGAGATACAATGTAACAGGAAGTGAGCACCCTCTGGTGGCCACTTTCCAGATATTTCAGTCAGCACATAATTTGAAAACGGCGTTATTAAAATTGAGACATATTGATCTTATATTGTTGGTTTATGTGCTATTCATCTTATTCATGTACAATCCCAGCTGGCTCAGCCAATAACATTACAGCATTATCCCACCAGGTTTTATCTCGCTACACAACATAAAATTATCATCATAATGTTACATAGGGGGCTGTAATTTCATCACTGAATTGAACGTAAACATGTAATATCAAGATTCTGTGCATCAATATGGGGAATACAGAAATTGTTAATTAAGTTATCACATGTGTCATTAACTAAGGCATAGTAAATATCAAATTTAAAATCTTAAATCCTAAATAAAAGACGTACAGAGGTACTGACAACATTTAGTATTGTGCTAAAAATGTGTAGATACATTCAGTGTATGTGCAGGATATCGGTCACGTTTGGCCAGAAAAAGAAATCTTGAACTTTAACTCTCTTTAAATACAACTTAAACTTATCCAGTTTGACCTCTGTTGGAAACAACCACAACCCTATAGACGTCCAGACAAACATACATTTGAATTTATCTCATGATTTCTGTCGGTGTAAGAATTGTTTTTAACTTTTTGGAACACTGCAATTTAATTAAATTTAAAGTTGTACTAATTTTATTGTACCATGTGGGTTGTTGCACTGTGATGTCGTTCGTATAGATTTTACCAACTAGCATACAGAAAATGTAGGAATATGTGATAACAATATTTGCTCACTGTCCAGCACTAGCTCATGATCTGTTAACGTTGTCCATATATTGCTTTATTTTACAGGATGTAGATGTATATTCAATAAAACAGCAATGAACAACGCTTGATTTGATGCGAATGACCAGTCATAACCAACTGGTCACTACGTATACACCAAAAAAGTGCTATGGCCTCTAAGGCTTAATTTTAGCTGGGTTTTATTTTCTTTTATTTTACTGATAGCTAAATGCACCAAATTAAAACCAAGCGAATATTTAACAGTAAAATTTATTTTTCGCTTAACAAAATAATGAAATTTACATCTAATGAATTTTTCTTCAAAATGAATTCCACTAAAATTAGGCAGTAGTTTACATAATGTAATTATTGTTTGACTGGACTAAATAAGTCAGACATTTATTACCTTGCCCGTACCGTCAAAGATGGAAGGGAAAGGTATATTAAGGGAAAAATTTTGTCCGGCGTTGTCGTTGTCGTCATTGTTGTTGTCGTCATCGTTAATAATTGTTATTGTGTGCATAATAACTTTACTAATTCTATTCCAAACTTTATCAAACTTGGTCACCTTATTCATCAGTATAAAGTCTTCCCTGAGTTTGAACAACAGATGTCCTGTATGAAAATATCATGCAAAAATTGAGAAAATCTGATAAAATATTTTGACTGTTTCTACTTGACTGATCACTGGTGATACACATCAAAGGTCACTGATCTCAGTGGAAATATGCATTGTTGTATGTGTTCAATGAAGCAAATGATTTATCTTGTAATAATATCCTTGGTAATGTATCTCAGAATCCCATACTGGGTTTCAAAACCAACTCGTGGAGAGATTGCACAGTCTGATACACATTTGCGAACCTACCAATAAAATCTTTACAGAAAACAAGATGTCAGAAAATCAATATAAGCACTGCTATGAACTGGGTGCCAAACTTTGATCAAGATCTGAAGCTAATAGAAAACCTGTTTAGTCAAAAGTTATCAAATCAAAAACAATACATAAAAAATACATTAAAAGCAAAACATTTCATCCACATTTTAAAAAGAAAATTATTCTAAAATATATGTATTCTGTATTTGACAAACAGTTCATTCGACAAATGAAAACTCACAGGAATATGTTTCAGCTATTAGAACAGAATGATAGAGTTTTTATAATACTAGTTTAAAAACGCACTTCAGAGATTGCAGTGTTTGAAGATGTAGTTTCTCAGGAGGCAACAGTACTGTTGACTTCTCCCTCCACTGGACACCAACTATTTAAGTTGATTTGCATACAAAGCAGAGCTTGCAACATGAAAGCTATTCATAAAGGGTGTTTTTTTTACTTTTCATATAATACAGTAGTCACACAATGAGGCAGTTCATATTTGTCTCAGTGAATCATTCATTTTTGACAGACACCTGTACAAAATACTTGGGACTAAAGCCAGCTAAATTTTTCTGTTATCTTGCATGTTTTATGAATCTATTCACATCTAAATGCAGCACTTTTTTTTGCAATGAGACATTTGTTTTTATTCTAAAATATCTCAATTACTTTCAATAAAGCTGGAAATTATGTTCCTTAAAATAATTAAACAAATAAGGCACCAATGTTTTTGTAAGATATTTACATCTTTTAAGGACATTTGGTAGACTGATTCCCCACTGTTGGTTCAACCCCAAAACTTGTTTGTCTTCAAAATTAATTATGACAATGCATATTTATATTGAAACAAACTATGATAATGAAAATTATATTATATAACAAAGGGCAAGGTCACCAGAGTTCAACTATGTTTGTAGGAGGGAACAGAAATTACTCATTGTACTGTCTGTCTGAGTAATAATTTGCATTCAGGTCTCTTGTTGAAACCCCACTATTGGTAACAGATCATTGGAAGTGCACATAAACCAACATAATTGCATTTATTAAATATTGTATCATTGAGATAAAACTTCTTACGTCTGTAGACATACGCAGGTCATTTGCACAAGTACATGTGCTATTAATAGAACAAATATGAAAATATACATGTATGTTGTATTTGATGGTATTACTATATACAAATTGCGAGAAAACGCAAATTTTTGCCATTGTCCTGAATGACTACTGCAGTAGTACATGATTGTTTGTAAATTTGTTATAGAAAACGTTTTAAAAGTGGCAGCAAAACAATTAAAAAATTGCCAACATTAACACAAATTCATATAATTTTAAAACTCTCTTTTCTCGGAATGTAAGGTGGTACAGGTCTAGCCATGTCAAGAGTCTGAATAAAAAAAAAAACTGTTTTAAACAAATATACAAATGTGTTCCCTGCTGTGCTTTTCACTTGTTAGGGAATGTCTGGAATATTGTTGGTTTTCTTCTGTCAGAATCACGCTTAGTACAGAGCTTGATTTTTGTACCGTGTGGCATTGTATTTTTTTTGTATAAGACTACATGTGGATCCTTGTTAAGCTATTATTAAATTTGAAGGAGGAAGTCATACACATCTTTAACTAAACAAAACAGCTTTGGCTATAATTACATACTACGATTGCTGAACTGCAAGCACATCTCCAATAGAAGCACACTAACACTAAATTGCATTTCTTGTATACTCAATCATAGAAAATATTACCATAAACACTCATCATGTGCATTATAAGCACGTACATACAATCTGTTATTGTATTATTTGTAATCTGGCTTTCACAACAACTCAGCTTTTGCTATTTGTAAAGCGCATAATATTTTATTTTATTTAAAAAAACACCAATAAACAAACAAGAGACTGTATCCAAGTTTTTCGCATACACCGTGTGTCAATGAATGTTTTTGAGATCACAGAATTTTGGAATTTTTACGGTACATTGATGCTGGCACTGAACACCAGTATTAAGGGACAGACTATTACTATTTCCAAGAGAATACACAAATTATTATTTAAATCTTGCCCCCCAGATATAATATCATCATCCCTGAATGTATCTTAATGTCATTAATTCACTTGAATTAATTAAAGTACACCTTGTATGTGTATTTGTACAGTACTTTCATAATTGCTATTTTGTGCACTGCATAATACACTAAAACAGAGCCAGTTTAATATTATAACTGCAAATGAAACAGTTGCACATTACGTGCAGAAATCATGCCCAGACCACCTAACCTTGTTTATTGCTGTTTTTCTGGATATTTATTGGATGTTACCAACTGTCAATCATGTTTCCCTTATGTAATATATAATATAGACTTTTTTATATTTTTTTTGTCTGGTTCAGAATCAATAAATTGAATAAAAATTTTCACATTTCCAAGCATATACACATGCTGCACAATACATTTTTATGGTGTGTAACTGTTGATGTACTCAATAGTGCCGTGGTGCCAATACTGTATATATTAGTTATTATTGAGGACAGTGTGAACCTTTATTGTAGTGTCAACCACATGTTACATTTGCTGTATATTTTTTATCTTTGACATGAATACAGAACAACTTAAATAAATTAATAATTTTGGCTTTGTTTTAACATAATAACAAATATTATATCCAAAGAAAATATCTATTCATGTATTAAACCTTGTTATGCATCAGTAAAAATGAATACATGACAGGAATTTATTTATTTGATGTTATTAATTAGTCCCCATTCGGACCTTGCGCCCATTCGTCCATCAGCACCTGTATCTCGCATGTTCTGGCAGATTTCATTCAAACTCAAACAAACTCACACACATCACACATCACGCATCATATCATGCATATGAACATGCATACAAATGTATGTTTCATGATCCAATTCGAGATGGCTGATTAGCCGCCATTTCAGTGCTAAAAATTTATCAAAATCACTGGTTTTCAGTCATGTATGGATGTATTTCACTCAAACATGTCCATTACACATAATGGTTTTGGATCCACATTGTTTTTTGTTAAGTTTGGAATGGAAATCCCCAACTGGCAGCCATTTTGTTTTAACTAATGTTCTAAACTGAATGGTGACTTTTTAGTCCCCGTTCGAACGAAGTCCGAAAACGGGGACTTATAATTCGGTCTCCGTCCGTCCGTGCGTCCGTCCGGAGTCGTATCTCAGAATCCCTTGGACCGATTCCGTTCATTCTTTGCATGTGCCTAGTACTTTATGTGGGACATATGCACATGCAGTGGTTTAGCGATTCGATTCAAAATGGCTGACTGGCAGCCATCTTGTTTTTTGAAAATGTTGTATTTTGGACATGCTTTGTCAGTTTTCATTCAAACTTGGTACATAGATTATACATGTTAGGATACATGTCCATGATGATTTATTTCAGAATTGGATTAAAGATGGCCGACTGGCAGCCATCTTGTTTTTTTAAAAATGTCGTATTTTGGACATGCTTTGTCAGTTTTCATTCAAATTTAGTATATAGATCATACATGTTAGGATACATGTCCCTGACCGTTCGTGAGTTCCTGAGTCTGTCCATCCGTGTGTCCGTCCGTGCGTCAGTATGTCCAGAGTCATATTTCAGAATCCTGTGGACCGATTCCGTTCATTCTTTGCATGTACCTAGTACCTTATGTGGGACATATGCACATGCAGTGATTTAGCGATTTGATTCAAAATGGCCGACTGGCAGCCATCTTGTTTTTTTGAAAATGTTGTATTTTGGACATGCTTTGTCAGTTTTCATTCAAACTTGGTACATAGATTATACATGTTAGGATACATGTCCATGATGATTTATTTCGCAATTGGATCAAAGATGATCGACTGGCAGGCATCTTGTTTTTGTTTTTTTATGCGGTGTCTTGGACGTACTCTGTCAGTTTTCATTCAAATTTGGCACATACATGTACTTCATACATGTTAGGATGCATGTCCATGACAATTTGTTTCAAAACCTGGTTAAGGATGGCCGATTGACAGTCATCTGACTTTTTGGCCTTACTACTATATTTCCACAATTTATGTACCATTTTCATTCGTATTTGGCACATACATCATACATATCAGTGTGTTTCATAATCAGATCAAAGATGGCCGAATAACGACTGTTTTTATTTTTGGCCATATTACTACTACATGGAACACATGTTTTGATGTAAATAAATAATCTGTTGTATACGCCACTTGGAACTCAAGTTTCAAGGACACGCTCGTGACAACCCCTCCGCTTTAATATGACGAGCACAAAGAGAACTTAACGTGGACTGTGTCATTTTCAATGACTTGTAATTTAAGAGTTATTCAAGTCGTAAAAATCATTGATTCGGGGGCATAATGGCTGAGGTCATGCACAACTGATGTTGAAAAATAACCTTAGTCTGACAAATTGTCTGAGAGGGGTTCCATTTATTTAAAAATTATTGGCAGCATATATAACGGCATGCCATGTATGGCATTTGCAACCTATTAGAATATGTGAATTTGAAATAAGGAATCGTTATGAAAAATTTCAAAGATGGTTGGCATATTTCAGGAATATAATAATATGGTATAATATTTGCTCTATTAAGGCACAATGTAAACCAATAGTTGTACACTTATTCTAGTCCATATTAATAGATGTCTTGTTTTGACCATAGACACACCTGTCATTTACATTAAATGCATGCATTACTAATAGAACAAATACCGTACATTTGTATGTTATGATCTGATGGGTCACTGTGACCCTTGATATCAGGTGATTGATATTCTTGTTATAATGTCTTAAAGTATACTTTGCAGTATGGCTATAATAACCATATGTTACATTACTGCTGTCTGCAATAAGCTTGTAAGAGTTGCTGTCACATTTTGCTCACAAAATGCTAAATCATAACTCAGTCTATCATTGCTAGTGGATGTAACCAGTGAGCAAAGTGTATTGACCCTATAAATTTGTACCTGTTTGTACCAGCTACATATGTGTAATATACACAAACAACCTTCCAAGCTGTTGTCCATTTCTAGGATAAGACCAAGAAAAAAAAAATCATGCTCTGGTTATTGTGCATAGTCACTTAAAATAGTATTTGAAAGAAAGAATAGAAAAATTCTGATGAAAATTTAAAAATACAATTTAGAAAGAAAATGTATGTCTGTGTTCTTTGTGAATGTTAACAATATTATATTTAGCTCCTGATTCTGTAAACTTGTATTTTTCCTGATTTTTTTTTTTTATCATGAAGATGTTATCAATAAGAGTAAAGTCTATGCCAAAATGTGCATTAATTAGTGAGATATGAGTAGAAATGTTGCATCAGACAAATGATATTCACAGACTTAAATCTTACGTAGGCCCAATACCGTACTGCTGACATATGTTGGGAGGATTAAATACTGGGTTAAACCTCACATAGGACAGGAGTGCAATTCGTGATTTACCATGTGCATTGTGCAATTGTAAACCACTTTAACCCTTTGAATAATCATACATGTTAGTGCAAATTTCTGCAGATTTATTAATGATATTGAAGTGTTCACAGTGTTCACTATATTTTGCCAAAAAATTTATCGTTTTTGTTTTGCTGAGGACCACTTATGACGACAATGAAGAATTAATACTGTCTTTGCTCTACTCCATGTATTTATAGCGTATGTGTTTATGGAAACAACAGAGGTGTGTCTATGGTTAAAGTTATTTTAATAATCCAGTTTACAATAAATGCTGTATTCAGTGTAGGAAATTTGTCCAGATTACATACCAGACATCAGGGCTGGTAACTTTCAAAAGTTACAAGCCCTGCTAAAATGTTACCAGTCCCGCACATTTTTTCAATTATTTTCGCACACACACACACACAAATAAACACAAGTTGTATACAATATACTATGCACGGTTTATTTTAACAACAAAGTAGCTGTAGAGAACATGCATATTCAGAACATGATATATCAGACGTCTGTGTCACTGTTGCTCTCGGCTAGATCAGAAAAATCTGAACCATAGTCAGAATCTAATCCAGCTACCAAATGAGCATCACCATCACCATCTGTTTCAGTTTCTGCAACTTCCTCCTCATCAAGTGCTTCAGCAGCTCTCTGCTGCTCTACTGCCTGTATAGCACTCAACTTCTTTCTCCTCTGTCCTTCCATAAAACTTGGTTTTTTAAAAAAATTAGTATTTATTGATTTTCAGCCCCCAAGTGACTGTGGGTGGAGCATTCTTTGCGTCGAATATCGATTTGGCTTGTTTATGACCAATTGACATTTCATGGCATGTGAGGGCATCATGTCTTAAATTGGTACAGCCGGTTACAAACGATCCCTTTTCGTACTTACGGAGTTTGTCTGATATTTTGCGGTTTGATAACGGCCCGTAAATAGCCCAGCAGATACGGCAATACACCGTATGATTACCGGTGTCATCGGTGACTAGCCCTGCGTACAGTGCTGTGTGTACGGGGACGCGTTCGGTTGATAGATGTCCCCACCACAGCCCTGCGTACCTCCATAGACAAAGTCCGGGACTTTGAAAAATATAATTTTTTTAATGAAATAACATGCCCAGGTACCAAAAATGATGATCGATCACCAGATATATCCAGAACTCCCAGTTCGGAGTCCAATTGTGGATGGAATCGGCTACTTTGCCCTAAAAACAAACACATTCTCTTGCGTGAATGAAATTAAAAATGGCGGCGTTTGGTGGATAATTCCTCCGGTATCAACGCGTTTACATTTTGTCCGCCTTTACTAGTCGCTTTTTAAAGACATTTCAAGTTTCAGATAACTTTGTAATGGTTGTTACGGATAACTATCGTCATTTCAACCGATTTCGGCTGGGAAACCACTTATTTTTAACTTGCGCACCAATTACGGTGCGCTCCCCGACTTTGTCTATGGAGGTACGCAGGGCTGTGGTTGGGACATCTATCAACCGAACGCGTCCCCGTAAACACAGCACTGTACGCAGGGCTACATCGGTGACCAGCCATTCTTTGAACTCCGTCTTCCAGCTTGGAACGATTTTGCGAGTACGTTTTGACTGGTCATACTCCTTATTTGCCGCAATTCTATCGATGCTCGACTTCTGTTTCTTTGTTGGAGGGTCTATCCCCAAAAAACGATACATGTTGTAGTACTTGTACGCGAAATGAAAACTTTGTAAACAAACTACTCAACGATAGAACTGGTCAGGGGTCACCGGAAGTGTCACTGCACCATGGGAGATAGGACCTGACCCGAGGTCACGTACCTATTATTATGTTAATAAGTCAATGGATTCCGTGTTGTGGGTTGAGAATGCGTGTCGGCAAGTCGCGATGTGCGACGGCAATGCAATATTTTCATAGTTTTGGCTGATCACGTTTCTGTTTAAAATGTTTAGAGCACATATAAAGAATGGTAGCGTGTTTTTATTTTAATTTCGGCGGAAGAATGTGGTAACATGTTACCCGACCACCGGACAGGGAAGTTTGAAATTCAACCAGTCCGATACGAAAGTTACCCGTCTCGGGCGTGCGGACAGGGAAGGAATTTCCTACACTGCTGTATTTAGTTCATGTACACTCCTAATTATAGCAAATGCAGTCATACTTTCTTAAGAATAAGCTTTAAATGTGTTTAATACTAGTCCTCATCCACACTATCTGCTAAAATAAACAGTGGGGCTTGTTCTGTAGATTTTAAGAGCACTGTGTGTTGACATAATCACCCTTTTCACAGTTCAAACTATGATAAGATTTCATGAAGTAATAGTGCTGAAAACTAAGAACATTGTGCATTTCATTAACTGGAAAAACATATTCTTACCAATGAGGGTAACAAACAGAATACTGATGCATGGTGTTTCAAAGTAATTTTAAATTGACAATGCATTGTATTGTTCTTTACCGCCATATTTATCAGCGTTTGTTCTGAGGTCATGACCTTTGTTCGAGTGCTACTCTGGTCATATCTGTTTTTATTGGTACATTCATGTATCCTTAAGAACACTGTTTAGATGTTCATTTGTTTTTCTGTATCAGTTCTTTACTGATGTTTGAAGAACTCTACACTTAATCATTTGTTTTATAAATCCATAATATTGGGATATCTGTTAAGGCAGCTCAGTGTTTTCTCCTAGTCTTTTTAAGCATGTCAGATTTACCATGCTTGGCAACAGAAATGCCATGCTTGGCAACAGAAATGTCATGCTTGGCAACAGAAATGTCATACTTGGCAACAGAAATGTCATGCGTCAACTTTAAAGAAACAATAGAAATTGTTATTGATATGTTAATTATTTTTATTACGGAAAACGTACCCAAATTCATTCAACCCTTATTCAGATTTTGTATTTCTGAGCATATGTATATTCTTTGTAGAAAGAATATTGCTATTGAATATAGTGAAAAAAATAAAATTTTTGGAAACACACTGAATTATTTTTGTCTCTTATTGATAAGAGTATGTCAGTTACGCAACCAAATGAATCTGATGAAATAAACCCCAACCATGTTCAGATCAGTTTATGCATAATTGAAGGAAATTTACATGATTTAAAATTTTAACTTTCCCATGTTTCCCATTACTTTAGTTCAATGAGTGGTATGATGTCAACATATTGTACCAGTGAACATTTTACTGGGGTCGTTGTGAAATGTTGTCCTGGTATACTGGGAAATACTTTATTTTCGCTATTTTCGATGGAGGGGTGATTCAGTGAAAATAAAATCCAGTGAATATACCTTTTTTCCCATATTTTACATTCAACTCACCAAAAATCAGTAAAATAAATTTCATGCAAAACACTTAAAGTCTTTTCAGCGAAAATTAATTCTAGCTGAAATAAAGTATTTTACAGTATATATATCATTACAGACTTACACCGCCAAATAAATTTGAAAATGTTGTCAAATCAACCTGTGTATAATGAAGCTCTTGTCTGAAATGCACATGTTAACAAGTGCAAAGATTTACAAAATGGATGCAAACAAAAAACATAGTTTCTAGTCCTACTACCTCAAAATGTCTCTAAAAACAGCCAGTATTGTTAAATTGTTAGTTGACCAGATTTGCGTGTTACTAGTGTCTATATATAAACACATTTGGTTAAACAATTAAGCTTAATGATCACACCAGTGAACACAATAGAAGTGATTGGCACATAACAGTGTTATGTAAATAAATGTAATTTGCCATCCTATAGTGTATCTCAGTAAAATATTCAAGCATCTCATCTGATTTGCATATGAAAAGGATTTTATTTGCTTCCTTTGTCTTGCTAATTTGTTTGTCTTCCAAAGAAATCAAACATCACATTTCTGATGAAATAAAGGGCTTGGGGAGAACAAAGATGTGATTGAAGTGAGCCCTCACACATTGTGTTTCAGAGGAAAATCAGTGAAAAAAGCTGAAGTCATGTAAGGACCATGTTGGGATCATGTCAGTGATATATATGTAGGTACGATGCCTTACTTTAAGTGACATTTCTACAGTATACCATCATTGTATGTTTTTTTTTCACATTTTTATCCCCCTCTGTGGTCATGCTTTGTGTAATTATAACAGCCGGTGTCACAAGTTAGCTTTACATTGTGGCAATGATTTATCCATTATTCTAAAAGGACATAGATCAGTCAGTGATCCAAATCATCGTCACCTTGATCCTTTCTATGGGTTGGAAGGTGTTGCTGTTTGCTCTCTGTTTTCTACATGACTATGTAATGTTTATTACAATTGATAGAAACTTTTCAACCGTGTACTGTAATTCTGTGGGAAATGGGAAATGGCAAAAGAAAAATAGTTACCAGTACACAACTTCCTAGAGCATTATAGAGTAGTGGCACCCTGCTTGTCTATAGTAAACAATTCATTACAATTACTTGTATAAACTAAGTTCTAAATAGAATGACAGAATTATTCAGTTTACAGAGGTGTTCAATTTAATGCATGTAATGGGAACTTTTACATGAGCAAGACTTCAAACGAGACTGGCAAAACTTTAAACAAGTTTTGATTTTCCACATGTTAGTATATTTGTAACGTGGGTAATATGCTGTGGTCTCAAAACTATATCATACATCATGCGTCTTATAATTACTTATAGTCCTGAAGCTGAGACTGTCCATGCATACACATGAATTACTTTGCAGATACTGATTTTGTTTGAAATTCGTTCCCCAAACAAAACAGAATTTTGAAATGTCCTCAACTGTTTCTAAGACATTCTTGATTTGCTTGTAATCAGACTTGGTACATGTATAAACATCACACATGGTGCGTTACTAATACATATCATTTTGTTTCATGATTTGATTCAAACTACCATAGCGACAAGTCATAAAGTTTTGCATATATACATAAATTTAAAAACATAAAATGTCAACAAAATGTTGGCCATGCCTGGATTGTCTACTGTAGAATACTTTATTTTCACTTGGAATTAATTTTTCGCTATTTTAACTAAGAATAATTCAGTGATAATAAAATCCAGCAAATATACCTTTTTTCCTATATTTTACATTCAACTTCAATCAGTGAAAATAAATTTCATACAAAACACCCAAAAATGCTATTCAGCAAAAATTAATTCAAGCTAAAAAAAACATATTTTACAGTACATTTCAACCAAATCTCAACATCGCGTATACCAGTATACCAGTGGGTTACTTATGTTGCACAATGTTTCCAAATCCATATCTCAGACACTCAAATGTTACATAGGACGACATGTTTCATATCATATTTATATTACAAACAACAAACTATAACTGAATAAATTACCATCATTATGGATTCAAAATGGTGCAGGGTTTTACTGACATCTGGCGTGTCATGCTGCCAGAATATGGTGTTCTTTTGTAATGTTGATTTGATTACTGCTAGTCATCATGTCACCGCTGTACACATTGCGTATTGTATTCCATTCGGCTCAGATTATTCTTGTATAAATAAACAAAAAAAAACATGGGGAAGGGGATTTTAAATTTTATTGCTGGTATTTTGAAAAAGTGAATTAGTTTCTGTTTATACTTTTCGAATAAGTTAACATCTTTTAACATTTTTTTTGTGGCTAAGTTTGTAGCCCTCTTAGCTCAATTTTAGGCATTTTGTAAAAGGCACTGATGTTTATTTTAAAATCTATGTGGCCATCCTGGAGAGTATATACTATCACTTAAAACATGCATTTTTTTGGACTGCCTTACATTTACTCACCAAAATGTCTTTTTATATATTTGTTTTTTTCTATTAACTTTGGGTTACATTGGCATAATTTTCCACTGACGTTTTAGTCCCCTTTTCAGACACAGTCCGAAAACGGGCACTGATAACTAACGGGGACTGTGCCATGCATGGCTTGTTCAAAGATATATTGAAAACAAAAATTCGAGAGTTTAATTTTGTGAAAGTTGACAAAATGTAACTCATGGTTTAATTGTCTGATATCACAAGTTCATAAAACTAGTATAATTTACAAACCAAAGGTGTATGACACCATATCAACTAGTTCTGTGTAAGTGATATCAGGTAATAACCTATTTATCACATGATTTCACAGAACTACGGAATAATATGCTAATTAATTCTAATTAAGAGTGACGTCTAAGCACAGTTACGTCTGCCGATGGTTTTCAAAATTGACGGAATTACTCTTCCTTGTAATATTTTTTAAGTTTTTGCCTCCGCTGTCGACTTTGTCGAGCGGAGCTTATTATATGAGAGATTGTTCGTCGTCCGTGTCAATGTTTTACTTTTTCGACTTGTTCTTGAAAACTACAAGCCTGAATGCTCTGATACTTGGTGTGTATGTACCTAGGGTAGACCGCTCTTAGATTTGTTCATTTCATGATGATATTGTCAATTCTCTAATTTTGGTGAATATTTTTGTCATTTTTGGTAAAAAGTGATATTTTTGACTTCTTGCTGAAAACAGCAAATTCGATTGCTTTGATATTACATATATATAGATACTACATGTGGACCTCTCTCAGATTTGTTCATTTCATGATGATATTCTCAATTCTCTAATTTTGGTGAATATTTTTGTCATTTTTGGTAAAAAGTGATATTTTTTACTTCTTGTTGGAAACAGCAAGTTTGATTGCTATACATACTATACATATTGTTAATTTTCTAATGATATCTTCAGTTCTTTAATTGAAATGTGTCTATCACTATCTCAGCCGATATGAACTTGATTAAAATGCATTTCTATATAGGGTTGCGTTTTAATTTGAGTCAAATTATACTCAATTACAATGTAATTCAATGTAGAATTGCAGTTTAATTAAGATTAATTGAATAAAAGTTGAATATCCCGTGACATAACATAGAAATGTTTGCGAAGCTTAAGTTTAGTAAAGGGGGAAAGTATGGTACAATTATGTTAATATTAATATAAATTGAACCATACCTTCCTCCTTTACTAAACCTAAGCTATGCAAACTTGACTTAAATTCGAAAATAGTGAGGGTCGTCACAATGTAGGTCCTGTTGACTTAAAGTTAAATTGAATTCATCACAACATCAGTACCACAAGACACACACACGCAGACAGACAGACAGGGTAACTGCAATAACCTTACCCTAGGCTTCACAAATGAAAGATAACTGTGTCAATTACATCATGAATTTTTGTACAATAAAGTTACAATGCATTACTGTTAAAAAAATATTCTCTACTTTAAATGAATATGAGAAATTTAAGTTTTGTTTAACCTTTGAAATATTTTTTTTTTATCTACAGAAATTAACAGAAACAACAGATGTATAGACGAAAATAACCTCAAAAGAAGGAGCGTTGTGCAGCGTCCGCTCTTTTCAAGAAGAGCGTGAAGAACATAGTGTTACATATTTATAATTTTCTTCTGGTTGTGTGTCTCATAACAAATAGCCGAACTGGACGGGCCTGGGGAAAGAATACGGTTTCCCTACAACAACATGCCAGTACATCCCGTGCCGAGTCCGGTGGGGATGGACCACAGAGAACTGGGAGGGTGAGTTGAGTTGAGTTGATTACTCAAAGTGCACAGTTTTTTTGCTATTTTCTTCTAAAATGTTCATCAATACCTGTAACAATGGGAAATTATGTGTGTTCATAAACAAATTTTAGAAAAATACATTAAAATGTTTAATTTTGGCGAGAAAAAATGTGGCCTTTAGAGAGTAACATTCATAAGTATTTATCATTAATGCCTGAAATATCTTGAATATGATCAGTGTTTTGCAAAATCGTTTTTCAAACTGTCTATTCCTTTAATGCCACTTTTAACAATGACATAATATTTGTGATGAACTCAAAATACAAAATTATATTATGTAAATTATTTGTTATTATGATAGTAAACTTCCTTGTTGCAACCTTGTAATGCTCATCATATTAGCTCAATCACCTTCCATACAGGTCCATAAGTTCAAAGTGTGTACTTTCTTTTTTTATTTGCAGGCCATATCTCAATCATGATCATATGAAGAATTTTGAGCCAAAAATGTAAGTAAACTGGGTGGAGGAAATCCATTTTCAAGTTGTCTTGATTTAGTTTTGTATTATGTGTTTCCTGTATGTATTGGATTGACTTTTGTGTATACATATTCAAATTGTACAACGACATTTCAATGTAGTTGTAGCCAAGTCAATATGTTCATTCATTTCCCTGAATATCGCGCATGAATATACTTGAAATCACAGTTATTTGTCAACTGAATGCCTGTTGTATACCGTAGTTGTCCGGGTTAGCGCCCAGTATCCTGAACAAGGAAAATTGTCAAAAAATAGGGGTGGGCATTTGCAAAAAAAACGAAAATTCACGAATATTGACAACATGCAGATCGAACTGCGACAGGGAACATGCAATGGAAATAAACAATATGCAACTTTACAAGTATAGCCAAAATAATTTATTGCTTATAACGTGACAAATAAACCAGAAATAATAAAAATCGACAGTGAGGACTCGTTTAAATTAGGATTTCCCCACCGCAAACATGTGAACTCAAAATGAACTAAAATGTCAGGGGTTAAAGTACGTAAAATTATTTCTGGTTTGACAAATTCCGGATTGAGTCATATACGAGCAATAATAATTTGCTTGAATCCTTTCTAAGGAAACTCAAACCAAATGGCCCTTTTCAGGGCCATGACAAATTTCAAAAAAAGAACTACCGTTTCTACTTTATTATACATTTTGGAGACTTGCTGACCGTTATGATTCTGTTAAAAAATCTTGAAACATAAATGTAATTGTCTTGCAAACTGACCGAAATATTTTGTAAGAAAATGTCTGCATAAGCGACTGAAATGAGAGTGCGCCCTCTAGTGCCTTTCAGCACTTGTGTACACCTCTAGTGGGCTAGGGGGCCCTTTCTGATTGAGAGCTTTGTATACTTAAGTGGTTGCTTATTGTTATATTGGCAGGGAAGTTGCCTCCCACAAAATCTGTTTCTAACTGATTATACAGACATATGAACAGAGAAGGTGAAATAAACATGACTCAGGGAAAACATATCCCAGAATTCATTGAGTTGGCTTCATTTCAGAAATTGTATATTCAATACAGATATTTCATTTTCTGTCTACAAAATAGAAATTGCGGAATACATATCTATTTTTAAAATTGAATAAAAATGAATTCATCAAAGAAAAAAAGAAATGTAAAATGAACATGAAAATGACATTTTGTGATGCTTATAATTTATTTTAAAATTATTTTTTGGGTAATTTTTATTTTAACCAATTCACTTCAGGCGATAATTAAATTGCTTTTCATTGTCGTCAGGAAACAAAAAAAATATTCAAATATTGGTATCATATTACAGGTCTGACATGGAGACATTTGGTAGTTTCTAGGTCAAAGGTGTTTTTGTCAGATTTGATTTACAGATAGCATGCCCTATGAACACCATAGTTTTAAAAATATATGTATTTTGTTGTTGCATAAAACTGTAATGGTAATTTGCATAACAATGAATTTATCTAATCTATTGTATTTGAGCAGTTATTTCTTTGACTGTTTTTAGAGACATTTTATATGGTGGCTGTTTCGTATATATGTACATATATCCTGCAGTAAAGATGATTTCCTAATTTATACTATGGTTTCCATGGTGATGACCCCTGCATAGTCGTTGATATTCTATACCTGTTTCAAAGACAATCAGATTGAAGTCTTTCTTGAGCTCTCAGTGTATATTTAATAATTTCACCACTGGTACCATATCCAGTTTGATATATTAAAACCCAGTGTATTATGTTTAATAATTTCACCACTGGTACCATCTCCAGTTTGATATATTAAAACCCAGTGTATTATATTTAATAATTTCACCACTGGTACCATTCTCAGTTTGATATATTAAAACCCAGTGTATTATATTTAATAATTTCACCACTGGTACCATCCCCAGTTTGATATATTAAAACCCAGTGTATTATATTTAATAATTTCACCACTGGTACCATCCCCAGTTTGATATATTAAAACCCAGTGTATTATATTTAATAATTTCACCACTGGTACCATCCCCAGTTTGATATATTAAAACCCAGTGTATTATATTCAAGAGGATGGTTGGTTCATTTGATATTGATATTCAAAATGTCAGCGAATTCTTTAATTGAATTCCTAATACACATTGGTCAATTTCATGTGAAATCTTCTAAAGGTGGTGATCCTTGCATTTTGATTTTAAATTCTTGCTCAATAATTTTGAATTTATGATTAAAATTATAACATGTCATTTTACCAAGCCTAGATAATCTAATTTTCATAGTATTTTAGCTAATGACATTAGTTTAGTCATCTCCAGTTAGGTGATTATTCAAAGTGGTGTGAACAAGTGAAAATGGATGAAATGTGACCTTTGTGATCATCTCGTAAGTTGTGAGACTTCTATATATTACACCACTAGTATATGTACATAAAATAGTTTGGTTATTATTTGTATCCATAATTACCACCAAATTAAGTACAAGAAACTTGAATCGTTCAAAGACACATCTCTGGAAATTAGGGCGTCAGTAATTAAATTAGTTTACAGCATGACACAAATGAATAAAAAACAAAATTACAACAAGGGACTTAGACTGACAAAATCATTGTACTCTGGACCATATGCACTGTCCCCCCCCCCTCCCCGACAGATTCTGTTGTCCTCCTTTAAGCATGGATCCTTAGAGATTTAATAATATTGTATAGCAGAATGCAGGAATTTCAATGCCACATACTTCTAACACTTATTAAGGTTCACGGGTATTTTAATTTATTGAGTAAGATAACAATTTTGTCACAATATTTTTTTTTTTTGCATATATCCCATAGCCTTTTTGAGTGTTTGCAAATCATGTAACAAAATGCTATATATGCACATATATTTTCCGTAAGAATCCATATGACAGCTTTAATTCATAGAGAATGTTTTTTCCTCAGAATCCCATTAGAACAAGTAATATTGTTTTTCACTATATGTCACCCAAATATATTTTCAGATATGACTATCTTTTTCTCACAGAAACCAATGTTGATTGGCTCAAACATCGCCGTTTTGATGTTTTTTTGTAGTTATTTTCAGGTAATAAGTAGCATTGTTTTTATGAGTTTTGTGAACAACGCAAAATAAAACCATATATGAAAATCATTGAAATCTGAATATTTCTTTTACTATCCATGAACAGACTTAAACTATAATTGGTAGCTAAAAATAATCAACAAAGAATTTAATGACTTAATTATCAATTACTGCTAATTTGCATAGAGAATATTCTTTTGCATAATTCAATATTCACAAAAATATTCTTGTTAGTAATATATTGGGTAGGAGGAAGAGTGGTTACATAATGCCATACTCCATAAAGCAGGGGTTGGAGTACGAAATTCAATTGATACTGCTCCCAGGATGCAGTACATTACTAGTCTGAATTTTAGTTAATTTTACAGTATAGTATACCATTTCACTTTTTTTGCCTGTGAAGTCTGACTGAAAAAAAAAATGAAATTGGGGCACTGTATGACGACACATTTTTCAATCCGCTTCGGAGGAGACTTACCATACTGGTATTACACTTATTTGCAAAGGATGATATAAAAGGCCAGGTGGTGATGAGCGCCCCATTGGATTAGTTAATGCTGAAGTGATGGTGATGCAGTGTTCAAAAATCTGTGTCTATGATTTATGAAATGTGTATTTTTTAATTCTACCATATGTTTACTCATCATCCTGTAGTATGTGATGTCTTGTCTGTGTAGTGTAACTCTATAGCCATTGTCATACCATAAGGTTGTCAAGTGAGGTAGTTTTTAATTTCAGTAGATTAACTAATTTTGTCACAGTCAGCTCTCTAAATTTGAAACAACTATTACTGGTAAACAATGTTACATATTTTGAGTAATGTTTTTGAAACAAGCGATCCAGTTTGCTTTCACGTCTTACCAGGTAGATTAATTCTCAGATTTGTTTTGTTCATTTCATGAGAATATCTAGAAAATATTTGTTTACTTTGGTAATTTGCATTATTGTTACAATAAAGGATGTTAATTTGCATAATTGTTACAAATGAAGATGCTGATCTGCATAATTGTTACCATTAGCATGTTAATCTTTAGTATGAACATTTTTGTGCAACATTTATCTTGTTTGTTTGTTTGTATGTATTTATTTCTAATTTCCTCGCTAATTTCACACCAAATTTACATTATTTCCCATCAGCTACAGATTTAGATCAACATTTTGAAAAAATATGGGAAAATAATTATGTAGGATTTTTTGACATTTTGAAAAAATATGGGAAAATAATTATATAGGATTTTTTGTGGAAGTTGAAAAAAATGTGACTTCGATGTTTAAATGGTCTAATTTGCATATGGTCATGGAATAACTAATAATTATACTTGTTTTTCAAATATTACTAAGATAAACATGTTTTTTTTTTTTCTGTAACCAACTTGTTGACCTAATTGATTTTGCATGACACAGGGTTGTTTGCATTAATGTTTTTATTTATATTCATGTCATTTTTATTTCGGTTATGTTTCACTATCTTAATCTGAAACAATCAGCAAGGTTACTTTGATATTTATCACTAAGTTAGGTATGCCAAGGTGTGCCATTTCTGGGTGTGCTCCTTAGGCTACTGGATTTTTGTTCGTCATCAACTTCTTATAAATGACTCTTCTTGAAAATTACTATTTACATTGCTACAATATTTGGTTTTTCTTGTGATCTTATTCATTTGTTCATTTTGTGATACATAACTTCAATTTGATTATTTTTGGTAAAATTTGTTTTTTCAACTTTTTCTCAAAATCCAATTGTTGGATTATTGATATGTAAGCGATAGTATCAGATATGTTCATTTTGGGATGAGAAATTTTAATATTCTCTAATATTAGTAAATACATTTGAAGGAAAATTAATTATATTATGAACTTCTTCTTCAAAACTACCAGCCTGATGCAGAAATGGCATTACAGGAGGCCTTCTTGTCTTGACAGGTTGCTTCTTTATAATGTTCACATTTTAGTAACTTTCAAAGTTTGGCAACCTGACAATAATTTATTTAAATATTTTTGTTTTGGCCAAATTGTATTTTATTTTATATGAAATTGATTCCTCATTGAATTTTGTCTGTCGTTAGGACCACCGACACGGGTTGTCTAATGTATGAGATGTAATGTCCATTGTGGTTGTCGCTACCATCATCATTATCATCGTTGATGTTTCCATCTTTGCCAGAACCCTGCATACATTTGGTTCAAATGTGGTACAAACCCCCCCCCCCCCCCCCATTAACTTGCCATTTCCTCAGTATTTGTTGGCATAATCACTTTCACACTTTGACAAATTTCCATCTTTCGCCAACTAAAAATGAAAAAAAAAATACATAATTTTGTATTCAGCTACTAAAAATATGTGTTTGCCACCTACATGAAATAACTTTTTGGCAAACTTCAACAATTTGAATGGGCATGCACTTACTAATATACTACAGGATACATACTTAAATTTACATAAATATAAATAACAACTCTCGAAATATTGTCTTGTGATTGGTCACTTCCATGTACATCCGTTCGTGTAAAAAAAACATTAATTTCATATTTTTGTTGATGACCGAAACAAGTATTTTGGTTTTATTGGTTTCATTATTTACTTAAGGCTGAAATTAATCTGAAGTAATAGTGTATACATTTTATGTGGATAATGTTTTCTCAAAATCCACCAGTACATATATAACTATTTTCTTATTTTATTGATGGGTCTTTTCCAAACTCAATCTGACCCTCTCCCCATTTTTGAATGGTTTATCCCTTAAGGTTGGCCTGTCAAATATCTACATTTCTGATTCATATAGGCTGTATTGGAGTTCTTAAATGTGTTTTTTTAACACTACCTCCCCAAAAACCTTAAATTTTCAGAAATTAGAAAGTGTCTGTTTTAATCTCGAGGAGGATTTTGAGTACCTACATACTGTAAATGCATTAATTATTCACTGGATTTTAATGTTGCTACTTTCCCTGAGAAGTAAAATCCGCTAAATGAAATCTATGTGAACATAAGAAATAATAATATACTGTAAAATACTTTATTTTCGCTTGGAATTAATTTTTGCTATTTTCGCTGAGGTAAGGTATCAGTGAAAATAAAATCCAGTTAATATACCTTTTTTCTTGTATGTTACATTAAAGTTGCGAAAAATCAGTGAAAATAAATTCCATACAAAACACCCAAAAATATCTTTTCAGCGAAAAAAAAGTATTTCACAGTAACTCATTGTTTCCCTGGCAAATTTGTGATATTATAATCCAGTGAATATCTCAAAACATTGAAATAACAAAAATAAATGGTTTTACTGTACTATAATGGATTTTCTTTTTTTTTAAATCTTAGATCATGTAGGTCTCCATCCAAATTAAGAAAAAAATAATGTACATAAAAGTACATGAAACGTACATAAAAGTACATTACGCCATTTTAAAGAATTCGTCATAAAATAAGCCTATATAAGAAATGGTTTTCAAATAGTACAAGATATTCCTTGTCGAGCAGGTCAATTCTGGAGTTGACCAGCGAATGCATTATAATGGAGTGAAATGGAGCTGAAGAAATCTACACTATTCTTTAGGGGGGATGTATTTCATTTGTTAAAGAAAAAAAAAACTGCAAACAATATTGTTGAATGCATGCTATGTTTGGAGGAAAAAAAAATGTTCTACCTAAAATTGTTGATTTAAGTAAAAAAATATACACATTGGCTGTGCTCCTGTTGTATTCTATTAGTGATTGTGTATAATTATAAGCAATGGGCCCCTGACCTGTCATTGTTACTTGCACTGCTACATGTAGTGAGGCCTAGAAAGGGGATTCTTCTGTGAGCTTTGAAGGCTGGATTATAATGCAAGAGAAACGTAATTGTGGTGTCTGGAGGACCATCTTTGCTATAATTGTTATTTTGGGATGGTAATCTCCCCTGTCTCAGTATTGGGAAGTAGTAAACGTCTCCGTGAATAAGAACAAATAAAATAGGTTTAGGTTTGGTTTGTTTTGTGTGGCTTCATGCGTGTGCTTTGTTGAACAGCTAAAGAGTTCACCTCTTGTTGCACTGCTGCCGAGTGCCCTTGGCTTTTAATCCTAGCAAATTGACCTCTTTGTCAATTTAATTCCTGTCTCCCCCTCCCCCACTCCCCAAACCAAGGCTGGGAAAGGGAAACTAATTGCTGACAAAATATCACGACGATTCAACGCAGTAACCACTGCCCTGTGTATAAATGCTTAGTTGCCCCCTCATTTGAATTTCAGAGGTAGCATAAACCAACCAATCAGCTTGGAGGTTGGGCCAAATTTAGCTCACTAGTAAATATATGCAGGATACACATGTAGCACTGTGGTAGGATGTCTCAGTGTCGCAGTGTGCCCGGTGTCTCGTACATTGCCCAAGTCTGATGGAGATGTGCTTCCCTATGTGACATGACGGTCTGTCATAGTTGTAGTGTTTTGTCATCGTTATCATGGCCGCTGCTGACTTTAGTCCATTTGCTCCGCTTTATTACAGGAGGCATACCCCCTTTGTTAGCCAGCCGGACTACAGAATCTACGAATTAAATAAACGTCTTCAGCAAAGGACAGAGGTGAGTTATATATTTTTTAAAAACCAAATTTAATAATTATCTCATCTGCATTCCTCCAATTTTAGATGATAACTTTAATCTTTACAGTAAGTGGGTGATCACACAAAAACAAAATATTGCACTTTTATTTATAATTTACAATTTAAAAAAAACTAAAACTTGAGATTCTCAACTTCTATGGACAAAAATTCACATGAATAATTGTATAGTACAGGTAGCTTTTGTAAATAACTAGTGTAATATGTACATGTGGTGTATAATATCACTGTATATATGGGGTGAATTATGTCTCAACCCTAAAATCAAAAAGGAAAATCCACTAATATTCACAGTGGCAACTTATAATATTAGCTAGAGAAGAAGAGCTAAAGAAATGTATCTGGGTAGGTCATGTATGCGTTTAAGGTAATACATAGGTGCGTTCAGCATATTGATTTTGTAGCAAATGCCATGTGGTAACTTGGTAATATTTTCACTCCATTATCTAAAACTGGGAAATTATATGTTTCAGTTCTTTCAATTAAATATCATTTATTTATTTGTGAAATATTGTTTTTTTGATTACCAAAAAATAGTTGTGAGTTGGGAATTATTCATCAACTGACCTTAACACACAACATTAGGGAAAGGGTGTTTCTCACATGTATAAAAGAGGCTAAACCATTCTCATCTTCTTGGTAGAGATGGTGAAAATTGTAAATCAGGGTGATGCAATTCTAATATCTTTAAAAAAAAAAATGACAATCTTCATGAAAACAAAATTATTAAAAAAAAAAAAAGATTACGTGAAGCTGCACAAAATAACATTTGTTCATTCATATTGGTTTTCCACTTATACTCAGCTGAACCCCTGCTTGTGAGAATGGTTTAGTCTATACATTTAATCCCAACAACAAAGGAATAGTTGCCACATTGTTAGTTGGGATGTGTATTTCTGGGAGGCTGGGAGTATTATTGTACAAACTATACACTATGAAAAGGTCATGGGTTGAGGACTGAAATTTAAGGTTGTTATTACAAAAAATATATTTAAATTTTTTGTTTTATATTTTATATCAATTCAATTGTATTTCAAAATCTTCAATTGGTCCAGTTGTGTTTCTGATTTTTCACTTTTTAAGGCAAAATTTTTAAAACTAAACGCTTGTTTCTAAAATGTGCAATATGAAAAAAAAATTTGTAATTTTACAAGCAGTAAAAACAGTGCGATCATGCCTGTGTTGAATTGCTTCTTTCACCATTGGCAAGAACTCCAATGTCATCTTGCTTATCAGTTTCTCTCAACATGACAAGGGTCATACGTTGTACCACTTTTAATTGCGCATTTTCAATTTTTGGCAATACAACAATTACAACTTTTGTCATATTTGCTAATATAATTAATTTTATTTATCTCTGTGTTTGTTTACCAGTCTAGAACATAACTAAAACCAGAATACAAATGTGGGAACAACAAGCACTGCTCAATAAATAAAACAAGATTATGTTCAAGACAATAATTATTCCCCTTAGTGTTGAAACATTTTGCACTTTTTTCTCGAATTTCTTTGATAATTTCGGACCAAATGGACCCAGTTTTTTCATTGGCTTCAGGTCTTGATATAATTGTTTGAAGCAATGTGGAAATAATTCAAATTTATTTTGTTAAAAGTGACAAAAGCTGACTTGACCATTCAAAAAGTGAAGCACTTATTCTATTACTTGACCTGTAATGTTTTTTTTAACAATTGTTCTACTTCTGAGATACAAATTTAGGGATTTTGTTTAAATATGGTACAAAGGCAAGACATACCTAATTAGGTTGCATTTTCTTTTCATTTATTTCAGGAATTGTTAACAACTGGCTTCGATTTTTGTCCAAAAAAAAATCATAAAATTTGAACACGTCATCCACCGTTTTTTATATATTTGGACACTTTTAGACATTTTTGCTAACCTAAACAGGCCTATATACAACACTCGGTTGCCACTTTGACTGAACAAAAATATGGTGTCACTTGAAATAGTAACAACTACGGTAGTTAACATGCTGAATACTTCCTCCAACATTTAACTCTCCAACAATTAATTCACATCTTTCTTAGTTTATAATCGACACTGTCAGTAAAACTTGTTTCTTACTGTCACACATTTCGTTGAATTTATAAATATATAAAAATATTAGATGTTTTATCCAATTTGTGTTTTATTGATCAAATTAATGTTGTACAATTATCGAACTGTGCTGTAGCAGCTGAGTGCATCGGGGTAGCATTTGTTGGATACTCTGACAAAAGGAGCAATATTCGAAAAGTCTGGTCGCTGTACTCTCAATCAAATATTCTGACCAAAATATGACAATTATAAAGATTGTTTCCTAATTAAGCTATATTAGTTGTGCATAGGCTTACATATATGCCGGAAGTGTATCCATGTTCAAGTACGTCATATTTTAATGATTCTGCATATATAAATGCAGTTTTTGGAAAGATTGAAAGTACTCTTAGTAAGCATCTATTAAGTTATTGCATATGTATGTACCTGTGTCCGCATTACGCATGAATTCCATGACAAGGTTTGATCTGGCCGTCAGTTGTGCAGTGGTTTTCTCAAATCTGTGTGTAATATTAGAAGGGACAAAAGGTTATAGAAAGTGGTTTTTTTTTTATAGAATACAACTATGTTTAATAGAGTTGCAAGAATTTAAGGACCAGTCAATTGCATGTTGTTCCTTGATTTAAAGAATTCCGAGACATTGCATATTATCACCATGGTAACCAATGATGAATAAGACTGCAAGCTGCTTTCATTTTGTGGGAAACATATTTGTAAATTTTGTGATTCGTGGCAACTACATAATTTTTTTAAGCAGTGATCATTTCATTGAGATCTTCAAGACTGTATGTCGCAGCGACTTTCCTGAAATTTTGTACGCATGAATCTCTCTCTGATCAAATCATGGGAATTGCTAGTGACAAAGATTAAACAATTCACAGTGTAATATAACGACCAATTGCAGGTACTCTAAGTCTCTTTAATTTCACAAGGCAAATTTTGTTGCTAATTTGTGAGTCATGGAAAATCGTAAAATTTTTAGTGATGAGAAATTGACTAGTGATATAAGGGGAGGGTATCTTGAAGACGCGACTTTTGTGACATTTGGTTATCACTGATGCCATTAAATCATCAAATTGCAAAAATTAGCAAATTTTTTTTTCACAAGGCAAATTTTGTCGCTAATTTGTGAGTCATGGAAAATCGTAAAATTGTTAATGATGAGAAATTGACTAGTGATATAAGGGGAGGGTATCTTGAAGACGCGACTTTTGTGACATTTGATTATCACTGATGCCATTAAATCATCAAATTGCAAAAATTAGAAAAATATTTTTTTAATTTTTTTTTTCATAGTTTTGTGCCAGGCGACAGTTCTGGACATTGATGTCACTGTTGTCTCTCCTGACTTTTTAGCTCCGCTGTCGACTTTGTCGAGCGGAGCTTATCATATGATATGAGTGATTGTCCGTCGTCGTCTGTATCAATGTTTTACTTTTTCGACTTCTTCTTGAAAACTACAAGCCTGAATGCTTTGATACTTGGTGTATATGTACCTTGGGTAGACCTCTCTTTGGCTTGTTCATTTCATGTTGATATCTTCAATTCTCTAATTTTGGTGAATATTTTTGTCATTTTTGGTAAAAAGTGATATTTTCGACTTCTTGTTAAAAACCGCAAGTGCAATTGCTTTGATATTACATATATAGGTACTACATGTGGACCTCTCTCAGATTTGTTCATTTTGTAATGATATCTTTAATTCTCTAATTTTGGTGAATATTTTTGTCATTTTTGGTAAAAAGTGATATTTTTGACTTCTTGTTAAAAACCGCAAGTCCAATTGCTTTGATACTACATATATAGGTACTACATGTGGACCTCTCTCAGATTTGTTCATTTCGTGATGATATCTTCAATTCTCTAATTTTGGTGAATATTTTTGTAATTTTTGGTAAAAAGTGATATTTTCGACTTCTTGTTAAAAACCGCGAGTCCGATTGCTTTGATATTACATATATAGGTACTACATGTGGACCTCTCTCAGATTTGTTCATTTTGTGATGATGTCTTCGATTCTTTAATTTTGGTGAATATTTTTGTCATTTTTGGTAAAAAGTGATATTTTCAACTTCTTGTTAAAAACCGCAAGTCCAATTGCTTTGATATTACATATATAGGTACTACATGTGGACCTCTCTCAGATTTGTTCATTTTGTAATGATATCTTCGATTCTTTAATTTTGGTGAATATTTTTGTCATTTTTGGTAAAAAGTGATATTTTCGACTTCTTGTTAAAAACCAAAAGTTCAATTGCTTTGATATTACATATATAGATACTACATGTAGACCTTTCTCAGATTTGTTCATTTCGTGATGATATCTTCAATTCTCTAATTTTGGTGAATATTTTTGTCATTTTTGGTAGAAAGTGATATTTTCGACTTCTTGTTAAAAACTGTAAGTCCGATTGCTTTGATACTATACATATTGTTCATTTTCTAATGATGTCTTCAGTTCTTTAATTGAAATGTGCATTGCTAACAGCGGAGCTATCTCAGCCGATAGGCTGCTTGTTCTTTTGTGTGTGCAAGTGCTAGTGCTGACAGTGCATTTTGCCACAGAAGTTTTATTCATGTTTGGGACTACATGACAGGGCCGTGTGGCTATTTTAATTTGCTATCTCTGTCGAACACAAGCACCTGCAGACCTTAACCAAGGTTCCCCTAAAGTCGCATTCGTTAGTGAATGAATCTCGGCCAGTGGAATAGGCCTTCCCATTGAGTCTGTGGCACACTCACCCAGGGTAGGGGTCGACCTTTTTGATGTTCAGCCTAAGGTAGGATTTGAATTTGGGTCTACTAGTCATGAGTCTGATGCGACAACCACTATGCTACCAGTGACCGGTAACAAAAATTAGTTATTTGTAAATCATAAATTGCAAGACTTAATGCACGATTTGAAATGAGTTAGTGAAAACAAGTTAATGTTCATCTGGGGATGTTTTGCTTGTGCTGAATGGTTTTTACGCAATCAAAGCCTTCCATGTGTCCAAAATGTTCTGTGATGTTATTAGTCAAAATAAGATTGACACACACATGGCTGGACCTCATGCAGTCCTGAATGAGATTTCCATTGCATACTACTCAGTACTCAACTGTACATGGATATCAGAGTTACGTATTCTTATCTTATAAATCATAGTGACTTTTGAGCATATTTTTTTATTTATATTTCTGCGCATGGACTTGTCCTAAAATGGGGACTTATGTATTGACTGTGTGTTCATGCATGCATGCATCCGTCCGTCCGTCCGTCCATCCGACCGACCGTCTGTCCATTTCCAGTTGTATTCCACAATGCTTGGACCAATTAAGTTTGAACTCCACTAATACATCAGACTTTATATTTGACATATGCACAAGATGGCCAAATGCAGCCATTTAAAAGTCAACAATTCTGTTAAAACCTGGTACATACATTTAACATAATGGAACCTTGATGCACATCATTTTATTTTCTGAATCGAAAATGGCTGACTGGCAGTCATCGTCTTTAAACAAATCCAGTTCCACAGAGCGATATATCCTGGCAATATATGGGCAAATACTAGTAAGTTTTACCCTGTATGATATATTGGTATCGTTGTACACAAAGGACAAGTACTGGTAGCATAACCCTGTGCCATGTGGTGTGCAGGGAGTGTATTGTTAGAACCAGTGTGTGTGTGTGGACTTGGTAATTGTTATAAATTAACTTGAATACTGGCTGTCTATGTTGATTTCCTTTAATTACATGACATGGGTTATTCAATGTTTTTTCTCATTCATAGGGAGGTCACTGATTCATAGTCCCCATAGCTTAATGATTAGTTTTCTTTTGTTTAATCATTTGTAGGTTACACGGTAATTAATAAATTTATTTGTCATTCATGTGACATCTGAAAAGAAAGAAAAACTAAGGGTTACCATTTCATAGAAATTGTTCATGTGATGGGAACAGTGAAAAATCTTGATGTATGAAACAATATTATGGGAAATACCGGTAACACATAAAGTGAGACGCTGTCAGAGGGAGGCTTAGTCTCTCAAGATGGCGATGTATTTGACATTGCTCCCAGGGTCCCCGATAAAGTTGTCATCTTGTACCATATTCTTTGAGTTTCGCTTGACAAAGCTAGATTGAAATAGATGGCGCCCTCTGTAAACCTGATCGCAACACTGTGACCATCTTTTTCCACTGGCAAGTGATTTAATGTTGATTTAAAGTTGATATGTAGCATATATGCTATGTTTCGTCGTCAAATAATGTAGATCTTTATTTTTGGTCCTATCAATAATCAAATTTAGATAATTTAAGATCTGTTTGTGAGGAAATATTTTTGCAAAAATTAAGAAGAAATAACAAAATAACTTAGGAAATTGATGAACATTTGTCTGTTTTACAATTTCCTGACGAGTTTAATGCTAAAAAACATGCAGACGTATGATGTGTATTAGGTATATGTGATTTCCGGCAGCGTGTCCTAGATTACCCATCATACTGTTGTGCTTCCTGTTCTTCAGTCTGTTCCAAACCCTAAAATATTAGTGGTGTACATGTGCATCTTGTTGTGTTAATGTGAAATGCTTTATTCTCCGGAGAGATCAAGATTCTCAAATTCCTTAGTGAGGGAGGAAACCTTTGTCAGTGAAGATTTCACTGATCTGTAAACTAGTGGCATTTCACCCCCACAGATTCGCTTAAACCTTTGAATGTCTGAAAGGTTATTTCCCTGGATTTGCCACCAATCTAAAAAGCCGACAGTAAAGATGCCATAAACCTTTTGCACTGACACAGATATATATGTACATACTGTGATGTCATTTTGTTAATCCAAGCAGATTTGCATCTGTCTCCCTAGAATGACCTTTCAATTTACTGGTATCGGTATTAGTGCTTCAGAATATATTTTCACATAATACAACCAATTTTTCTGTGTCTTTATTGGGCTGTGAACAAATTATATATTGATGATGGATCTGTGTATTTTCATGTTTTGTTTTTCTTCCTGAAGAAAGTTGTTAAAAAAATATATCAGATACAGAAATATTATACTGTTAAATATTTTGTTTTAGCTGGAAATTATTTTCCCTGACTTTTTGGGTGGTTTGTATGGAATTTATTATCACTGACGTTTGAAGAGTGGAATTTAAAATATCCATAAAAAAGTATATTCGCTGGATTTTATTTTCACCAAATCATTCATTCAGCGAAAATAGCGAAAATTTATTCCATACGAAAATAAAGTATTCTACAGTATATTAATACTGTAGTTTACAAAAAAATTATGTTCCAAAATGCAGACCAAAATAAGTACCGATTAAGATCAGTGAAGGTAATACATTAAAACACCAACTCATGAATAGAAGTTCTTATTGCGTACATGAATTTAATTATTAGTCATTAGATGTATTATTTTATACTACTACATGTATTATTTCAATAACTACGTTTAGTTCCAAAAATCATTACTGTATTTGCTCTATGTATCTGTGTTTAACTGCTTGCGCTACTACACAATGTACGTGTAACTGTTAGCACCAGTACTTGTATTCTGGTTGTATGTGTAACTGTTAGCACCAGTACTTGTATTCTGGAAGTATGTGTAACTGTTAGTACCAGTACTTGTATTCTGGCTGTATATGTAACTGTTAGTACCAGTACTTGTATTCTGGAAGTATGTGTAACTGTTAGCACCAGTACTTGTATTCTGGAAGTATGCATAACTGTTAGTACCAGTACTTGTATTCTGGAAGTATGTGTAACTGTTAGCACCAGTACTTGTATTCTGGAAGTATGCATAACTGTTAGTACCAGTACTTGTATTCTGGAATTATGTGTAACTGTTAGCACCAGTACTTGTATTCTGGCTGTATATGTAACTGTTAGCACCAGTACTTGTATTCTGGAAGTACATGTAACTGTTAGTACCAGTACTTGTATTCTGGAAGTATGTGTAACTGTTAGTACCAGTACTTGTATTCTGGAAGTATGTGTAACTGTTAGCACCAGTACTTGTATTCTGGAAGTATGTGTAACTGTTAGTACCAGTACTTGTATTCTGGAAGTATGTGTAACTGTTAGCACCAGTACTTGTATTCTGGCTGTATATGTAACTGTTAGTACCAGTACTTGTATTCTGGAAGTATGTGTAACTGTTAGCACCAGTACTTGTATTCTGGAAGTATGCATAACTGTTAGTACCAGTACTTGTATTCTGGAAGTATGTGTAACTGTTAGTACCAGTACTTGTATTCTGGAAGTATGTGTAACTGTTAGCACCAGTACTTGTATTCTGGAAGTATGTGTAACTGTTAGTACCAGTACTTGTATTCTGGAAGTATGTGTAACTGTTAGCACCAGTACTTGTATTCTGGAAGTATGTGTAACTGTTAGCACCAGTACTTGTATTCTGGCTGTATATGTAACTGTTAGTACCAGTACTTGTATTCTGGAAGTATGTGTAACTCTTAGCACCAGTACTTGTATTCTGGAAGTATGTGAAACTGTTAGTACCAGTACTTGTATTCTGGAAGTATGCATAACTGTTAGTACCAGTACTTGTATTCTGGAAGTATGTGTAACTGTTAGCACCAGTACTTGTATTCTGGAAGTATGTGTAACTCTTAGCACCAGTACTTGTATTCTGGAAGTATGTGTAACTGTTAGCACCAGTACTTGTATTCTGGAAGTATGCATAACTCTTAGCACCAGTACTTGTATTCTGGAAGTATGTGTAACTCTTAGCACCAGTACTTGTATTCTGGAAGTATGTGTAACTGTTAGCACCAGTACTTGTATTCTGGAAGTATGCATAACTGTTAGTACCAGTACTTGTATTCTGGAAGTATGTGTAACTCTTAGCACCAGTACTTGTATTCTGGAAGTATGTGAAACTGTTAGTACCAGTACTTGTATTCTGGAAGTACATGTAACTGTTAGCACCAGTACTTGTATTCTGGAAGTACATGTAACTGTTAGTACCAGTACTTGTATTCTGGCTGTATATGTAACTGCTAGCACCAGTACTTGTATTCTGGAAGTATGTGAAACTGTTAGTACCAGTACTTGTATTCTGGAAGTATGCATAACTGTTAGTACCAGTACTTGTATTCTGGAAGTATGTGTAACTCTTAGCACCAGTACTTGTATTCTGGAAGTATGTGAAACTGTTAGTACCAGTACTTGTATTCTGGAAGTATGTGAAACTGTTAGTACCAGTACTTGTATTCTGGAAGTATGCATAACTGTTAGTACCAGTACTTGTATTCTGGAAGTATGTGTAACTCTTAGCACCAGTACTTGTATTCTGGAAGTATGTGTAACTCTTAGCACCAGTACTTGTATTCTGGAAGTATGTGTAACTGTTAGCACCAGTACTTGTATTCTGGAAGTATGTGTAACTGTTAGCACCAGTACTTGTATTCTGGAAGTATGTGTAACTGTTAGTACCAGTACTTGTATTCTGGCTGTATATTTAACTGTTAGTACCAGTACTTGTATTCTGGCTATACATGTAACCGATACTCCTGTAAACAATTAATTGTATATGTGTCGCAATTGTGCTATTTCATGTTGTAAACATGCACATGCTGTTCTGTTATGAAATCATAAATGTTAATGAACTATTTCATATTAGTGATGACCAGCTCTTGAGATATGGCAGCTAAGCACCGAGACAATTTAATAAAATTGAATGAAGAGAGAAGTATGAATGCATGCGATACTGCTTACTGTGGTTCACCTTGTTAGTCCCATCATGCATCTTGCTAAGCTTCTTGAATAAGCTCTCAGAGAAGATGAATTGAGACCCCCTAGCCCATTTTCATTGAGACCCTCTAACAAATTTTCATCAAGACCCCCTAGCCAATTTCATCAAGACCTCCTAGCCAATACTGTAAAACACATTAAAATAGTTCCATACAAATTTAGCTCAATGTTTAAATTAACGGTCTTAATTCAGCTAAAGTGTCAACAATCTTATTGTGAGAATATACTTTTTTTTAAATTATCAAAATTACAGCTAACAGGACATGTTTCACAGCATGCCCAAAAAACGTGGTTAAAATATCACAGTGAAAAAAAATTACAGGGAAATATGTAAAAAAAATGAAAAATGATTCACCAAAATTTTTTGTTGCCAAATTTAAGGTGTTGTTTAAACGATTATAATCACTCAATGAGAGAAATTTTTGAACAAGTGTAATGTACAACACTTCAGAATGTCATGCAGACTGCTCATATGAATATATTTTTATGTTAATTATTATCAGGATACATGTTTCAAAGCATTGCTTAGCATGTATGGCAGTATTTAACAAAAGATTTTCTACTTTTCTCAAAAATGATGTCTGGTATCAATTTAAGAATTATCATACAGATGTTTGTGTGATAATGGTGAAGCCGCTCACTGGGGAATTGTTGACTGGAAAAGCATGTATGCCATAATTTATGTCACCGAAGGTGGCTGTTAATAGAGTGTCTTCAGTCTCAAGTCATTTGCAAATTACTCAATTGAATTCAAGCCACAGCTTCTGGACTTGTCCATAAATTTCCCGATTTGCAGTGTGACTGTGGTATTTATTTAATGGCATTGCAAATGAATTATTGATATGTATTAGTGTGATTTTCTAAACTTAGGCATTTTAGATCTGTTGTGGCTTACAATCCATTGTTTGCAAATTTAATGTTTTTTTATCTGGCATCCCTGGAGTAACGTCTAATAATTGTTTTGCACATGGGATAGTGGAACTTTGGTGAAGTTTGATCTTGTGGGAGAGGGAAATTTTTTTTTACTGGGGTGGAAAGGGCACATGTTAAAGAAGTAAATGTGTTGCATAAAAGTAAAGAACTGTTCCTTACTTTTATGCAACACATTTATTTCCGAACACATAACACGGGATCATGTTAAGTAAAGTTGGGAATGTTATGTGAGGAACGAACATGTTATTTAATGAAGGTGGGAAGGGTATGTACATGTATTATGTAAATTGATCATGGAGTGTTATTCAAGCTTATGGTAAGAATTTTCACAATATTACCATGCCTAATGTAAATTCCAGATAGTCGAAATAAATTCAGTATGAAAAAATTAAGCTTTCTATTTTAGATAATAGAGTAATTGTTTTATTTGAGATGATACAGTAATTGTTTTATTTGACATAATACAGTAATTGTTTTATTTGACATAATACAGTAATTGTTTTATTTGACATAATACAGTAATTGTTTTATTTGACATAATACAGTAATTGTTTTATTTGACATAATACAGTAATTGTTTTATTTGACATAATACAGTAATTGTTTTATTTGAGATGATACAGTAATTGTTTTATTTGACATAATACAGTAATTGTTTTATTTGAGATGATACAGTAATTGTTTTATTTGACATAATACAGTAATTGTTTTATTTGACATAATACAGTAATTGTTTTATTTGACATAATACAGTAATTGTTTTATTTGACATAATACAGTAATTGTTTTATTTGAGATGATACAGTAATTGTTTTATTTGACATAATACAGTAATTGTTTTATTTGACATAATACAGTAATTGTTTTATTTGACATAATACAGTAATTGTTTTATTTGACATAATACAGTAATTGTTTTATTTGACATAATACAGTAATTGTTTTATTTGAGTTCATGTCATGAACTAAGGATAACTGTGATTTGATTTCTGTAACATCTGTTTCAACTGAAAAAATGTTTCATCAGAAATTTGGACTGATTTGTCAAGTTAGTTTAGATACTGTGCACTGCCTTCAGTGTTAATAATTGATATTAATATACATATAGTCTAAAGTAATGACCCAGTGAAATGGACATAATCACTGCAGTGAATTACACTGTATAATTAAAATGAAAACAGTTGTAGAAACTAATCTGAGTACATCATCATCGTCAGTTTTCATTTTCTGTAACTAAGATTAGATTATTTCTTCATTTAAAGTCACTACTTATTCATGAATAATAACTACCTCTGCATTTTAGTCATCCAATTCTCTGATTCAGTGTTCTACATTAGTCAGTAGTCAGTCAGTTGTCTGTAGTATTTTATCTTGAGTATTCTCAGTAAACCATATAGCGAATATTCTCCTCAGTAAAAGTTTAAGTTTACAGTAAATTTGTTTTTAGCTCCGCTGTCGAAAAGTCATCACACGTCGCTGTCAACTTTACAATTTCAATTTCTTTTTCGAAACCTCAAGTCAGAATGTTTTCAAATTTGATATGCAAGTACCTTGGATGGTCCTTTCTAAGATTTGTTCATTTCATGTCAAAATCTCAAATTGTCTATTTTGGTGAATATTTTTGTCATTTTTGGTAAAAAGTGATAAAAAGGCATTATCAATAATACTGCATTTATACTATGGGACATGCATCTCCAATATATGTATAAGCATCTGTGATCTCCTTGTATTATTAACTAATTTGCATAACAATAGTATATGTTAATCACTTCTATTGTATTTATTGTTACGCTGAATATTGTTATAATGGCTTTGGGAGAAACCTGAAGCACACATAAACCAAACATAAATCATTGAAATCCTTCTTACTTTGACCACAGCCTTGCCTAAGTAAGTGCATGCACTAAGAGCAAATATATAACTTTTTTTTCATTTGCCTAAAAGTGTGGTCCTAATTTTAACAGAATTAAACTTATTTTAAAAATTACCGTATTGTTCTATAAATAGTGTTGCAACGGTGTTTCTATGGGGAAAGCAATATTTTAATTTAAACATATGCAATTAATGGTTTATATGTACTTCTATTGTTGTGTGCTTTCAAGTAGAGCTAATACAGTATTGTAAAATGACTAATTTTCACTGGGTTTAAATATTGCTGATTTACTATTTCAGGCATATTCAATGGGTATTAAAGTCATGGTTTTATCATTTAGCTAATGTGTTCTATGCTGGGTTTTAATTTAGCGCATTTTCTAATCAGCGAAATAAGCAAAATTAAAACCCAGTAAATAATTAACCCTTTTACAATATACCAGTACACCAACTATAATTTTGTTCTGAAAACGAAGCAAGCAAAGTTATAAAGAAGGTTACATGCATGTACAGTAGTTTGAACCAAGTCTGCTTTTATCAACTTAGCAAAATGAATCTACATAATTTTTCAGCAGTTTTTAAAAATTATGCTAATTTGATTACAAATTAAGAAATATTGATACATACATAAATTTGCGAAATTGTTACACCAGAATTTGGCCGGGAAAGTATAGCATTCAAAAGATAATTAAACCAAATTTGAAGATATTTGAAATTTTTTTTATCAAGAAAAAATAAAAAGCTAGTCAGCAATTGGCGTAGATAGAAAAAAATTAGCGTATATAATTCTAAGAATTATTTAATATTGCTGAACTGAATTTGTTTGAATTAACCATCTAAACAGATTTTTTCTTTAAAATTCAAAAAACAATTGTTCATTAGCACCTGTAGTATTATCCACTCGTTAGAAGTTTAATGAAATTATGGTTGATAAACACATATATTTTTACAAGATGGAATTACACCAGTGGGTATTCAGTTTCAGGCTGGCATTTTTGTTTGGAGTATGAATATTAATTTGTGTTGTATGTTTTGTGTTATATTTGTGACAAGATCGCTGGATAATATTTTTGTTAATTCACAGCAATCATTTTAATGTGGAAATCTGTAAATGAATCAATTGAATAGATGTGCATGTCATAATTTAGTCCAATTATATTTGTCTTTCTTGCTTCTAATTTTATTATTCTGTCATGTTTTGTCTGTTATTGTTTTTCTAAATTATGAATGCTTTCATAAGCTTGTTGTAGCGCCTGGCATTTATGTAAATTTACAATGCAGGCAGAAATTCTGTGTAGTAGATCTTGGCAAATTGCCAAGTTTTTAAAACATGGCTGACTATAAGTGGTAGCAGTGCAGTGTGGGAGGGATTGAAGGAGAAACTATAAGCAATAAATTATTTTTTATTTAATTTCAAGTATTATTCTGCAGCTGATAAATGTTTGCCTTATTTCACAATAAATATTGTCCTTTGTCTTTTTTTATCATTTGCCCATATTTGGTAGTTTCATGTCCATAAAAGGCTTGGCCATGGTCAAATTTGTGATGTCATGAATAAAGCTCAAAATTTGCTTCATGCATACATTGTATTTGTTCAAATTTATCTCACTAAAATATTTGAAATGTTGAAGCTACTTGAATAGTGCATCCACAAATATGCTTGACTTTGTAATTTTATAATGCTATCATGTTTTAGATAACAAAAATAAAATTGTATTGTCAGTAGGCAAATTTCTGAGAATATTAACAACAGTTGGTTACCATGGATATTTCATCATCTTTTGCAGGTGATTACAAATTGAAGAAACATTTCTTAGTGAGCTGATGTTTTGAACTTTAACAATGCTTTAGCATATATATCCACTGGACTATGCTTTAGTTTCACAATAGACACATTTCCAATAACTAAAGTGTTTTGAAGTGAAATCACATCGTGCTTCTTAACATTCTGAATCCCATCATTTTTTTTCACCAAAATGTTGGTTCAACATCCTGTACAAATTTTGAACTAAATTTCTGAAAAAAAAATATTTTTGACAATAGTTGCCAACAAATTTTGATCAAGATCTGAATGGAATGGAAACTTGTGTGCAGTTGGTTTAAAATTTGAAGAAATTACGAAAATGATGGCATTGTGCGAGTTAAATCATAAAAGTTGTGAGCATTACTGCTGGTGATAACAGTTTATACTTGTATCGGTAGTATGTGTTATGTAGATATAAAATGATTCATCATTGAGAGAGGAATGAAACAATCTCAAGGCCAGGCTCTGTTCTTGAATATTTAATATACACCACTTCAGACATTAAAAAAATATTAGTTGCATTTTGTAATAATCCAAACAGTCTACTAGATTAATTATGCAATGTTATAAATAACTAATATGCGAGGTAGTATTATTTACTACAGGTAAAAAAAAAACACGTACACTTTAAAATCTGTAAACTTACAGAGCCGCAGACCTCTGTTGAAATTTGCTTTTCTGAATCCTACAGAAAGATTCTTGTGTAGAAAACATGTAAAAGAAAAAATTTAGAAGAAAAAAAATTAAGTACTTTCAAAAAACATGCATAACTTCTACGTTATCAGAAAATCCCTTCATGTCAAATTAAGATGGTTAATTCACTGGTTATGTTTCTTTCTGTTTTTTTTTTCACTCCAATTCTCAGTGTGTCGTATTCTGTTTTATTTTTTCAAAGGTGCAGGAGAGTGATAATTTATGGTGGGATGCGTTTGCATCAGAATTTTTTGAAGACGATGCCAGTTTAACGTTATCATTCTGTCTTGAAGATGGACCAAAAAGATACGGTAAGTGATATTCCTTGTCACTATCATCTCTTTGTTTCAGACGCTTCTCTTCTCCCAACTCGTCAATACGTCACATTATTTAGTTTTTGTAATCAAATATTGACTGAACACGACCATAGGTTAGGTGTAATTCATTGACCCACTGAGAATTTAAAATGTTTCAATTTTAAAATGTGTAAAATGAGTAGCTATCCTAGTAATAGTATCCCCGTTGTGCCTTTGTAACATGTAAATAAACCAGGGATTTGCCACCTTAGTATATCAACACGTGTTGTTGTTCAGATTGTATCAATCTGGATTATAATAAGTATTAAAATTATAACATTTGTGCATTCTACACAATACATGTACACAATGACATCATGCTATTTTTACAATAAGAAATTAGTATCTCAAGTCAAATCCCACCGTCTGTGTAACATTTAAAAGTCAAAGCAATTGCACTATTGGATGAAAGATAATATTTAGCTGCCTAGGGAGTCTCACTTACCATACATAATCACTTGAGGTGTCTCTTGACAAACCTTCAGTTTTTACCCTCATAGGTTGTCATGGCAATTCAAGATCCATGATGTAGATAGTTGTATTTTATTCATTTGTTATAATATGTCTATGGTTACGATACTTTATTCTCCCTCGGCACCCGTCATTACGGGTAATTTACAATAATGCTTAATAAATTTAATTTTAATTTTGTCTTGTACACAAATTTCTCCAGTTTTTGTAATTTGTTTCTTTAGTGTATGGTCAACTCCTTGTTTACCTTATTACATGTATAGGCTACTGTACCATTGCCTTGTGAGTTCTCGGACACGGCGACAATTGTGCCTTATAATATTCCAGAAAGCAATTGGTCAATGACGAATCATAAATATGTTCAGTCTTGATGACTGAGACAGCGACTGAGATAATTGTTGACATCAGCTTGCATACTGTAAAATTCACATGTATTCCAATCATAGTCAACTGGTCATACTGTGTTTCGTCGGCTTTATGAAATCCTAATTTTATATTTTATCCAACATTTTCTATTGGCTCCAAAAGTAAAACACACCATATCTTTATGCTACATCTAATACATGCGTATAATGTTAATCCCATTACAAGATTGTAACAGCATGTCATCCATGTTTCCATCTATCCTATAATTTTATAATTTGCTCTACAATTTTCCTGAATCTTGTAAGAATATAGTCTTCTCATTGGTTTTAATGTCTATTTTTCACATATATTTATTCATTCGCTTTTTTAATCCCTCAGGATTATATTTTGTTGATCGGGTTGAGGTAATTGTGTCCATTTTTATGGCTTACTTGGATTAAATCATTTGTCTTTTGTCTCATACAGCAAAGCAGTAAACTTGCTATTAATATTAACAGCTTTAAAATCATCATGGTTAATTTTTTTTCTCTTTGGAAAGTTCAAGGTTGGGGTAACAATTATAACAATGAAACAGTAGATGAATATAGAAAACCTGTCTCTATAAGAAATATTTTCTGTACTAACATCTGGTCAGCAGTTTTGAAGTGGTATTGTAAATTTCATCTATTTTTAACTTATCTAGGCTGAACTGAATCAGAACTGATGTAGATTTTTTTGAAAAAAATCACGTTTTGTTTTATCAGACCGTATATCTACTTGAATCACATTAGTAATCATAATTTACCAATTTTTCGCATAAGGCATTTCCACATACATGTACGGTCAATTATGGCTATTTCATTGTCTTTCATGGACTGCAAAATGAGTCAGAAATAGCAGATATTTTTAAACCCTTAGAATTATGAATATTGTAAGTCAAATTTTCATAAATTGTAAACATTTCACTGAATTTTGCAAAATTTCATCATCGTGAATATTTTTAAATCGAGAAATCATGGAAATTTATCAAAATAAAAATTTGAATGTTCGATTACAAAAAAAAATGAATAGATTTTTTGAGAAACAAACATATTTTATTTGAATATTCCAACATTGTTACTGTTAGTCACATATGAGTCACATGACTACTTCTATTCTGCTTAGCTTTTCACAAACTCTAACAAAAGACTCACTCCGAAGATCAGCAATTGCCTCAATTTTGGAACAAAAAAAAAGCTGCCATAATTTGTACATGTCTCAGCATGGCGTGTTTGTGCGATTCATAAATACCAAAGGTCGGTCCAATTATTTTACTGTGTAATATTGATAAAAACAAGCTAGCTGGTGTCTGTGTGTCGAATTTGGTCTATTTAAATCAAGGGATAATAATAAGCTTCCAAACCTAAACTTTGAGTTTACTTGTGCTTACCTTTTTTTACCTCCATTGTTGACAGAATGGAGCTACATGTGTGTAGTTGTCAACTTCAAATTTTCTATTTCTTCTGAAAAGCAATAGCCATATTGCTTTGATACTTTCCTGGAAGGTATTTTGTGTGGGTTTCTGTCAGATTTTGTGATGATAACTTGTATTCTCTAATTTTAGTGAATATTTTTGAGTTGTTGAAACAGCTAAGACGATTATATTGATAGTCTATATTTGTGGGACATTAAGTCATATTAGTATATGCACTTTGATTTATTTTTCATTTCATTGACCTTTGACTGGTTTCCCAAAAACTACTAAAAATAAACATTTGACCATGTCATTAACCGTTTCTCAGGTATGCTTGGCCCAATTTATTCAAACTTGGCATGATGTTTTATAATTTGATTAAAATTGGACGACAGGTGACCATGTTTGTTTTATTTTATGCGTCTTTAGCCATTTCTTCAACGTGCCTAGACATATTTTGTGTCTTCAAAGTTCAATTCAGTCAAATACAAATATGGACTTGAAAACTAAAGTTGCCAAATGATGATGCAACTATCTCTAGCAAGAGAAAATTAATACATTATTTGAAATAACAATTTCTGTCATGACTTATTGTCTTGAATCATTAAAATATTACTGATTTCAACCAAACACACATCTCTGTAATTTATTTAAGTGCATACACAACTTGGGGATTGCGTTAACCCCATATTTTGCTTCCCGGACTCCAATTATTGAAGAGGGACCCCAGTTTTTCAGGCATGCTGGGGTCTAATCTCTAATAAAGTTATCCAGAGTAAAATTTCAATTACTTAAAATTTTGTAAGTGGGACTCGGTTGCTGAGACACTAGCGCAAACCCTGAATTACTGTCTTGAACTATTGGAGCAAATATTGTACATTAAAAGTAATAGGATTTTCTATCAATGTATTTCACCATGTTACGCACACATGTTATGTGATTCTGAAATTTTGTGTTGTACTTATGTCTAAACACTATGTTGATGTCAAATGTAGCAACAATGTAGCCTATTATATTGGAATCAATATATGTCACTCGCTGATTTCACATTCTTTCATAGATTGCAATGGTAAATTTCATGTGTTTTTTTGCCATAATTCAGTCTGTTATAACATACATCATAATGCATACAACAGAACGGGATGAAAAATAATAAAGTTTAAATAAGAAATACCGCCACATTTAGTTTAATCCTGTCATTGGTGTTCTTGTAATAATTGTTCAATCAGATACTGTGTAAGATCCTCATAAATAACATTGTCAACTGCTAAGTTTGCTCCTGGTTTTAGGATTACATAATCATCAAATCATGTTTCTAAGCATTTTTACAAAAGACCATACTCCATACTAAACAATCATGTACATGTAGTAAGCAATTCAATGTCTACCAAAGTCATTTTTATTGTCCAGATAACACATGATATCATTATAAACATTTGTTTGTATTCATCCCTGAGACGTTGCTCTGTTTTGCAAGTAAATATAAATTTAGCCATTGTGATATGAAGTACTGTGGGGGGCTTTCACTTTCAAAATTTGAACCCATACATCTATACTTCCCTCTATATTTATCATGTATTAATATTGTGTAGCAGTATTGAACAAAGTAAACTGCCATAATTACTTTATTAGTAACATATGTTTTTATGTAAATAACAGAGGTGTTTATTTTATCAAAATAAGCTACATTTCAATGATTTAATATTCATGCAATTTTGGGTTTATTATACACTTCTATTGAAAATATGGTATTATCATATTTAGTAAAATCAAGCCATTTTACACCCTATATAAAATTTGAAACTTATTAAGTAAATGCTCCTTATTAATCTTTGAGTAATAATCAGATGGCATTTACAAGTGTGTTCATCTGGCCTGAATAGATTTAAATAAATATTTGCATTACCAAATTGTTTTTGACTTTAAACTACTGAGCTGTAAACTTAAATACTGATAAAATGTTTCTTGGCTGCTGCCCTGCTGTGAAATTTACCATATTTGCTCTATTTGCAATGCATGCACATGCATAAATAACAGAGCTGTCAAAATAACTCCTATTTTAATTATCCAGCTTACACTGAATAAGTTTGTTGGTTTATGTGCATTTTTATTGGAGTTGTATTTCAAGGTAATTATGGACATGACTTAATAAATAATGCTCATCTTTTTTATCAAGTGTTTTTAAAACTTTATGAAAAACAGTCATTAGTGTGCTATCCGCTCTTTATTTTGTTCAACAGCAATTGGTAGGACGCTTATACCTCGCTATTTTCGAAGTATATTTGAAGGGGGAGTGACTGATTTGTATTATATTCTTAAGCACCCTAAGGAGTCTTTTCATAACACAACAATTACGTTAGATTGTGATCAAGCAACCATGATAACGCATCATGGTAAACCTATGTTTACAAAGGTAAGACATCTGTTATTTACTGTTTTGTTAAATAATAGATTTAATTTGTTTACAAAATATTGCAAAAAGTCATTGGAAAAAAAAAAAGTGACTCTAAATAAACAAACAAAAAACACCCTTCCACTGCTGTAAAGTTTCATGAATTTTTCCTTTCTTTACAAACGGAATTTGTTTTGTGAAATAAACATTGTACTTTGTTTTTCTGCAATTCTTCTTCATCTGTCATACTTGTTGCATATTCTTCAAATATTCTTGTCATTTTCATGAAATAGTTCGATTCAATGATAAATAATGGCAGTTTGGCTTATTTTTCCTTAGGTTTGTACAGAAGGACGATTAGTTTTGGAGTTCACATTTGATGACCTAATGAGAATACGTTCCTGGCATTTTGCAATACGACAACACAGGGAATTGATACCACGGAGCGTCATAGCAATGCAGGTCAGTTTGCGTCAACTCCAATATTGTTCATTGCATGTATAAACCCTTACATAATTCATCTCTCCAGTTTGCCCGTAGAATTCCCCACAATGCACTTTGAATGCATCATCTTGAGCCATCTGTAAATATACAAGATGTTTGATATGTTTATGGTAGTTGTTAAGAAACTGCATGGAGAACCTTTTTTTTTTCATTGTAACTTTGAGCCTAGGCATCATTAAATGGGAGAATCAAAACAAATGAAGTATCATATATAAAATTTATTTTCATAGACAAAGAAACTGTATTTTTGCTGAAATGTTTGAAAAATGTGACCTCTTGACCTTTACTTTTTTTGTTGGATAGAAAGCGAGTCCTATTTAAAAAAATCAATTAGCCTATGCGAAAATGGAAGCAGTTCAAAGGTTTAGAAAGGTTAATATAAATTGCAAATATATTTCTGATTTAGGTCATGATAAGAAAATTTTCTTGCAGATTTTGCATTTTGTTTATATATTAACAACACAATCATATTTCTAGTATGATAATATTGCAGCAATTTTTGTTCGGGATTGTTTCTGTCTAGTCTATTTTTGTCACAATGTCTTGTTGCCAAGGGAACACAGTTAGTTGCCGAGCGATGTGTCATGAATTTTTAATTACACTGAAGTCAGAAGAATTAAGCAACGTTGTTTTTTTGTGCGCAAAACTTATAATTCTACATGAATCAGATTTGTTTCCTTTTGTTGCCATAAAAATTCCAAAATCAATTATTTTTTCTTGGAATTTTGTAATGCTCAAATAATTTTGGTTTATTGTGACATATTAAAAAAAAAAATGGAAAGCTATTTTTCTGATCATTTTGCATGTTGCATGATTATAAATTGTTTTTTCGTTTGAATAGTTTGACGTGAAGTAGACTAACCCTGGATGACCGCTGTGATCAGAGAAATGCGCAAACCTATTCCCAACTGTGTTCAAATATTTCAATGTGGCCTGAATTATGTTGTTGTACAAGTACAAAGTACAAAGGCGCCCTCAACCAGTTGAAGTTAGGGTCTGACTGTGAGGGCGCTGTCAAATGAAATTATATGCTTTGTGGAAAAAATTGTGAACATTGAATTGAATTACGTTCTCTGGTTATAAATGTGTAGTGAACCTATTGGGTATACCAGGCATATATGCGTACAATATTGCATTGTGGGTACAAGCAAGATTTGTATATCTCACACACCCTGAAGATGTGCTGTAATGTTGTAACCTGTATATATAGTATATTGATATGTAAATACTTCGTGTGTCTACCTTTATTCAGTGTCCGGGGACTGAGCAGTTATTGGTGCCATGCATTTCATTTTGTTTTTCATATTGAAGTAAAAATTTTCATAATTGTTGGCCATGGCTAACTAGTGAAAATGAAGTCAATTTAAAAGCACTGTGAATTCTTGTTATTTGGCTGAACGAAAGGTTCTATCAAATAAATAACAAAAAACAAATATAAAGTTGGGTACCCACACTATGGAAATAATGACGTTATGATTACCCCATGTGTTGAACCTTTCTCTGGTATCTATTTCAAATGAAATATTGGTTAAAATACAAATACTATTTCGGATGTTTTTACCTATAACTTTAACTATCTTGTCACAGTGAATACTGTGAAACACATTGAAATAGCTACATGTCATTTTAGCAAATTTGACTAAATACATGAATTTACAAAATCTCAATTTAGCTAAAATGCCAATAATCTCATCGTGAGAATATACTTTATTCTAAATCAGCGACATCTTGAATTAGCGAAATTACAGGTTAGCTAAATTAGCTAAAATGACATGCTAGCTAAAAGATGTGTTTTAAAGTAGTTTATGAAATCCCTGTGTCAAAATTCCCTTCTTTATATATAAGAACAAGGGGTGTGGCACCTATTAGCTGAACTCATGTGCACTGGACACTGACATCCCTCACACACCTTCTTTTTCAATCCATGTGATTTTGTTCTCAATTTTTGCATGCCTGCATATTTTCAGTATCACTCACAAGACCCTCAAATGCTAGAACAGCTATCCAAGAACATCACCAGGCAGGGACTTACCAACCAAACTTTAAATTATCTCCGGGTAAGCTTTTTCCAAGTTCACTTCCCTCCTGTGCCGTTCTGCCCATGCCCCCCACGGCCATTGCCCTCTACCCCAGTGATAGCTATTATTTGTCGCTATTATTCTAATTCCACGTGTGTACATGTTTGCAGTACCACACACAGGATCCTCACATGTTAGAGCACATGTCCAAAAATGTGACCAGACTTGGTTTCACAAACTACACTCTAAACTACCTCCGGGTAAGGCTTTTATAGCTCTTCTGTGTTTTACAATGTATTTACCACCCGTAACTGAGCTAATATCTCCACTGGCAACTACTTTTATCTTTATAAAATGGAATTTATTTTTTTAAATTGCTGTTTCCTGAACATTGTGAATTGTCATCAGCAGTTAAACGATGGATGCTTCCTTTTCTAGTTGAAGAATGCTAGCCTAAAACAACGATACTGTAAACCGCATTAATTTTGCAAAAGGCACATTTAAAAAAAAACAACACTTTTTTAGTCAGTCAAAATTGCAAAATTTTGTAGCAGTTGAAATTTCGTTGGAGTCTAAAGTCACAAGGAGTTTTGTTTAATATTGTTCTCATGAACATCTTCAAAATTCGGAAATTCTTTACAACAAAATGTGTAATTTACAGTATATCAGTATTGCCATGGAATTGTTTAGTGAAGCATGGGTTCTATTATTTATTTGTGTGGGTTTATTTAGCTGTCTGACTATACTAGCTGAATTGCATTGATGTGGGTTGACAAATCCCATAGCCTTTTAAGTTGTAGACTGAGCTATGAACTTAACTATAGGCCGTCGCACTGTAATGTCATTTGTTTACATTTTTGCCAATAGCGAATATCTGATGATAAATGTTCCTCACTCATCTACACTGGCTTATTATCTGTTGTGACAACGTCACCCATACGTTGGTTTATTAACAGGGACATATACATGTATATATAATAACATCCACAGTAAACAACGCCATCATTTTATCTTTGGATGCAAACAACCAAATCTTGTCAATCAACCACCCACTACGACAAGCAAGCGAGCAAAACGTAAACATGCGTGGCGACGTCCTAAAGTTCAGCTGTAAAATGTCATCTATAAAAGAAAAAAAAAAACGAATTTATTTTCTTGGCCCATTGTCAACACTGTTCTATCATATTCACTTTCATTTGTTTCTTTTTTTATAATAGGCATATAAAATCATAAAATGACATTTGATTCAATTTTGATGCAGTTCTTGAGAAATAAGTTGATACTCGGTTTCTCAAAATCTTATTTAAGGTCAAACAGCTAAAGAAACCATTGTTTTGTACTTTGTTTATATTTCAACTATTTCTTATTTGTACATTAATGGATGTACTCTGCAATGACCTCACCTGTGTAGAATACAGTAGCACCTTTCACAAAATAAACTCTCATAATCTTACCATAAGTTTTTAAACAATTCTAATAAATATCTGTTGATAGTTGAAAATTTTGACCCAAATTAACAAAGAAATTATTGAAAAATACACTAAAACGTACAAAATGTTGCAACCAATTACATGTATTGGCAAAAATGTTATCATTTAGGGTAAATACTGACTCTATTTTGAATAAAATATAATAACCCATTGTTAAAGAAAAACTTTACTGGATTACATTTGTTCTTTTTGTTTATACATGAATATTTTATGAAAATTGAAATGTGGGTAATGTTGCTCACAATGCATTGATCATAGTGTGAAATTAATGACAATTTTTACTGTTTTCCTCTGTCAGTTGTGTGTGATATTAGAACCAATGCAAGAGTTGATGTCAAGGCATAAAGCTTACAGCCTTAGTCCTAGAGATTGTCTTAAAACGACACTCTTCCAGAAATGGCAAAGAATGGTTGCACCACCAGGTATTCATTGTTTGTTTGTTTGTGTATGTGTGTGTGTGTGTGTGTGTGTGTGTGTGTGTGTGTGTGTGTGTGTCTGTCTGTCTGTCTGTCTGTCTGTCTGTCTTTTTCTTTTTTTCTGTGCCTGCATACAGCATTCTTGCAGAGAACCAATTGAGTGTCACTTTATTTAATGTAATCCATTTTAATGCAGGATTTCATCTTATAAAAACAAATTCAAGCAACCACAGTTTTACTTTGTTTACTTTGCAAATTTTTCTTTAATTTGACAAAGCAGGTGAAGCAGATAAACTTAACATTCTGATTTCCCTGTATTTAGGACCTCAGTGAAAGTTTTACTGTTACAATATTTTTCAATTTTCACAAATAAGGAAAAATATTTGTTGCATAAAATGTTACTGTCTATCTTGTTCTCTGGAAGAATGCTGTGTAGACTTCTGGGTAATACTGCCCTCTAGTGTGTGGTGTGGATTGTGAGAGAAAGGAAATGTATTAACAGGCTTTGGTTGTTAAAACAAAAGGGTTATAAGGTGAAATGCATTTCATTCTAAACAAGCACAGAAGTATCTAAAATTGTCAATGTGTGAATGAATGAATGAATGAATGAATGAATGAATGAAAAAAGGAATGAATGAATGAATGAGTGTGTGTGTGTGTGTTTGTTTTATGTGTGTCATCATCATCGTCATGACAGCCAATTCACTGCCATCATCATCATCATTACAGCCAATTCCAATTCACTCTGCCGCCATCATATAGTAATGTTTTGTTTGAAAATGATAATTTGTAATTGGTGTAAAATAATTAGTTTAACAAACTAAACTATTTTTATTATTTATTTTTTGTGTTTGTGTTGCATACTAATAATATTTTTGTAGCTTTAGCTGATTAGTTTAGTTATGTGTTGACACATGGCTCATGAAGCCTGTTTCTGCCTTGCTTTCATCCATCAAATTTCATCACGTTTTTGTTTAAAAAAAAGGTAAACATTAAAAACAAAATTCTGGCACTAAAATTTTGCTATTTTGATTTTTTCCTTTGTACGTACCTTCCCCTGAACCTTCATATGAATACTGCACCATTTCCTGTTTGCGAACACCCCTTGTGTGAAACCCCCTAACTAAGTTTTCCAAGCAAATGAGAGCAAATCAGAAATACTCTAAAGGAGTCATGTGACCTATGTTTCTGTCCTTTTTTTTTCTAAAGAAAGAAAAAGTCAATTTATGAGCAAACATGCGAACCTTGCCAACCTTCCTATCCCCTTTTTGGCCTTGTAGATAATTTGCAAGACTTTTCGCCGGGTGACACTTACATAGCAAAAGGAAAACACAAAATGAGAGGTAAGGCATATCCTGAATATGGAGCCGCTCTGATGTACATTCACTGGCATTGCACAAGTGCCATTCAGCCACTGAAACTGTTGTCCATATATTTATTTTTTGTTGTTAAAATTTTCAACTTTATAGCCACTCACTTTTTGATATCGCCTTCTTATTGTTTGTCTACAAATGGACTAGTGCGATTAGGGCTGGATCAGGATTTTGCGAAAAACTGTCAAATGAAAGGTGGTCACATGGCTCCTGTGTGAACGATAATGTCTGTAGAAAGTTATGAATTTTAGGTTTAAAGTTTATGGTCGAAGCATTTCTATATGGTATGGTTAATATATTTTAACTTGTTGAAGCTAATAACACGTAGGAGGCAAATGTATTATTTTTTTTCAAACTAAGATCGATACATACTGTTTAAATATTCTTCAAGGATTTGAAATGTGTTTTGTTATACATGTATGTTCACTGATTTATGAAATTAGTTCATGTTAACATAGTGTACCAATTATTTTTGTTGAATGTTGAACTTTGAGAGTGTAGTTTTATCATCATTTGGTATTATTTATTTAAAATTTTAGTACCAGAATTTGTCATTGGCAATTACTTGACCTTGACATTTTGTTAGGTAGATGATTTCAGGTGTTACTAGAAGTAGGATTGTATTATTTTGGCTGTGCTCACTACCATTCATCCTGAACACCCACAGAACATGCGTTCTGCACTGCATTGATACGTTATCTCATTATTGTTCTGTTGATCAGATTTTTTGTGATTTTTTTTTATGTCGTGACTGACATGAAACTAAATTACCTTATACATGTATATAGAAATATTGGTAAATTATAGAAATTTTTTGATATAAAATGAGTCTACTCTAAGAGAGAAAATAGCCAAATATGTGTTCTGTTTTCCTCACTTACAGAGAACAGTCGACCACCGAGTAAAAGGAGAAAGCGAAAGTCATCAGCAACGAGTGGCAGCACTCCCTCGGGTAACAACATGCCACCTCATTCTGCTTCGAATCAAGGCGCAGGCGGGAAGAAGAATAAGTCACCGGGCAACTTCCCCCTCACCTCTCAGGTTGAGAGTGTTACCACTGTATGCATCCCCTACCCTTGTTGTCTTATTATTTTCTCAGTTTTTGTTTTATTTGTTTTAACGCTTTCACATCTTTTCTTCACTGTGAGCACTGTACTAGTATTTGCCAATCACCACTTTATGCACAATGTGAAAGCTTTAAAACAGGCCTTTAGAGGTTTATTTCATTTTTGTTGTGTTCTGAGTGTCTTCTGCCTCATTTTATCCGAACGGTTTGCTTTTTATTTCCTGATTTTCTTTTGATTTCTTTATTTTCTGGGGTTTATTTTCTCAAATCATACTTTTCTCTCCTCGTTACTTACTACTCATCTGTTTTGATTTTAATTTATGTAAGGCTAAGTCAGCAGTTTTCTCCAATTCTTTTTATTTATAACTGGAACATGACAAAAAAAACACAAAAAAATATAAAAATAAAAAATGGTGAAAAAAAAACGACTAAAAGGCTAGAATGTTTGTGGTCCTATGTATGTTAATGAGAGCACATTCCACCATAGAAAACTGTTTGGCTTACTCTAGAATTGACGATCTGGTTATGACGAGTCTTTCTGTATGCTCCTGATAAACTCGCAGCTCCTGCTGACAAAGTCAACACTCCCCTGGCCACAAAAAAAACAAAACATTTTCTCAAAGGCCACAGGGTTTGTATTTTCTGAAACAATTGCTTGAAATTACCCATGATCCTTTGTTTCTCCTGTCCCATGCTGCTCTTATTTGTTAGATAGGACCTAAGGGGGCATACAGATGGAAGCTCTCAGGCCAAAGCTTTCTAGCCATCACGCTGCCATTTTGTATCAAATTCTGTCTTTAATTTAAACTCTTCAGATCGTGGAAAATAAGGTGTTGTGTCCGGTTGTTATGTTTCAAGAAATACAGGTGGAAACACTTTTCAGATTGATGTCATATTGTGTGCATTGCATTGTGGGTAGAGTGTACCAACTAGTGTTGTCTACAGGGATGTCATGTATTTGTGTTAGATTGTGTTACAGACTTTAGGATATGTAGGCCCAATTTATATCAGTCTGAGAATGCAACAGGAGTATATACCTACACAATATAAATTGCACAAAACTTTATAAAGACGTGTGGAATACAACATGTATTGAACAAGTGCTAAAGAAAAAAAAGTACAACAATTTACCGACTATTCTTTCATAAATTGTCAGGGACATGCATGCAGCTGCACTACTCTATTTGCTCTGTTAAAAGTACATTTGCTTATGAACTCAGAAAATCACATTTATGTTTGCAGTGGATAATTTTACTGCAGTAGGGATATTTTGACCTGTTTCAATCTTAATCAACTGTTTACCACAATGTTTGTTGAGTATGTGCTTTACTTTGTTTCCACCCACAATGCTTTGCAAACATAAACATGGCGTTTACATTCATTTTAAAATTGAGTTGTTTCCGTTTTCATTCTGTGTGGTTGTTTTTTTGACATTATCAATTTAACAAACCAGAAATGTGGCTCACAGAATAGTAGGCACTGATAACAGAATTTGATACACATGCCATGTTTTGCTTGTAGAATTCATGAAGGAATCAAACCCAACAGTTTGTTTCTTTCTCAGTCTTTGTAATCCTTGATACATGAATACACATTAGGGGCATTGCAATTGACTTGGATTTGTTTTTCTGTTTCCACTTTCTAGCAGGACGTCATGGTCGTAGGGGAGCCCTCACTGATGGGCGGTGAGTTTGGTGAAGAAGACGAAAGGCTAATCACCAGACTACAGAATACCCAGTATGATGCAACCAATGGCATAGATGGTGACGAAGAGTTTGAAAACTCAAATCAAAGTCCCTGGAACTCTGAACAGAAAGTACCCACAACGGTGTCGGCCCCTACTCCACAAGATCAAGAAAAAACAAGCGCCGCAACAGAGTGAAACAACACACACTGAAAGTTTCCCCTTTTTTTTATAATAAAAAGAAATGTTGCAAGAATGGTTCTGCACACTCAGGAAGATGAACGTTTCAAAGTAAATTGAATGTATTATTTTTTAGTTTCTAGGGAGGGAGAATATCTTTGGAACTTTACATTTAAAGTAAACTGTTGAGGCAGTGGTTATGAAAACAGTGTGGGTGCAGATTGTGGTGCCTGAGGGGACTATTGCATATTTTTTTAAAGTATTTAAATGGACAAATATTACTTTTTGTCACTTTATATCTTCATGTACATATTTCTTAAAAGAAAGAGCTTAAAAACAAAAAACTAGGTTGTCTGGATAGTGGTAGTGAAAATGAAGAGGATTTGAAGTTGTTTTCGATGTTACTGTTGAATTGATCTTATGTTTTACCCCACTCTATTAAACAGTTCATTCAAGTAAGAGTTGTTGGGTGATTCCATACTGTGTTATCTTTGAGGGATTGAAGAGAGAGGGGGAGGGGAGGGGAGGGGGGTTGTTCTATAGCCAGCTGGATATATTAATAAAATAAATTTTGTGTGCAATTATAGCAGAATTAAAGCCAGATTGGTTCTTGTGCAGGCAGGGTTAAGCAGTGCAGGCGGGCAACATTAATTAATGAATTAATGCTGATACTATTTATTATAAATCGGTTCCAGTATTATCTGTTTATCAAATATCTACCTTTAATACAGTGTGGGAAATTTTGTTTCAACTTCCATTTAGTGTACCATATTTCAGGATGACTGTGTTTATTACAAGTATCGCAAACAGTGTAGTCATGCATGGATACGTCACTTAACGACTTCATGACAGTGTTGTCAGCTGGAAATGCACGAGATGCAACTTTACAAAAGACTCATTTTTTTGTGACTTCCCACAGTTATCTTTGCTTTTTGGGCTTGTTAATTTATGAAAATTCTTGCCAACAACCAAGAATAGTTTTTTTCTTATGCATAAATGGAACTTGTACAATATACAAATTTGAAAGCACATATATACATTATATCCGCTACCTCTACAAGTCATGGGAGAGGTCTGAGTGTTTAGCACAGATGTCACAGTTAATGTAAACTGCTTTTATTTTCAAAAGACAAGTTTTTACAAATTGTGTCTTTTGTGGGGATCTTTGCCCAATTGCCAAGGGTTTACAAGAATGCTGCTGTGATGCGACTCACCAACAAATGTATATTTAGAGGTTTGAAACTGATGCCGTCAATTAATTTTCATAAAACAGACTTGAAAACTGGAGCTGAATGCCCGTTTTCTGGGAAAATATCGACTACCGGGTACTGGTAAATTCTGATCAATATACTGGTAATTTAGAAACTGTTGATGCAGTGACAGAAGCCTAGAGTAAAATTGCATGTTATATGCAGAATCTTTAAAATATTGATCAGTCATAATTCATTTTGGAGAAATTCCCCAAAAGTAATAGTGTCACAAGTTAACATGTACTACAGTAGCAATATGCTGGCAGTTAGATGGTTTGATACACTCTGATCTAATAAAGATAATTTGGAAAAAGTATATTACACTTCTATCTTACACTAGTTTAATTGCTACTATGACAAACAAAAAAATAATTTAGTTTCTGGAAAATGCTGGTCTATTTTCTGTCAAAATGTATTTAATTTCACTACTCTGTTACTAATTTGCATTTTGACTGTCCTACCACATAATTGTTTTTTTTTTTCTTCTCAGAACAGCCAGTCAACTCTCTGTAATAGTACATTTGTAGAGATACATTGATTGGTTCTTAATAGTAAATTAATAGCTTTATCAGTGTTTTCTTTCCCTATTTAAATTTGGTTATATTATTCCTGTACTTTTTGCAACCTGTTTGAAAGATTTCAATGTGTATTTGTAACAGTATTTTTGTACATACTTTTATGGCTATACTTTGTTTACGCTGCCCTTGGAGATAAATCAGACATGAATTATTTGTATACCATGATTGAAAGTCCTGGAATTCAATTTGAAAAAAAAAAGTTATTTTCCAAAAATTTAGCAATTGTCTTGTTTAGCTGTAGCTGTGCTGTAATATATTGCATTATTGTTGAAAAATCGTATTCATTTGCGTATGTAGAGGGCATGTTTCAAAGTCAATAAAAAGTATAAAAAAAAATTGTGAAACATTTTCTCAAAAATAGATTTGACTGTTCTGATTCATTCTTTGAGTACCTAGCTTTGATTGGTATATTTACCAAGTGTGAATGTGGTTTGCTGTGGTGATCCAACAAGTAAAATTTAAAAAAAATGCACGATATTATACTGCCATTTAACAGGTTTCACTACATGGCTGTCCTCCTTGACCATCAATTAATTGTTCATGTAAATCACATTAGAATTAGAACAAATGTACACTAATTTGCATATCTTTAAATGGTTCTAATCTGAGTAAAAAGGAAGAAAGAATCAGAAGTTTTAGGATTTAAAATTCAAATGGCATATTTCATTTATGAAATTCACAGAATAAACCGTAGCTATGAATATGAAAAACTTATAACCCACCCATAACCAAAACATCATTTATCAGTTTACAAGCAAAAGCATTTGAAATTCACATATCTGGAGACTGAATACCGTTGATGGATTTGTCTGGCCTGGGATTGAGCATCATATCTCCATTACTGCAATGGATTCACGTCAGTACAAACAACCTTTATATAAATCGGCTAATCTATGGTTAGTTATCCACTGTACCAACCATCTAGTCTCATGGAACAGGGGGTATATCTTGTGGCACTAGCCTTCTAGTCCATCAAAATAAACTCATGCATTTGGCACATATCAATTAATACTAATCTCACATTAATTTTATTGGCTGGTATTAAATAGTATGGTAATACCACATTTCCCATTAGAAGGCTGATTTCTGTTTACCATCCTAAAGCTGCAGTTTGTCATTAATGCAAGTTTACACAATTCCAATAGAAAAAAAAATATGGTATACTAACAAAATGTGGCTTTGCAAGTATTTATTTCAGTAGCAGAAATTCACAGTTGATGCAAGCATTTCATACATATGGGTTTTATAACAGTAATAAGTGGAATTGTTACAGGTCTATATACTCAGCTCATGACACATGGCCATATTTCATTAAGTGAAAATTACAAGTTACCAGTGGAAGTGAATAAAAATGTAGCTTACTTTCTACTCATGATGCAAAACTATAAAAAAAGCCAGTGTATTTATAAAACAAACCCAAATAGAACAACTTTTAGAATATACATGCATCACATATCAGTAATTACAATTGTTCATGCAACCGTTGATTTCTAGTCAGCAGAAACAATATAGCGTGTATCTTGTCTATTAACAGATACACGTTAAATGAATTAGTACATACCATTGCAGAAACAGGACTGTATAAATCATTGTCATGTAATGATCAAGTAACCATGGATTTATTGAATTTGTATCCTGGCTTTAGTGACAAACAGAATTGTCAAAGTTGTCAATTTGAACCAGTACATTGATATTGCATACCAAGCCATAAAGTTTTGCTAATCAGCCAATTCAGATGTTGTGGTACAAGGGTAACTTCCATTAATTAAAAGTTCTGATATTCAAAATTTGAAGCAGTCAAATATCCATGATTCATGTCAGGTATACATGTCATGTTTAAAAGTTAGAAAGTAAGACACCACAAACTATAAATGTCCAGAAATATCTACTCTCCACTTGGATATTGGAGTAATTGGAAATTAAAGGGTTTTGACATATAAAAGCAAAAATTTGCCAACAAAGAATGTATTTAGACATGAAAAGTGAATGATTCTCATAAAATGGTTTATTTGTAATACAAGTATACATATCTCCATTACTGTACAAAGTAGCAATCCTAGAATTCTTGGTTTGTGGTGTTACATTGCAGATGCTAACTTATACAAATATATACCAAGCTGTACACATAAATAAATATATATCCCACCTTTGCTGATACACTGGGTAAACCACAGATAGCAAGTGATTTTAAAATGAACCAGTTGATTATTCAGAAAGGGGCGTCTGCACATGAAACACACAATCTCGATAAGCTTATTACAATGAACTAACAGTAATTTAACTGGTACTTAAAAAACCCACACAATCAAAACACATTACAGTTCATAATGCTTAAATCACTATGTAATTTCAGCACAATGGAAGGTAATGGCATCACTATACACTCATCCCCAACCAACACCTAGAATTCTTCATTTTAGTGACAAGCAAGCAGAAACCTCTACCTAGCTAGTGCGATTACAAACTTGATGGTTGGGGTATCTACGATTCATTCACATACTGTATTAATCGTACTGGTATTGGAATCCAGTCAAATTAACTAACAGCTTGTAACAGCATCATGGATTGCTGCAGCTATATGGTCACAGTTGCTATTGGTAACTGCACACATGTTGATACGACCATCCTGCATCAAGTACACATGGTATTTCTGGATTATGAAGTCAACTTGCTTGGCTGTTGAGATTTAAAAAAAAATAATCATCAGATTGCAACATTAGTGGCATGCCTTATCATGCGTGTTCAGTGGTATGGAACCACATTTGCTATGGATTTAGTATTTCCACCACAAATAAAACAAACGGATGCCACTGAATAAAGTGTATAATAACAATCAGTTGTCATAACCCCTTGACTGTCAACTTTTTTTTTTTTTACCAATAACATGCTTTCCGTATTATTTCCAAAATTGTTATCAAATACCTGTAATCAATGGGAAATTAAATTCATTTCCTGATTTGGGCACCCATGTATTGTTTTACAATACGGTAGCAATAAATGATGATCCAGGTATGCACACAATCATAACATACATGTATATCCAGACAACATTTTATGGTTTATCACTCCTCCACAGATGAATGGGAAAAAACAATGTCAACGATGTGTTAAATACAGGTTCGTTTTGAGAAAACTAATTTAACACAAGTCTTGTATTCATTTGTTGTATTAAACTATAATTTCCAAATAAGGAGTACATGCAGTAATTATATGTTATACACCGAGGGTATCAACAGCTAACAAACATTGTTAAGGTGATAACTCACATGTAAGACCAGTGTAACTGAACATTCCAATTTGATCTGTGATGTGATCCCAACTTCCTGGGGTGTTGAGTTGCTTGAGTTTCTGTTTCAGCAAAGCACGCATTGAGATGACACGCGACGACATGGTCCTGATTGCCTCTTTCCTAAAAAGGTAAAAATTAACAAGTTCTGCATTAGATATAGACATCAAGTTTAGACTTTTTACATACTATTAAATTAGTACACTGCTATAAATTGGTCAATTTTAATAAACAGGTTTCATTATTTGGATATCTAATCATATTTACAGGGGATTTTCCAGTCAGACATTAAGTTCTAATATAGATACAAGAGAATACAGGGAATGGCTAATGTAGCAAACATCAAATAGAATGATATTCAGTGCAACACATTTCCTAGGATGATGTACAGATCCACCATATTACACCTTTAGTGGTATGACAGAACCCCACTTTTGCCCACTTTAAACTAGATCACAAATACATGTGTATATGTATGGTATCCCAACATGTATTATATGTGAGTGTGAAGATTGATTGAACATAGGAAACGCTGATATACAGGGAACAATTTTAGAAGACCACAGTTGACTGTCCCTGTATTCTTTAGCGTCTTGTTATTTTACATACTCAAATTGATTTACATTAACCAATGATGTATAAAGCTTACCATTCAGCAAACAGAGATGGGTTGTTCAAAGTAGTAGCCACAATACGAGCACCATGATTGGGTGGATTAGACCACATGGGTCTGGCCAGCTTCTCAAGTTGTGACTGAACTCTCATAAGACTATCATTGTCTTGTGTCACAATGGCCAGGTTACCTACACGTTCATCTGCAAAATAAATAACTTATTTGTTAAAATATCAAAGTTGTACTCTGAGATTACTCACAATGTTGTATTAGCCTTAAACTTTGATAATATGCGAAATATTTAACAGTCTTAATTTGCACAAACTGCAAGTAAATATTTATTAAATGTACAAATAGCCTATTTTCAGTACGATGGATTGTTGGCATTTATTTGATGCTAACACTTGTGACTCGTGTTTCAATGTATGAAGATTTGCAGAGCCTACAGTAATACAGAACAAGACATAACTTGGGTCAATTACTTCCCTTAATTCACACATATTCAGAGCATCAACTGTTATCAACAGCCCAATAAAGCTCGGAAGCCACTGTTTTATTTATGTACCCGGTATGGAGGTTAATGAACTCAGAAACAGGGAGGTATGATGAACTCTTAGACAGTTAATGCCAGCCACCTTTTTGTTATGAGAAGTTTTGTCACAAAAATGATCTCAACTCAAGAACATGAAGTAAACTCACTGTAGAGTCCAAAGTTCTTGGAGAATGACTGAGAAACAAACAATTCAAATTCCTTCTTTACAAAGAGTCTGACTGAGCTTGCATCAGCATCCAAATCACCAGTAGCAAAGCCTTGGTATGCAATATCAAAGAATGGAAACAGTTTTTTTGCCTTTGGGAAAAAAAAAAAATATTAGAATACAAACTCTTACAATATACATCAAGTGCATGTTGCCTTTCCCAATCTAAGTTAGACAATGACTAAATACCATATTTTTCACCCAGTTACCTCAACTCAGGAAATCTTGATCTTCAAGAAGTAAATATTAATCAAGAATTTTACTATGCGCCAAGTTTGGATAAATATTACATGAAATGAAGTTTACCCATATATGCCCTCCCAATTAGTCATACTGTAATTCATTATTGGAAACATGAAATGATGTAAAACAACCAGATTTCATGATTAGTCAAATTTGATCCTAACTATGGAAATCATACAAAAGTGGGGACTGGGTACTTAATTGAACGGGTGTTAAGTCTGTCAAATACAGTAGGTTGAATAGGTGTTAAGTCTGGCAAATACAGTAGGTAAAACATACAGACTGAATTATGCAATAAAGGACAGGTCATGCAAAAACACAAAGACGCACAAATACAAGACATGTACTGTCTCATACACCTCAACAAATTTGAAAATAATAGACAGATTATGTATACCGCCATGACTTCAGCAATTTGTTCCCACTGTTCCTTTTTGGGATCCACGCCTGTTGGGTTATGAGCACAGCCATGGAGAATAACAACAGAGTGTTCAGGAGCATTCTGCAAAAAAAACAAATTGGTAAACATTACAAGGCTGCAATGCTACTTTAAAGATGAGATAAAAATAATATGACAATTTCAACAACACAATCATTTTATTTTCTCTAAATTTGATCATGTGATCAACAGTTTCTCGGGTATAAACATCATACCCATTACTGATTATATTACTGATACAGGTCAGTTTTTGTGAATTGATATTTTTCTTAAGTTTTTAACTATTTCTCAGACATGCTTTGACCATTTCAGTTCAAAGTAGAAACAAAGGCAAGACATGGTATACACAAGCGTGTTAATTCGTGTTTCATTTTGATGACCTCTGACCAACTTGATTGACATTCATCCCAAGAAACAAAATTTCTACATATCTCAAAAATAAGATTTAAATTGATGACATCATAAATTGGCTATTAAAAATTAGATAATCAATATGCATGGTTTTCAACTCATCACATCTTTGGATTACTTCAGAGTGGTGATTACCGTAAAAACTCGATTAATTCGTGGTAGTAAAAATAATAATTTTTTCAAGTGCACGAATTAATAGCGTAAAAACGGAAATTATTGGTTTTTGGTGCGCGAATTAAAAGAGTACTTTTTGATCGATTCAAAAAGGAGCCGTTTTCATAAATTTATTAGTGATTTGTTTTGTTTTCCAATGAACACGATTACAGGACGTTTTTTAGTGCCTCTGAGACTCGTGGCTAGCGACATTCATGGCGTATAGTTGGGCAGAGAACACGCACTGCGTCAAGAACCACGCATTATGTTACATGTGTACTCTGTACACAAACAAACAATGAACACGTGGCTACAAAGTAGCCGTCTGGCTGCACTGCCTTTTTTTATTTTTCTAGGCATCGCCCGGGCGATGTTATGGCAGATATTACGAAGTCCATCTTGTCGGGAAAAATAACCCTACGTTGATAAAAATGGTCTCAGAAAATGTTTAGAAAAAATAATGTTTCGCGTTGACCAAATATAATCATGCAAAGTATAAATTCAAATTGTTTTAATACATTGGTGAGAGGTCCCATCACTAAGAAGGAAAAGCAAGCCAAAGCAAAATCGAAACGGGGTGCATCATGGACATGGACATGACAACACACGCTGCGACAACTGAGTGATCAGCGACATCATTTTGGGACGCAATTGTACTTTTTTGAAAGAAACGCGGCGATGCTGACATCAAGTGTGTGTTGACCCATGGAGTTAGTACTATTTGGTCAACAGATAACACTTGACGGGTTTATGGGGGGATTAGTGGACGTGAATATTTAATTAGTCATGATCGGACGTTCTTGGATGAGTTCGGTCGTTATTACAAAGCAGGGTGAGGGACGAAAAAATCTTTAAAACGACTCAAGTAGGAAAAAAACATGGCCAGAATTACACAGTAACTTTTAAATTGGTGATGTGTAATACACAAGTAATTGTGATGGAATCAATGTAGTGGGGAACAAAGTATTGTTAACTTCCAACCCGCCACAATATAACTATCCCCCTATCCCTTAATATGAGCTATCAGCACAAATCAAAGCAACGCAACACATGTCAAATTCAATCGGCGATTGCCGGTTTGGCCGTGATATGCCGCTATTGGCACCTACCCTCGCATGACGTAGAAGAGGTCAGCTTACTATTTAACTAAATTTCGGCGTCCGCAGGGAAAGATTTTACGAAAAAAATAGAATTAACCGTAGCTCAAATTTAACGCGTCGTTTATCCAAAGCACGTGTTGTCTATGAGGGCCCACACAGGAAGTAGAATAGATGAACAGAAATGAAAAACGTGATTGTGAATTTGGCCATGGGAGCTCGAACTTCAATTCAAGCTTGTACATGGAAAACACTATATATCAGTGGTAATTTTATCATCTGCGGCCAAGTATTTTTTTTAAAAATCAATATCTTGTGAGCAATGTTTTCGACATTGTAATAACTTGCTGAAAACCCGTCCGATTTCCATGACTCAAAGGCAGATCTGTAGAACTGACGACACTCTGACGACGCGCATGTTCACCGACCTTTAATGTCAACTGCGCAGAACAAAAATGATCGTTACACCTCAGGAAGACGATGACGGCTGAATAATCAGTGTGACTGCAGATGGCAGAAGTCATCGACATGAAAGGCACGTAAACACAAAAGAATAATCAGCTTAAAACAAAAGACTCAAGTAGGATTAAAACCAGTTCAGTCTCCTTTTTTTAGCTCCATGCCGAACCTAAACTGCTTGCTAACTGGAAGGCTGTGATGACGGAGATCATCTGCGATTGCGGCGACACCAAGTACTGATAACATAAAATTATATGTATATTTTTAATGTCTTCATGCAATATATTCTGAGTTATCCACTTTATTCTGGCCCCCGAATTAATAGGATACAATTTTAAACATGTTTTTGAACGCCGCGAATTAAAAGGACACATTTAAAATTAGCGTCTGAAAATACAATGGGTGGGCGAACTAATAGAGACCGCGAATTAATCGAGTTTTTACGGTATTCATATTACGCAAATTAGGTAATTAATATGCACAGATTTCAAACCAATACTAATCAGGCTGGTTCATTGTTCCCAAGCACATATACACCAAGTTTCATTAAAATGTAATCTTTATTAATTATTATTTAAACCCAAAACTAATTGGTTTATTGCATTGTCTTATAGCATGTATGTACCAAGATTCATGAAAATACGATGCTTAGTTATGAATTATTACGCAAATAAGGTAATTTATATATTACGAATATTTTAATGTAAAAACAAATCGGGTCTGTGCAATGTGACAGAGCATCTATGTATCAGGTTTCATTGAAATGTGATGATTACCGGTAGTACATGTACATAAGATATCAGTGGACAAGTTGAAAATTAACTATAATAATTGTAAAACGTTGAAATAGCTACATGTATGTGCAATTTAGCAAATTTGACTCAATGCATCAATTAATAGAATCTTAATATAGGTAAAGTGCCAACAATCTCATTGTGAGAATATACTATATTTTAAATTAGGGACATCTTGAAAAGTAGCATGCTAGCTAAAAAGACACGTTTTACAGTAATTCTTATGTAAATTAGGTAATTACCGTAACATTAAGAATTTTAACACAAAACTAAATAGGTCTGCATTTTCCTAGAGCATCTATGTACCAAATTTCATTGAGATATCTATGGTACAGACAGACAGACAGACAGACAGACAGACATACATACATACATACATACATACATACATACATACATACAGAGTAACTGCAAAGACTTGGGTGTTGAGTAACACACAAAATGCAGAGAAATTATTTTAAACGATATCTTTCTTGCTTCTCTGGTGATTGTGTCTTTTCTTTTGCTTCTGCTATGTTTTTTTTATGTATGCCTGATTTCCAGTTTCCTATTAGGCTCACTTTATGTTGACATTATCTACAGTATTGCGTACTGTAGATTGCATTTGTAAATCTACTATTACCATCATCATCATTTAATACTTTATATTAGTGGGAATGACCACCATACTTACTCTCAAATCTTCTAGCATGCCATCAATGTTAAGAGCTTTAGTTTTGTCGTCCCAATAACGATACTTCTTGATTTCAGTGAAATGAGCATCTCTGCCAATAGCCATGTGGTTGGCTGTAAGAATAAAAATCAGCAGAGAATATTTTTTATCTACATGTGATACTATCTTTGATCTAGAAAAGCTCATGAATACCAATGATTGACAAACAAAATAACATGACAAGCTGACAAATAAAGGAACAACTGACAAATAAAGGAATTGAATATGTGAAGATAAACCAATAAACTATCGTTACGTTCACGTTACGGGGCCTTGGCACGTGTCGAAAGTTTTAATCCTTCAGGTTTGGTGATGGACTACAGCAGTTGCTTTCATGTTAGTCGGAACCCACGAGGCTTCTGCTGAAATCACACCCTCATTCGTGGATCTGGTATTTGACCAAACATAGAAATGATATGCATATGACAATTGCTATATTGTAATTATATATAGCTTCACTTCCCTCCATCACCACATAAAAGTCCATCGCTACTAGTTTGAATCAATATGTTCTCTTAAATTTACCACCGAGAGTGTGCTTTTGGTTCATGCCAATTTCGGTGATTTTGGTTCAAATCTCGGCACGTGCTGACTCGGCCCAGAGTCAAGTGCTGAGATCTCTAACATGAATGCCACTTATGCTTCTCCTCACTAAGAAACTATTTCTCTTCACTAACAAAGTAAGAGTTCTCCCCAGACCTTTTTAACATGTTTTACCATACTTGGCCACTAAAATGCTACTGTAAAATGACTAATTTTCACTGGGTTTAAATTTCACTGATTTACCATTTCAGGCATATTCAGTGGGTTTTAAATTCACGGTTTTGTCATTTAGATAATGTGTTCTATGCTAAATTTTACATATTCACTGTGTTTTAATTTAGCGCATTTTTCCATTCAGCGAAATAAGCTAAATTAAAACCCAGTGAATAATTACCCCCTTTACAGTATGCTGAACATGAAAAGGTTATAGATATGTTAATTATGTCTATTGTAACAAATACATATTCAAATTAGATATTAACATGCAAATTTCACAGCGAAAACGATTATAGAGAAATTGTGTCATAAATCTTGGAAATAAACTGATTACAAGTCGGTCTGTCATGATAAATATGGGTCGAATACTACATATATAACTCATGTAAAATGCATTGTTTACTCAATATTTGTAAAACAATGCACGACTGACAGTGATTCTAAAGGCTATAATATAATCAGTTATTACTATTATTATAATCTGAATACTTACGCCAAGTGGGGTCAGAAACGTATACAGTTTTACTTTTTCCAAACCGTGACAGGAAGTCAATACCTAGACGCAGAGCACCAGTACCACTGAGAGCTTGGAATCCACCTGCCTTTAGAAGATATACAAATATTGAAATATAGAACCAGTTATAGGTAACAGTTTTACATCATGCATTATTATTAAAACAGTTACCATACTCACTCGATTTTGTAAAAGAGCTGGGCTATCATCTCCTAGTGCTAGTCGAGTTGCAGCTTCGGTGAAAGTTTTTAAACCAGCAATGGGTAGGTATTCATGATCTAAGGTAGAATCGGCAGCCATCTGAGATTCCACAGTTCGGACAACTGGCAGCACCCATGGTTTACCTTCATCAGTTCGATATGCTACAAAAAAACAAGTTATCAGTAAGCTCAGGTCTTCATAATTGTATCAGAAGTTATTTTTTCTCAGTGTGGTTAGATCCAAAAACGATGTCAAACTTATTTCTTTGTTTTTTGACATTTTTTTTTATGAGAATGCAAATAAATTTAAGGTGAGAAAGAGAATACATGCACTGTATACAGAGTATGATAGCTTTTTAATGTCTTACAACACATGATCAAAGATTCTTGCAGGTTTCCTCGATTTTGCAGCAGTGCCACTAACAAATTGCAGTAACAGTAAGTAATACAAATGTAATTGTATCCCTTTGAGAAAGAATTGTCAGGGGACCATCTAAGAAGATAATTAATTAAAACATGTCAACTAGGTCATTCCAATTCATTCAAGCGTACATTTGGATTGAAGTTTGTGTCTGTTTGACCCACCCTCATCTTGTTTCAGAGTGAATGTTTTACCTGGTTCATTAATTGATTCATGTTTCCAGTCCAATTGTATGATTTTCGGTTCCAATGTAATGTTATCATTCGTGGTTGTCTTTCCAGCCCCGTCATTAGCTGTTAGCAGTGCCACAAAGAAGGTCCTGCCTCAGACAGCCAATTATAGTGATGTGTGTTTTATTGAGTGAAACCATGTTGCTATGAATATGTTAATGTATACTGATTTATCAACAAATGAAAGTAAGTTAATTAGCATGCAAATTAGCTAATCCATATGCAAAATCTAGCTGGGTGTCTTGTACAACCATAGACCCTCAACAAAGGGATAGGAAACAACACGAGACAACAAAGGATGTTTATTAATCAAGTGTACGCTGTTGTTTTGCATACTAATTATCTTGTCGTGTGCTCGACATCCAGATGACGTCATCAGCTGCGTGTACGTCCTGTCTCCTTATCAGTCTAGTCGATGCGACATATATGTTTGTCCACCCATTTTTTCCACAATCACCGACGCGACGCCTATAAAATTGACCAACAAATGTTTATTAGGTGTTTGCGGTCGCATTAATTGGCTGTATTTTGATAAATAGTGTAACTTTTCGAAAAAAAAAACTTTTGATGAGCGTCTCGTTGCGACTGTGTTGTCAAGCTTGACTTAAGCTGTCGCCATGTTTACTATTTGACACGAATTGAGGCGTTGCGTTGTCCACCCATTTTTCTCCCATCCATGAGTTCGACATCAATAAAACTAAAATAAATGATGTCCGTGTGTCCCCGTGCTCGCATTGACATGTGGCATTATTACAAATGCTTGGCAATTTTTTGAAAAAACGACCGTCATTCTCCCTGGTGTCTCAATGTATAGGGTGGTGTTTTATTTCGATCGCCATTTTGACCATCGATGCGACATATATGTTTGTCCACCCATTTTTTCCCCACAATCACTGACGTGACGCCTATAAAATTGATCAAAAATATTTATTAGGTGTTTGCGGTCGCATTAATAGGTGGTATTTTGGTAAATAATGTGTAACCTTTCGAAAAAATGACTTAAATTAGTGACCGTGTGCTGACTTCCGCCATCGCCATGTTTAATTACTATTTGACATGATTTGTGACGTTGCGTTGTCCATCCATTTTATCCACATGCATGAGGTCGACATCAATTCAAATTTTTTTTTTTTTGTACGAGTCCTTGTGCTTGCATTGACATGCAACATTTATTACAACCTCGAAAAACTCCTCGTCATCGCTAAAATATTCCCAAGCATTCTGATCGACCTCCATTTTGAAAATGACGCATGTAGTTATTTAGCATAATCTCGTTCTCGCGAAACCCCGTAAATCGTGAGAATTGATCTAATTACCATAATCGCGTTCAGGATTTTGCGAGATTTTTCGTGACCAGACGATGAGTTTACTAGTTAGTTTATTTGCGTTGTACACCGTTATGTAAACTCGCACTAATGTATTTTTAATTATGCAAAGCAACATCGTACAAAGAAAATAGCCTTGTTTCCTATCCCTTTGTTGAGGGTCTATGGTACAACACAAAGCATCTGTGTTAAAAAAAGTGCATCCCAGTCTACATAGCAGGATTATAGCTATAACATGAAAAATACCTGTCTAAAATCTATATTGAAAACAGTGAAATGCAAGACAGTATTGTACTCGTCTGACTTAGTGTCCAGGGTATTCAGCTTAAAAAAAACAGTCACAATTGACACTAATTGTTCCATGACTGGAATTCATGATTTTGATGGTCAAACGTGACTCTGGAAAACAAAGTCTCTCCTAAAGTGGGGGTGGGCGCTTAGTCGAGTATGCATACTAAATCGAACGAGTATGGTAGTTGCTGGTCTGTAGTCACAGAGTCTATTTTATATTGATTATTACTTATAGCCACTTTGTAAAAGCTGGAATTTTCAATCAAGGATTGACAGGTTTGTAGAAATTTAGCATGTTAAACAAAATTTTGCACCTGACAAAATTTACAGGCAGAGCGATGACTGGCTTAAACCCTACCACACAGTGGTTCTCAAGATATTGGCGGAACAAGATTTGACATACCGGTATGCGTGCTAACGCACACACGCACACATTCTTTCAAAAGTTATGGTAAAACTTTTTGGTGATCCGTTATTAGAATATGCTGAATTTTCTTATCAATATACAACGGCACACACAATTAAATTAATAGAACATAGTTTATCTGCATTTTGAGTTGCGACTAAAACAGCAAGCTACATTTTGTGCCAGCAAGCCTAATAAACTTCATTTGGTTCTTTTACAATCAGGACACAATTCTTAAAGGCATATATAGCATTGTGTTTAGTAACAGGTCACATATCTTGTATAACAAAGCTACATTCTGTAAAGCACAACTTGTGTACTTCTGAACAAACATTTGGCAGACTCCCAATTTTATTCAATCAAAAAAGAGAGCATATTTTTAATTAACAATGCTTTAAGAGATTAAATTGAAATTATGCATTTCATAATATGGTAATGCATATGGGAGAGACTTTAATTTGAAAGTAATGGAAGCATACTCGTACATCACATATACTACAAACTGAGCTGAATGAAAATTTACTATAAATCTAACAATAATAGCATATATATATATTACCACATATTAATCAATTTTGCAGCTCATGTCACCAGAATATCAATAACTTCAATTTTCAAATCAGAAGAACGACTTTCACCATGCAAACCAATGCAAACACAAAGATATAATGCAAATTTTGCATTATGGATATTCGGACTCTTGTTCTTGGGGGGAAAAAATATCCAGTCACGAGCGCAACTACAATACTTTTTATTTACTGCATCATAATAACATTTTAATTTGATCCAAACCTATTATAATTACAACAAATCACTCGCAGACAGATATAAAAGAAGAGCAAGTTGACCTTATAGCTGTCCTTTGACCCAGATTTTAGTTACCATCAATTCGTTGAGTAACCAATCAGATGTTATATTACAGCTTGATGGAGGTCACAAAAAAGAAGGTGGATTAACTTACAAGGCAGTCAAACTAATCAAGCTCTTTCAGTACCGTAATTAGTAGATACTATGTAGTTGTCTCCAACACCGTTCAGTGAAACCATATGAATTATTCCAGCAATGCATCTTAAAATAGAACCTCAAACTACTGGTCACTATTACCAGAATTACCAGCTGTGTCACTGACAACAGTCAACTATGTCCATGGCAAATTGACATTTAGACATTTTCAAACTTAACAGGACCACAGTAACATATGCAATTAATATGAAAATGTTATAACAAACCAGGAACATGAAAATAAAAACCATGAACTGGTCTATGTGGACATGAACCTTTAAGCTCCAAACAAAACACAAATGACAAAAATTGGTATTGTGGGACATCTCTCATCACGGGCACACACCTAACTAAAAATATCTAGTCAAATGCCATCCTTAATTCACTGTGATATAGGTTTGAATATACATGTAATATTGTTCATAAAAGTGGCATTTAATCATGAAATGGGACTCGTCTTCTACTTTGTTATTTAAACACAGTTCACAGATTCTTTTTCCTATTTCGGTTTTTGGTTTGGTGTACCTCCCTGTTTCAATTTTTAGTTTATGATTGCTCAGACAGAACCTACTTAGACATTCACGTAGTTCGGCATTCTTTATTTTGATCATATAATTTTCTAAAGTAAATTAATTTTTGAAATTTTTTTGTACGTTCAGAGTTTATTCCTTCTGTTATTGTTATTTTGGTTATCATCAGTCCTTATGTTAATTTCCCATATCCAGTTTAATTTATATATTTTTTCAACTTCTAAATTTAATTTTTTGATTTCTCTGTCCTTCAGTATACCGGTAGTTGTTGTTTCAATAATTTGTGGTTGGTTTATTTCAGTTAACAGTTGAGATGCATAGTATATGAATGTGCTCAATGAATGCATTTCATGGCCAACAATAATCTAGCCTAGTATGCAGTCTAAATTACAATGCACATACAGTAAAACCTGTCAAAACCGACCATGACTGGGACTGGGATCTATGGTCGGTTTTCAGAGGGAGTCGGTTTATTCAGGGTGGGCATAACTTCGATTGAAACAACAATTACATGTGCTGTAAACACGGGACAAATGAAAGACACCGGAGTTTGCCTCCGGTGATTATACATGTATTTACATTTATTGTATTGTTTCAATAAAATAATTTACCAAACAAGACAAGAATATTATGGTATGTACATGAAATCAATAAACATTAAAATAACTGTTGGAACAGACCGGGTAAGTATCGCGTATCGTAACTGAAGGCGTCCATTTTGAATGACATCACAACGTAAGTTCACTTGAGCTACATGTAATTATTATAATTTATGCAGACAGTTGATTTTGCTGTTAAGTCAATGAATCAAATTACGATGTAAAAAAATCATCAAGTTTTCACCGCTTTAAAGAACATCTTTTTTCAACGATTTTGTTCGTTCGAATTATGAAATTTTGGATATCTGTCAAGTAGCTGGAGTCTTTGTTTATTGCGAAGTTTTGTAATCTTGTCAACATGTCTAGCACATCGCCATGCGTCAAGTCACGGTCATCGTGGGGGTCAATAATTTGACTGTCGTTGTCATCGTTGTCTGTAGATTCATGGTTTTCTTTGTCTGCAATAAAATTCTCAACAATCTGTTGCTCCCACTCGCCGTCATACATTGCTTCAGTCGGTATACGTTCATCAAAGTGGAGGTATTCTACAACGCTACACTGTGTTTGCGGCTCTGCAACATGCTAAATAAGGTTTCCGAATTCTTTGTCATCGTCTGCTTCTTCGTCATCATAAATTTCAATCTTGAAGCCCCCTTTACGGAAACATTCGAAAACACAAAATTGTCGATCAGAATCGTTATGGAAAGAAGAAAACTCAATGTTTTGATCGTTGAAGAAGTGATAAAGCAGTGTGCTTCACCGCAATTGAAGTTGATGACCCCGATCATTTGTTTATATCCGGGGTCATTACACTGTCCAGACATCACGCGATGCGATGGCGTGTGGTGTGAAAAACTTAATCAGTTGCTATTGTTTTACACGGGACGTTACTTGTAGTGTGAGATTTGATATTGTTTCTGTGACGTTCACGGTAAATTCAACACAATGCACACTTTTTAGGTCGGGCAGACCGGATTACTAGACAGCGGACGTGGTGCAACTGGTCGGATGGTCGATGTATTCAGTGTGAATATTGGACTTGGGGCCGATCAATGCGGTCGGTGTTCGGAGTAGACAGTGGTCGGATTTCACAGGTTGTTTTAACATAGGCGTCTATGGAGAAATTTCGGGACTACATAAATCGGTCGGTTCTGACAGTAGGTCGGTTTATCCAGGGGTCGGTTTTGACAGGTTTTACTGTAGTTACATAACCAGCAGGCATCCTTAGATCTTAATCTCCATTAATGTTTCCTGATTTGGTATTTGATATACCCATATAACAAATATTTCATAACAAATATTTCTCAGAAGAGTCTTATTTACTGCAAAAATACTCCTTCAAATAATTATTTGGTGGGTTGTTGTAATTTACTATACTTACCCCAAGCTTCTAAAACGTTTCCATTTACAGTAATGAACGAACGAATAATACATGCAAACAATCATCAAAGTTACGTGACATGACTTGCTTTGTGATGATATACAACGGTTATACCAATAATGCCTCTTACCGAGTCGTAATGCCATGCGATGGTTTTCGAAAGAAGTGATTAGCAATGTTTAAAAGGTAAAAGAAATGTTGAAAGAAATGTCCAGTTGGGGACATTACACACATACAATGATTTGCCAACTGCATGTCTTGTCAGTGTAGTTTCGATTTTTGCAGAAATTCAGTCATTTTAGTTTAAAGCTAGTATAGGTCGATTTTTTCTACCATTATTATGCTTGAGTTGTGGGAAGCAGGATAAAATAGAATTCTGAAAATTATATTATTTTTGACAATTCCAATGTCATGATCGAAAAACTTTCCTCCTTTGTGTTTTTTTTTTTTTTTTTTTTTTTGAGTGGTAGCGGAGACTATAACATGGTCTGATCAAGTATATCCCTCCATTTTAGCTACTTTGCTCAACAACCAAAATAATTTATTGGCGTGGGCGGGGAGAGCTATTATTTCGAGCACTGAGGGGGTACCAATTACTTTTTCAGACACCTAAATACGTATAATAGAAATTTAGATACATTATTTTAACTTGAGTGTACTGTCAATTTATATTGCCACCGTTTACTTAGTTTGTCGGTCAAAAATAACTACGTGGGTCGTTTTTTCGGTTAGTGGGCCAGTTTGAGCTGACGAAGGTCACTGACCAGACGTCACCCTGTGTGACCCCTCCACCGGTTTTGCACGTACAATTTTTTATAAATTTCTTCGTCATATTTCGCAAAACCTACCTCCAACGCCCAAATTAACTTTGGCTGGATCTTTATCTTCCTTGTAACGTGCCGTAAGGTTGAAAACGGCAACCGGTGGGGCCATATCGACGTCTTTAAACACAGACATGTTCACGGTTTTCTGCTGCAGCTTCTGATGGAAGGTCAAGGGTCGCACCGTTGTTATGTGTTCTAGCGCATGCGCATAGTCAGTTCTCGCAAAATCTCGCGAGCTTTCAAAAGAGCGGCTATTTGAAAACATTTTAAAATTTGAGAAACTTTGTTTTATCATACTGTCACACGACTGGGATTATAAACTATAAGGTGCGTAAGACAATGCATGTAATCTTTTGGAGGTCCATGGTCAGATAAGCAGAAGAGAAATTTAGCGTAGTTTCATTGTGATTCGTTTCCATGTTTTGGTTTTCGTTGATCATGAAGTCTTCATTTTGATTTCAGTGTAAATTGTATATGCCTATTTTGGGAACACCTAGTTATCAAGAGGGGCATACACAACTGAAATGGGGCTGGAAGGTTATGGTTAGAGTTAAGGTAGTGTTTTAGGGGTCTCTAAATTATCATGGAGATAAAATCATTCTACCAGACATCTGCGATGGTAAAGTTAATTAGCAGTTCTACGGTGCTCTTCTATGATCTTCACAATACATTAATAATAAATATTAGTACGAAGATCACAGATCATTTCTACCACTGCGATATGACAATTTCTTCGTGTGGTTTGTTACTGAATACTAGTAGTAGTCAATATATAGATTTCCCAATGTGCCCCCACTCCTTACCTTAACTCTAACCATAACCTTCCAGCCCCATTTCAGTTGTGTATGCCCCTCTTGATAACTAGGTGTTCCCAAAATAGGCATATACAATTTGAGGGGCAATTATGCCAATATATAATTTGTAGGGGTCAGGTTAAGTTAAGATTAGAGGTGGGGATTTGTGTTATATCTTTTCCATAGGAAACAATGGTAAAATGCTCTAAACAGACAAAACATGATATTTTCACTGTATTTTATTGATTATTCTCTCCTAACTGTGTACTGACAGTGACCATATATTTTTATTTTATTTTATTTATTTTCTTCATGATTGTAACATGATATATCGAATAGGTAAAAATAAAGAAAATAACTATTTTTAATTTTGTGTTGTGTTCTATGTTGAGGTTGTGATGAAGCAATGTTCTATTCTATTGTGAATCACTGCATACTAGGAATGTGATATAAATAAAGCTTATAGGTATTTTCAGTGATTTAAAAATAAGAAATGCCAGCAGGGTAATATTTTTGTACTTGTTAAACATGTTGACATTGTTCTTACTTCAGCCATATCGGTACTAGCTGTGAGTCCATAACTTTTCTTGTTTCGATCTTTAGTGATTTTGAAGGTATTTTAGTCATTTCTGATGTATATTTTGTCATTAAATTTGTTATTTTCAAGTATTTGGATTTTTGACAACACAGAAGCGTTATGGTTCCTCCCATAGATTTGCGTAACACAAACATGCAATGTCAAATGGGCTTTACTGTATGTATTCTATTAAATTCACTATTGGAACAGTTTTCCTGGTGCCTAAATAATCTGTTTTCGATCTTTCGTAGTCGCGTAGCTGCTTTTTCATAGTTGCAACACTACACAAAAATTCAATATTCACAAATTTCTAGATTTGTTCGACTGGCCCCCAGCCAGCAGTCTGATTGGTTTTTAACTCACTTGACCTATTAGGTCAAAGGACCCAGTTTCAGGTCAACTTGTGCATAGTGTATTCTAAAACATACTTTCACAATAAATGAACTTGAAGTTTACATTTAATTCATAGTAAACCAAAGAAATATGTTTTTTCTCTCAAACCATGACTGAATGCTGTTAGAACCTCGGGAAAAGTAAGTTATATTTGTGTGATCCATCCATGGTAGTAGGTAAACGTTTGTGTGATGTTTACATTCTTCCACTAGCACACACTGTTAAAAAATGTTTGTTTTCATTTCACTGTACCATTGGTTTAAAAAAAAGAAATCACAGGTAGACGTAGAAGTTTTAAAAAACTAAAAATAGCACAATGTGTGAAGCTAATAATTTATGAATCTGCAAAAAAATTAGATAGTAGAGTTTCTAGAGTGTTAGGTGACATTTTAGAGTTTTTATGGTAATGGAACATCAAATCCATTAAAATAAAATATTTCTCCTTTACAGTCATCATGCCATCCAAAGAAAAAGCTATGACCATGAGGGAAGTGTTTGAAGAATGCCAAAAGGGGAATTACCATCATAGCAAACTATTAAAAAGATGCAGACAAATATATGATGAGGTGAGTACTGCATCTAGACGAGAAAATTGATTTTATTTTAAATAATACATGTGTAATCTAAATTTGTGTTACACTGATTGTTAACATTGGAGTTATTTACGATCATTTATGTCTGCCAAAATAAACTAGAAATTAGTAAAACATTATTGCTATATTGCCTACAGTGAGTGGTTTAAGTTATACTGCCACCTTTTCTGCTTGGTCTACAACACATTGCAAGTACAGTCCAGCCTGTGTTTAGGGTCTATATAAAGACTATATAGTGACCTCTTTTTGCAACAGTACCATCTCATTATTTTCATGACAAATAGTATTTTAAATGCATCATTGGCAATCCATAAAAAAAAATAATCCAACCTGCTTACAAAGACCATTTTAATGAATTTTATTGGGTGATCGCTTTAGGTTTGGCTATATCAGGAAATTAAGTCCTGAACAACAAAATGGCACTATGGTCATACCTTGTGCATATTATGAGGTTATTACGAAGATACCTCAAAGTATGCACAAAGACAGTACAGCGGGAGTACTGTAAAGGGGGTAATTATTCACTGGGTTTTAATTTAGCTTATTTCGCTGACTGGAAAAATGCGCTAAATTAAAACACAGTGAATATGTAAAATTTAGCATAGAACACATTATCTAAATGACGAAACCGTGAATTTAAAACCCACTGAATATGCCTGAAATGGTAAATCAGTGAAATTTAAACCCAGTGAATATTAGTCATTTTACAGTATCAACCAACACACAATGGAGGTTGATGGGACGGTGTACTGTCTGAGTGCATACTTTGAGGTATCCTTGTAATAACCTTATTATTATACATCTTTTCCTTCCAAGGATGCATCATGGGAATGCCAAAATCCAAAATGTTTAGAACAGAATCAGCAAACTTCTTTGTGTGGAGTCTGGTCAAACCCTTGTGGCAGCCATGTTTGTTTTTATTATTAGACGCTTTCACACGTAATCATTCCATATGAGGAATTTGCATCCCCTAACATGGTAGGATGAAAATACCTTGTAAAATACAGCAAAATTAGGGCACACTGTAACTCATGACGTTACAGTGACAGACGTATAATAAAGATTGTTATTTAAATGTAATTATGCTTATTTCAATCAGATTCATTGCATTGTTACCGATAATTAGTAGTTGTTAGTATGAGTTGTATTTAATCATATTATCATCATCATCATAATTTTTAGTATTCATATATATATATACTTCTTGCATTCTGTGTCAAATGTTGTTAAATTGTAAAAATTTTGAACATTTGTAGACTGACGACAAATCTGACTTCAATAAAGAATTCATCCACTATCTAAAATATGCCATAATAGTGATGAAAAGAGAGCCTGCTGTGGAACGCATGCTGGACTTTGCTGCAAAGTTTGCCGTTTCCTTTGCTGATGAATCCCCAGAAAGCAGTAGAAATGAATCCACCATCTCTCAAGATGAAGGCAATGAAGACTCGTTCTTGCAGTTTTTCTTTAATTTCTTTCTCCAGGTAAATGGTGTATTTACACAGTCTACTTTGTGTTAGAGTGATTGTGTGTTATCTGGTATTTGCTCACATTGGTAATCTTGTGCAAGGTTATTTCAAACTGATTATTGAATTGATCTTATGAGGTTAACATGAGAAGACCACAAAATATGCACAAAGGCAGTACAGGGATTGTATTTGACACGTAGAAGACGTTGATACTATTTGCATGTCACACATGTGCAAATGGCTGAATAGTGGGCATTTTAATGTTAAAAATTCATCTTAAAGCAATTCCAGGCACTAATTTGATGCCGAAGTAGTGCTAGATGTTGATAACTTACTACAATAGGTTACACACTTTGTTTTCACATTTACATAAGTTGTTACAAATAATGCAGACAGCATGTCTGCAATTTCAAGCGCGCCGGAGAAAGCTCCGCCCATAAAAGTGGCAGTACATTAGTTTTGAATTTCTTCTCCAATAAATGATTGAGGCTCTCAACTTAGTTTCCTACTTCATTTTGCGTCCACAGCCCCTCAACAAGAGACTGTGTTGCGTAACATGTTATTTCAGTGAGAGGGGTGCATAAAGTTGGGGCACTGTAAAGAACGTTAGTTATTTTACAGAACCAGCAGACCAACTGATCATTGCAGAATTGTTAATCAAAGTGCATTAATTCCTACTATGGAAATATCTGTATAACGCCGATCCATGTAACTGAAAGCTACCTGCAACAAATGTCCTATGAAGACTTGTCCAGTATATCAATAATGAAATTGAATACATAAGTAGAATGGGTGTTATTCGATTATTAGTTCTCGACGATGAGAACCAAAAGATTATCACTAGCAACACACGATTACAAGTCCGGGGAGGATTCGAGTAGTTTTTGTTGAATTTCCCGTCCGTAAATGCTCGGTCTCTACGTTTTATAATATTCAACATAGTCTATAACGTTGTCAGTTAGTATTTTAGTCGCAGATTGGTCGCTCTTGCGCTTTCCTGGCAGGATACTCTTGTGGTAACAAACCGTTTGACGATATTATATATTTACTATATTTTATAGTATTTGTATTTCTTTGTATTTATGTTCCTTACCATACAAAAACCCTCTAAAGGTTTTTAGTAGTGTCTTCGATCTCCAATCTCAGCAAATGACAGTCCACGTAAATACAAATCGACAATTTTTGTTCTCATTCAACTGTTTTTTCGACTCCTTGCTTCTCTATCGCGGTGTTTAAACAACATGGACAAATGCCGATTTGTAGACACACAATCAACACGATGACTGACCAAAAGTGACTGAGGACAGACGTGCCACAAAGTCTGGGGCATCGAACTTTGTAGCAAAAGTAGAAAACATTGAGGGCAATATCTGTCAATCATTCTTCCGATTTGCAGCTGATGTTTATATTTTTAGTTACAACTTATGTAAATGTGAAAACAAGGTGTGTAACCTATTGTAGAATGTTATCTATATCTGGCACAACTTCAGCGTCAAATCAGTGCCTGGAATTACTGTAATACAAACATCCAGCATTATGGGAACGTAATGCATGTTTCTTTGTTTTTGGATTGGATTTAAAATGGGTGCCTTTAGGTCATTTTGTTTAAACTTGGTTCCAGAGCTATATCTCCGACATGTCCTAACTGATCATGTTCAAACTTTACATCCTGCATGTGCTTCATGTCGCACATGTGTATAAGTATTCGTTTGGGTATCCGGCTAAATGGCTGAATTATGGTTGTTTTAATGTTAAAAATACCTCAAAATCCATCATTTCTGCTATACCAGATGTGGATCTCTGTCATGCTTTGGCAGATTTTATTCAAACTTAGTATATCAAACCTCATGGGACCTTAATGTATGTCACTTTGTTTGTAAGATCATGCTGGTGGCCTTTTTGTTTCAGTGAATACAGTTTTAGAGCCATATTTCTGACAGGGACTATGTAACGCAATTACATGTTTTAACACTAATTGAAAAACTTTGTTAAATGATTGTTTTCAGTTTGAGAACAGCCCTACAAAGTCATTAACATTTATTTCAATGTATCAGATGAAAACAATCATGTCTCTTTTAAAAAGATAAAAATATTTGTCATTTACCCTCTTCTTATTGGTATAAAAACTTGTCTTTGTAACCAGCAAGCAATTCACTGCATCAGACTGAAATAACAGTCCTGTGGGTGATTACAAAATTGTCTAGTTGTTTTATACATGTACACAATTGTATACTGTGAATTAGGTTTAGCTTAGCTGGAATATATTTTACCTGAAAACCAAAAATTGGGCTGACACATGAAATTTATTTTTCACTAAATTGTCATAAATGACATACACATCACGAAGAGAAACATTATTTTTGCTGATTTAGCAAAAATAGCAAAAATAAATAGCAAGAAAAAGTATTACCGGTATACAGTATTGTATGTTAATTACTGATAACTAAAGTATTTGGAATGCCTGTATCAAGTAGATTGCTGTGGTACAAATGTTAAACAATATTTCACATCTTTTACAGTCTCATGGTGCAAACTATGCTGCCGTTAGATTCCGATCATGTCAGATGATCAATAAATTGCTCAATAGCATGGGAGACGACGCTCAGATTGATGATAATCTCTTTGATAAAATCTATGATAACATGTTGGTTAGATTGAGAGATAAAATGGCTTATGTACGTGTCCAAGCTGTGACTGCTCTAGCCAGACTCCAAGATCCCACCGATAAAAACTGTCCTGTCATTAAAGGTACCATTAACCTTATTTTTGCTCATTTGTTGGGTTTTCAAGGTTGTATGAAACGTGACACAATAGATTACTACATGCACATCTATGTGCAGGGAATATGGGGGATAATAACCTGGTGTAGGCGCGAAGATTCCTTCATTTGAAGATAAGACTACTGTACTTTATTAGAAGAGCATTATAGACAAAAAATGCATTGTAAATGGATCATTAGAATGTGACCTATTTTGACCATTATATAGATGTGTCTTCATCATTTGTATGCGTGCACACACTTCTAATAGAGCAAATACAGTATTGAACAAATATAAAATGAATATTTAAATGACCTTTGCCAGTGGTTTACATTCACAATTTGACACTGAGAAATGTTTTGATTTCTGCTATAAAAAAACCACAGTCAATCAATTTGAATACCAAATACCAAACCATGATGTGTTCGATGTAGGTCCTCGTACATGAAATTTGAACATGCTACAAAGGAATTATTAACTTATTGTCAATGTTCACTAAAAAAACTTTTTGAAAAAATTTTGTGAAAACAAAGCTTTAAAGGAACACTGAGAGAAAGTTTCACCATTTGTTAATTGAAGGACATTTGTGATAATTCTATTCATGTGGGAAAACCTCTTGTAAAATAAGGTTGGCATGTTATTTGTGTTTCAGCCTACATGTATATGTTGAACTGTGATCCTAACTATGAAGTGAGACGTACTATCCTGAACTGTATAGCTCCGTCTGCACAGACTTTACCAGTTGTACTCAAACGCACTCACGATGTTAAGGATGACGTGCGTAAACTGGCATTTAATGTTCTAGCAGAGAAGATTCATGTGAAAGCAATGCGCATTTCTCAGCGAGTGGAGTTGTTACAAGATGGGTTGAATGACAGATCAGGTACTTTTTCTTTTATGTAAAACAAAAACTCATATAAACATTCATTGGTTTCAAAGTGTCTGCATTAAGAATCTTTGGTAATGCAATGGTTCTAACACAACTGACTAATATTGGTCACACAATTAAATTTGGTGTGGCTATCAAATTCAAGATTGTTGTAACAATACAGATGTTGAGTGACAAGCTAAATTGTGTATGTCTTTTATACGGTATCACACAAGTCAACATTAAGAAATTTCAACAAATTTCTACAACAGCAGCTCGTTTAATGACCAAAACTAGAATGTTTGATCACATCGCTAATATTCGACATAAGTTAGTTTCTATAAAACAACGTATTGAATACAAGCTCCTTCATAAGCTGCAAAATGCATTAGTTATTGTCTAGATTTTAATTGACACCATTGAATAAGCAGTGATCATCAAGATCAGGTTTATACCTTCTTTTGCTGAGATCAAAATTGTTGCTCATTTGACTGCTCAGTGTTTTGTTTCAAATATAAAACTATATACATGTAGTTTGTTGGGGGTGTAAATCTTGTTTGTAAACAACAATTTACTGAACAACAGCATAGCACACACATGGCATTTAAAATGCAGAATACAATGTACACTTAATTTTACAACTTCTAACTTCTTTTTTAGAGTTGGTGAAGCAGACCTGTGCAACTAAGTTACTTCAGGCATGGTTGAGAACCTTTCAAGGCAATGTCATTGATCTATTAAACTGTCTGGATGTGGAAAGCTCCAGTGATGTAGCTGAACAGGCCCTCAACAGTTTATTCAAGTCAGTACCTGCTGATGAACTGATGAGCAATTTTGATCTGCTCAATGACAAGTAAGTGAACTTGCGAAATTCTTTTTAAAATAGCATCAGGTGTCAGTCAGACTTCTACCATCAGGTGCTCCAAAAGGTAAAGAGTGTTTACCATTATTTAGACAGGTAAATGCCTTTTGAGTGAATCAGTAAACAAATGACAAAGATGTAAATACATGTAGTAGATTAGTACTAGAAAGTCGCAAATGTTTTGATTGCTTGCAAAGTGTCTAAAGACTTCTTTATTATTTTTGTTTTTGTATTTATTTTTTAAACTATAGAATTGAAACCCTTCATATAAATATTATAGAATTGAACTCAAACTGTTTTTACAATCCAATGTTGATTAGATATGTTTCTTGTGGTAGATTTTGGTATGAAGAATCTTGTACCTCTAAAGTCCTGTGTCATTTCCAGATTGTCAAATTAAATGGGGATTATTGTGTGATTGCATGGCCACAAGACATGGGCCCTTAAAGATCTAATATTGATCATATTGGTGATTTTTTGCATTGATGGCAAATTCATGACTAGCTTAGGACCTCCTTGAGTTAAAATCTGAGGTAACAGCTGCTGTATGGACACTCTAAAAAAACAACCCCTGTAGTGCAGTACCAACATGTCTTCTGATCATATGCTGTTTAATGAAGCATTCTTGGACAGATTCTTCCAGGACAAATTATGTGATAATACTTGAATTATTGTATTATTTCTACTTTTCACACAGTTGTTTATTAATATATTTTATTACTTTGTAGGATGGTAATTGATGAGGACTCGTTAGACTGTGAGAGTGCATTGTATTGGAAGTGTTTGTGTCAACACATCAAATCACTAGGAGATGCAGGCGATGAGTACTTGGAAAAACTACTACCAACTTTATCTCAGTTTTGTGACTATGTTCAGAGGTAAGCTGTTTAAACCTTTCTGTGAAAAAATTATCAACTTGAAGGTAATTTAGTTCTCTTACAGCAAAACAAATCAGAAAATGTAATTCAGTTCACAACTCATAGAACCATTCATTCTGAGGTTTATTGGGATCTCATATCTATGATGTGACATATTGATTGTATTACAGCCGTTCTGGGAATTATTCGGACAGTCAGTTAGCAAATTAACTTGCAACTTTGCAAAACACTTTGGTTTTTTTCCAATCTAGACTTGTCAGCGCCACTTGAGTGACGGGCGCGTGGTTTGGGATTACTATTTCATAGGGGTTGTCGGCTTGGTGAATTGCAAGTATTATCTAGCGTGCATTTACAGCAACCATTCTTTATTTTTTATAATTATATTGTAATTATTTTCAGTAATTTTGAAAATCACAAGTTGGGTGTTGCTTACAGCCTGTAAATCTGTCGAAAAATGTCAACCCCTCGCTCATGTTAGTCAGTTGTACCTGTTACAAAAATGGACTGGACATAATAATGGTCGTTATACCCCGTCATTTTCAAACTGCAGTTGTAAAAGTGATTCGATCAAGGAAGGCACTTTTGATTTGACAAAGTCCATCAAACCGTTATAATTGAGTTTTCCGTCTGTGTATCCCTGGCGTACTCTCCCACCTCGGTATTGAATTTGATACATAATGCACCAGTAATGTAAAAAAAAAAACTTTTAGTTTGGCCCAAAACTGTTGCAAAACTGCAGCGCGTCCCGCTAAGAAACTTTACTTTGAGCCTTTCCGCCAACAACGAGTCCATTAATACCTGGGGTTACTCAACACTCGGGAGTTGTTTTGTAAATTGCGCTATGTCAGGTGGACTCAGATGGTTATAACAATTTAAAATAACACTTTGAATGCATATGCAACATATAACCTGTTAATATATGGTAACCAACGCGTGTCGTTTTGAAAACAGCGTTTTACCCGCATCTTGCAAAATAATGGAATGATTCCAATTGTGGGCGTGCCAATACAACTGGTCTTTTCCAATCTAGACTTGATGGCGCCAAGTGTTTTGCAAAGTCCCCAGATATATTGCTAACTGACTATCCGAATAATTCTCAGAATGGCTGTAATGTGTAGGAAATATATTGCTGTATTCCCATCTGCTGTGGCCTGCAGTAATTCAAAACAGGCAAATTATTTTGAGACCATGTGCATCAGAACATGTTTCAAACGAGTTAACAAGTGCAATTGGAATAAATAATCAGATGGGAAGCTGAAATAATTGTTAACATTTGGACCGTGAATAATTGAAAATGAACATTTAGTGCATATTTCAGATATTTCGAATAATAGTACCAAGTCTTCAAAGCTTTATATATTATCTCACACTCTTACTGTAATCATTGCTTGGATTAGTATGTACTGTAAGTTAGTGGTTGGCATTATAGTCACTTGTATCCTATACTGACTTTATTTTTTATAGTTACATGGTTAAAATAAAACCAAGTAAGAATCTTGATAATGTTGAAGAGACATTGAGACAGGAATTCATAGCCCAGCAGCTTTTAATATTAGCTGGGGTGTTGGATCTTACTGATGAAGTTGGCAGAAAGCGTCTGGACAAGCTGGTTCATGATATGTTGGTGTCTCCTGATATATCAGCATCACTCGTCAAGTTTTTGCTGGAGAGATTCAATGATTTGCATTCTGATGTCAATAGCCGAATCACCAAGGTTGCTGAGATCATTTCTGATGTGAGGGAACCCATCACTGTTGTTGAGACTCAAGAAAATGAGAAGAAAAAAAGACAACGAGACCTGAAGGTGATCAGAAGTACATTTCTTTATGTGTCATTTTCTATATCCATTCATAAAGTGGTTTTGCATTATGTCATCGTTTACTGTATATTGTATTTGCTCTATTAGTAGAGCATATGCAGTCGGAATGCAGCTGAGCATTTCCACTATTATTGGGCGCGATTATTAGATGAGTAGCGCCGCCTATGGTGCAAAATCATGTTTTTTTATATAAATGCAGAAGTGATGTGATAATTTCCCGCTGTATTTTTTTGTGCGTGTATTTTTTTAGAATGTTTGTCAATTAATCATAATTTATAGTGCAGGTTTCACATATATATATATATATATGTATTGTAATGTGTAATGTAATTGGCCGTGTTAACGCCTAGTGTCTTAACTCAAAAAATAGTGATTTTTTAGGGGTGGCCGCTTGCTCGAGCACCTCCCTCCAAAAAGAGAACAAATGACAAGGTTAGTTCACCATGTGACAGATTGAGGGGGATATTACGACTTTGGAAGAAAATAAAATTTTGAAATTAGTTGCGTCATCATTAACATTTACAATGAAGAAACATTTTATTAGTCCCCGTTCGAACGAAGTCCGAAAACGGGGACTTATAATTCGGTCTCTGTCCGTCCGTGCGTCTGTGCGTCCGTGCGTCCGTCCGGAGTCATATCTCAGAATCCCTTGGACCGATTCCGTTCATTCTTTGCATGTGCCTAGTACTTTATGTGGGACATATGCACATGCAGTGGTTTAGCGATTTGATTCAAAATGACCGACTGGCAGCCATCTTGTTTTTTGAAAATGTTGTATTTTGGACATGCTTTGTCAGTTTTCATTCAAACTTGGTACATAGATTATACATGTTAGGATACATGTCCATGATGATTTATTTCACAATTGGATCAAAGATGGCCGACTGGCAGCCATCTTGTTTTTTGAAAATGTAATATTTTGGACATGCTTTGTCAGTTTTCATTCAAATTTAGTACATAGATCATATATGTTAGGATACATGTCTCCGACCGTCCGTGAGTTCCTGAGTCTGTCCGACCGTCCGTCTGTCCGTGAGTCAGTCTGTCCGTCATATTTTAGAATCCTTTGGACCGATTCCGTTCATTCTTTGCATGTGCCTAGTACCTTATGTGGGACATATGCACATGCAGTAGTTTAGCGATTCGATTCAAAATGGCCGACTGGCAGCCATCTTGTTTTTTGAAAATGTTGTATTTTGGACATGCTTTGTCAGTTGTCATTCAAACTTGGTACATAGATTATACATGTTAGGATAGATGTCCATGACGATTTATTTCACAATTGGATCAAAGATGGTCGACTGGCAGGCATCTTGTTTTTGTTTTTTTATGCGGTATCTTGGACGTGCTCTGTCAGTTTTCATTCAAATTTGGCACATACATGTACTTTATACATGTTAGGATGCATGTCCAAGACAATTTGTTTCAAAATCTTGTCAAGGATGGCCGATTGACAGCCATCTGACTTTTTGGCCTTACTACTATATTTCCACAATTTATGTACCATTTTCATTCGTATTTGGCACATCATACATATCAGTGTGTTTCATAATCAGATCAAAGATGGCCGAATAACGGCTGTTTTTATTTTGGCCATATTACTATGACACGAAACACGTTTTTTGATGTAAATAAACAATCTGTTGTATACGCCACTTGGAACTCAAGTTTCAAGGACACACTCGCGACATCCCCTCCGCTTTAATATGACGAGCACAAAGAGAACTTAACGGGGACTGTGTCATTTTCAATGACTTGTTACAATATTATTTACGTACATGTACGATGTATAAAACTCATATTTATCAAGTGAAAGTAAAAGTATAATACATGTATAGCGTGAAATCATGAATCATGGTACAAAATCAAAATCTGGGCTACAAGTTAACAAAGATACATTTTTTTCATAAACAGTGATACGGTGAGGAATAATGCGTGGTGATTCTGAAAATACTGCTAGCCCAAATCAAGGGCACTATTTAGTACATAATAACTAGATTTCATCATATATGACAGAAAATTTCAAATTTTTTTAGACTATAAAAACAGTTTTGCTGGCCCAATATGTAATTCTATAGCCGACATTTGAAATTTGTCACGTGACATACATGTATGTCTTATAAGTGCCCTCTATGACAGTGGGTTGCTTTTCAGCTGTATGTGTTAAAATAAGTTGTATTTTAATGGTCCAGCTTACGAAATTTTGTTTTGTTTATATGCGTTTCTTTTGGAGATGCACTTCTGTCAATTAAATAACACTGTCTGAAAGAACAGTTTAAATATGACCATATGCCATTTGTAATTTATAGTTGTTTTTCTTATAAATAGCTGGCTGGCGTGAGAGTCAAACTGAATCAGCTGAAAGATGATCTGGAAAACTCTGTGACTAAGCAAGAATTTGCAATAGCAGCAGAGATAAAGGTGGAGATTGCAAAATTAGACGAGGCAAAGGCTAAACTGCTAGCAGAAGAAGAAGATTCAGCTTTAATTCAGGAAGTCAGAACTGAAAAGGTATATTATTCATGATTTCAAACCATCTTGTACAAGATTATTTTGCCAACTTTCATTTTTAATTATAGCACAGTGCAATAGATATAAGAAAAGCCAAGGGTTGGTTTATCATGGTTTATTTAGTTGTTTTCACTTTATGATTTTACCTCATACAGAATGATCCAGCTACTCTGACCAAATGCCTATCTATAGCCAGTGAGATGTTACAAGAACTAAGCACATCAAGTCTTAATCCAGTTCTTAGAACTCTAGCTGACACTTTGGTAGGTCTCACAAGTATCATCAAAATTTGTTAGCAACCTTTTTCATTCACAATTACAGGAATTTTTCTCTTCTTTCTGTAATGATCATGAGTCATTGAATCAAATTTTCACTCGTGGTACTCATGGAATAATTTTCATTTTCTATGATAATAATTTTCCAGGCTTTTGGTGGTTATTCAGCAGGGCATAAAAAAAGCCTGTTAGAGGCTCTAAATAAAAGCTTTATTGTCTTAATTTGTAGATAATACCAGGCATTCAGAATGCAGATCCTGTGGTACGTAATCTGGCTGTGAAAAGTCTTGGCTTATGCTGTCAACTATCAAAGGACTTTGCTAAACAGTATCTGCTCCTGTTGATGCAGGTATGTATGTGATGTCATCATTAATTCCTGAGTTGTACTTACTCTAAAGCATTATACATACCAGGAGGCAACCAGTGAGACACACATCAACTGTCAGAGATAGTTCTCTGCTAATAAAACAGTAGTACATGTACACAATGTAGTGTTATAAATCCCCAAGCATATGATTACTTTATAGGTATCTCAAGTTGACCAAGAAACCATCCGTGTGACAGCCATACAAAGCATATTTGATCTCTTGCTGTTATTTGGTTTTAATTCCTTCAACACATGTGATGAAGACAAGAGTAATGAGAGTAAAGATAGCAATGACGATGAGGAAGAAGGAGATGGTAATGCTAACAATGATGATGGTGATGCATCCCAATCAGATAAAGACACAAGCAAGGATAAAGAGGAGTCCAATGTAGCTCATAGTGTTCTTAACATCATGACTACTTTGTTAGATTGTGAGGTATGCTGATGTATCATTGTACTATGCTTTGTTGCTAACATATCACTTGGATTCATTTAGGAGGCAGGTGATATCACTGCCCACCAATGCCCTTTATGTTTATTACAGAAATTATGATTTAAAAAAAAATTAACATGATTTACAATGAAAGCAGTTTTTTTATATAAATGCTAGAACTGTCAAGCATTGTACAAGTGTGTACTGTTAACAATTGAGTTCATGGTTCAAAAAGACAATGTGGCGTCTAAACAAAATTCAAGAGCATGAACCCAGTGAAATTTGAAGCACTATAGTCATTATGCAGAACACTTTAAAAATTTATATATTTTACAGGCTGGTGTTTTCTCAATCATGTTGCACCCATATCAAGCATGACATGACAGCTGGCACTTTAATAATGCAATATCAAAATACATTTTATGTCATGGACTCTGATCTTTGGTAAAACAAATTTCAAATTATGTTTCTATTACTATTACACATATTAAAGTTTGAAGTATGCGTATGGGTAAGCTTCTACTTAATAGGTCTTGACAGATACATGTATGTATTTTACTTCTATTGCAGAGTTCTGAAATCCGCACTGTAGCTGCTGAGGGTCTGTGTAAACTATTACTGTCCGGTCGTATAGTGTCTTCCAAGCTGATATCTCGCCTTGTTATACTATGGTACAACCCAATTACTGAAGATGATACCAGACTACGTCATTGCCTTGGTTCTTTCTTACCATTGTATGCCTTCGCTAGCAGGTAAACGCAGTCTCTACTCCCATCACCTTCTGAGTTCAGAAACCTTACAGTTTACATCTTCACCATTTTCATTTTTCTCATCACAATATTAGTCACCATTTATTAACAACAATAGTTTACATCTTCACATGTAAAAATACAGTACTCAGTAGACATTCAAGACAAGTGTTTTATTGTTCTGTACTGAGCACGAGCTGAATGTTCCCTGTGTAATGAGCATGTGCAGGAAACCCAGGTGTACTCTCATTTACATAAAAACAAGAGAATACATAACGTTCACCAGTTTCATTTTTCTTATTACAATATTAGTCACCATTTATTAACAACAATAGTTTACATCTTCACATGTAAAAATACAGTACTCAGTAGACATTCAAGACAAGTGTTTTATTGTTCTGTACTGAGCACGAGCTGAATGTTCCCTGTGTAATGAGCATGTGCAGGAAACCCAGGTGTACTCTCATTTACATAAAAACAAGAGAATACATAACATTCACCAGTTTCATTTTTCTTATTACAATATTAGTCACCATTTATAAAACAAAAATGAATAGTTATTTTTACTACCCTGAAACAAGAAATCTATATTTGTGTAAGCCACACAAGATTTGCCCTGTGTCTAAATTAGAGGTGTGCCCAGATGTTTAATACTGCTTAAATTTCTGCTGAGCTCAAACTTTGCGGAGGAATCAAAAGTTAATTACTTTAATGCCCAGGGATTAATGCCAATTCTATTATATGCTTCATCAACTTTATCAAATTTTGCTTTGAAGTTGGGTTTCTTGCCAACAGTGCACAAAGTTTGTCAAAAACCATTCCGCCGAAAATCCATTCCATTGGTCATTCTTCAAAATGGACTTTTGGCAGGATTGTCCTTCAAGGAAATGTTGTAGACCTTGGCCTACATATACAACAACAAAACATCCCTCTCATTGCAGATGTACATTTTGTATCGTCCTTTAATTACTCTATTTGAAGTGCAGTGATTAATGTAAACTGATCCTATAATTACCGGTACCTAAATAACAATGCCATTTAAATTGTATTCTAAAGTGAGATTGATGCATATCTATTGGAGTTGTGCTAACACTGACTTAATGCAAAAAGCAAGGAATATTTGCCTTTGGCTCTTGCTCGGATCGTCACAAACATGCACCTCTAACTTGAAAGGAGAATATTTATCATTAACAGAACACTGATGTAAGTTGTCCTGTAGCAGGAAACATCTATGGTACATGTATATAGTTGTAGTCATTGTCATTGTGTTATATAACAATACTTAGCAGTGAATATGTCTTTCTTCATAGAACTCATCAGGAATGTGTTGGTGAAGCCTTCCTACCTACTCTTAACGTTCTTTTCAATGCTCCTGTTTTCTCCCCGTTGGGTAAAATCAGTGAAAGCAATGTAGCTGACTTGTTAGTTGCATTGACTGATCATACAAACATGCAAGAGAAGAACAAAAATGTAATAATGGAGGTAGGTGTCATTTTTGACAGAACCATACTTTATGCATCTTTGAAATTGACATATGCAAAATCTTCTGAAAACTTGGCATGTGAATATTTTCTTTGCTGATTTCATTCAAATGTTATCAGTATCTGACATTATCATTGAGTCAGGGTGTAGTATATGTATAAGTCAATATCTGACATTATCATTGAGTCAGGGTGTAGTACATGTATGAATCAGTATCTGACATTATCATTGAGTCAGGGTGTAGTACATGTATAAATCAGTATCTGACATTATCATTGAGTCAGGCTGTAGTACATGTATGAATCAGTATCTGACATTATCATTGAGTCAGGGTATAGTACATGTATGAATCAGTATCTGACATTATCATTGAGTCAGGGTGTAGTACATGTATGAATCAGTATCTGACATTATCATTGAGTCAGGGTGTAGTACATGTATGAATCAGTATCTGACATTATCATTGAGTCAGGGTGTAGTACATGTATAAATCAGTATCTGACATTATCATTGAGTCAGGGTGTAGTACATGTATGAATCAGTATCTGACATTATCATTGAGTCAGGGTGTAGTACATGTATGAATCAGTATCTGACATTATCATTGAGTCAGGGTGTAGTACATGTATGAATCAGTATCTGACATTATCATCATTGAGTCAGGGTGTAGTACATGTATGAATCAGTATCTGACATTATCATCATTGAGTCAGGCTGCTAAATTAAGCAATAAGAATGGTCTACAACAATAGTCTGATTGGTTTTTGCATGCAATACATTAATTTAATTTTCTTATCCTGTTTCACACAATCAGGATTGCACCGTTCATGACACATTAGCTATCAAACTGTGCAACGAGATTCTGACAGATGAAGGATCACCAGGTGTACTGACACTCTGTAAAGTATTGACACAACTAGATTTGACATCTAGTACTCATTCTACAATAGAAGATCTACAGATCCTTGTGAAACAAATGTCTATGGTATAGTACTATCACATCATTTTACTTATTCATTATACATACAGACAAGACTAACCAGTTTCCTGCAATAACCCTTAACTGTAATTCAGATGTTCCTGTTCATGGAGAGTAACACCCATTCAGAATAGCCAGAACAAATTTTAATACCAAGTTTATAAGGGAAAAAGACATGTACATATGCAATAGTAGGTTTGAAAACTGAATTATTGTAAGATGGTAGCTGAGACTAAAGTGTGGTTTTAATATCTCTTTCAGGTAGTCGATGACAAAGCTGCTAAGAAGCTGGTGCAGAAATTTGAGACTCAGCTGAACCAGTTAGCAGAGAAAGAGGAAAAGCAAAGCAATGAAATAAAAACACCAGCAGCTGAGCCTGCAGAGATCGAGACGAGCAAAGATGATGAGAAAAAGAAGTCTGAAAAAGAGGTTTGTATTTTTTGTGTATGCACATAGGAAAGTGTTAAGCAAATCATGTCAACTTGTTAATTAATTTAAATCATTTATACATCTAATTAGTGATCATTGACCCCAATTCTCAAGTGTTACATGATCCTTATTCAGAATAAGTATGTCACAGACATAGAAGACTACATGTCCTGGGGTAAGTTGGTTTGTCTGTCTGTGCAGCAAATTTGTGAACATGATATCTCAAAAATCAGAATCAGATGAAACTGAGCATTTGCAAGATAATAATAAGTGATAATAATAAGTTTATTCTCCTTATTATAACCAGTACAATAATAGAATCAAAAACTAAATACAATGCAAGAACATAAGTGAGAATAGGATCGGAAAATAGCAGGTGACTAATCTAGTCCTGTCCCACCTTCTTAAATAAATATGCATAATAATTAATAGGGCCTGTCAAAAGAAAAATCTAAATATGTATATATATTTTTATTTTAAGTATAAGATCTGATTAGGTTTTGGTAAAAATCTGTTTAACAATTAACTAGGAAAATTAACATATGATAGAATTCTTGTTTCATTGATATGACTGGTGCTCAGATTCACATGTCACTAAACAGTCATATAATTTATGTACACAATGTCACTCACACTGCTGTGCCCCATAGTTCTGCTATCGAACATGGTTTGGTATGTAAAAATGAAATGTTAATTCAGTTTGACTTGAAATTTAGCACCAAATAAATTGTCAAAGGGGAGAAACCAGAGCTGTCACCTCGGTACATCTATTTTGAATAATTAAAAAAAAAAAAGATGTATATAATATATATATATATTCACAGAAAAGTCACACATCCCCTTCCTCCAAATCGAGGTATCATTCATTGTATGTAGTGAATATAAATGCACTTTATCTATGGCTAAACTACTTTACCTAATGCGTCTACCAAGATTGAATGTAATTAACAAAAATACTTTAATATTCGCACTCATTAGAATGAACATCAGGCAATGTCCTCTGAAGTCACTATCACAGTAGATGAACCTCCTCCCACGCCGACAACCCAGAAACCAACACCGGATATCCTAACAAGTATAGAAGAGTCAGCTGCAGACCACACACCAAAGAGACAGACCAGAAGTAAAGGTAATTAATATATTATGTCAGCTATGTCTTCTATTATGTCTATGCATGTGTGTCTAGGTCAATCCATTACAAGCAGCAGGCTGATTGTGTGCATCCTGTTGTCACAGACAAAATGCATGAATTTTGGTATGACAGAAAAATAATCACACTAATCCCCACATTTAAGCCATAATGTATCGTCAGTAAGGTTATTTCTTTTCTTGGTTTATAGGTAAGAATAAAGCCGGCATAACATTCCTTGGTTCAACTAGTAAGACACCCTCTCTGAAAAGCAAAAGCAGTAAAGGTTCTATACCTATGGAAGATGACAGGTGAGTTTATTGTTAAACATCTCCCAAATATTTGTTTTGCTCTATTAAGAGTGTTTTGGTAAAATTTCTATTACCATATTTATTCGGGTACAAGCCCAGGGTCCTGAACATGGAAAATCACCAAAAAAGAAGGGGTGGGCATTTGTCCGGATATCCCTGGCAAAAAAAAACACAAAAAATCACGAAAATTGGCAACACGCATATCGACTGCAACAGGGAGTAAAACGGCAAATAAAAACATTCAACAAAAATAAATGAACAATATGCAGCATTAGAAGTGTAACAAGAAATAATTTATTGCTTAGAATGTGACAAATAAACCAGATATAATAAAAAACGACAGTGAAGATTCATTTGAATTGGAATATCCCCATCGACAAACACGCCGCCCCATATGCATGAATTATATCTGGTTTTGACAAATACCGTTAAAATCCTATTATAAACTGCATACCTAATAGTAACCGCACCCCCGATTTCGGCTTCAGTGTTAAAGAGTTCTCAACAAAAATTGAAAACATGAAAAGTACCTATTACTAACCGCACCCCCAATTCAACAAGACCGTGACTGACTTTGTTTCAACGAGCTGGTACATTGTTCCTAATCCTATTCATTTGTTTCGACAACGTGTCTAAAAATATTCACACCTCTTTATTGTTCAGTAGTGTTAGGATGTCAAACACGCAGTGAAACTGCTTTAAATTTGTTCTTGCGACAACTTTTGTCAATACTCCTTATGAATACGTCCACGTGTCGCAAGTTTTCGACAATGAGCTGTTATCACCGAAAAACTGTTAAATGCTTTTTCAATGCTTAGTTTATCTTTCGAAAACAACTAATTTTTTAATTTAAAAAAAAGTCGTGTCGTTTTTCCATGGAAATCAAAGCCAAAATATCGCACGGCATTATCGGTAAATCTCTTCCGGGTTTCGTTCACCATGAAGTCGGTGACCATTCATTAACATATTTAAATGAACCAAGGTAATTTGAACACGTGGGCACCATCCAGCATTTTGATTGGTTAATTAGCGACTTGACCTATTTGGTCAAGTAACGTCTCGTGTGCATTCAAACTACATGGCGGATGTCTTATTGCATCGATCGTTTACATGTGACCGAAATAATTCGCTTGCGGTGAAACTAAGTTGAATTTTACTTGCATTTGATAACAATTCAACGAATTTGTTTTTCGTGCATTATTATAATCACTACCAAGTAATAATCAACAATTTCTTTCAACACTTCGAAAACAAGTAAGTTATTCACATGTGAGCCGAAGCATGGCCGGATTGCGTTACCGTACCTACGGTACCGTACTTTTTTAGTGCTTGTTTTTATTTGAAACTCCTGTCAGAATATACTTTCCGTTACGAAGAAAATTAAAAAAAATAAATGCATATTACACTAAAAATACTGAGTATTTTTAGCTCCGCTGTCGACTTTGTCGAGCGGAGCTTATCATATGAGTGATTGTCCGTCGTCGTCGTCCGTGTCAATGTTTTACTTTTTCGACTTCTTCTTGAAAACTACAAGCCTAAATGCTTTGATACTTGGTGTATATGTACCTTGGGTAGACCTCTCTTAGGTTTGTTCATTTCATGTTGATATCTTTAATTCTCTAATTTTGGTGAATATTTTTGTCATTTTTGGTAAAAACTGATATTTTCGACTTCTTGTTAAAAACCGCAAGTGCAATTGCTTTGATAGTACATCTATAGGTACTACATGTGGACCTCTCTCAGATTTGTTAATTTTGTAATGATATCTTTAATTCTTTAATTTTGGTGAATATTTTTGTCATTTTTGGTAAAAACTGATATTTTCGACTTCTTGTTAAAAACCGCAAGTCCAATTGCTTTGATATTACATATATAGGTACTACATGTGGACCTCTCTCAGATTTGTTCGTTTTGTGATGATATCTTCAATTCTCTAATTAATTTATTTTGGTGAATATTTTTGTAATTTTTGGTAAAAAGTGATATTTTCGACTTCTTGTTAAAAACTGTAAGTCCGATTGCTTTGATACTATTCATATTGTTCATTTTCTAATGATGTCTTCAGTTTTTTAATTGAAATGTGCATTGCTAACAGCGAAGCTATCTCAGCCGATAGGCTGCTTGTTTTTTTTCATGTGAACAGTCTTTTTGTGACGTGACGCTTATCACTCTTCCCTGATAACTACCGGTAAATTGGAGTTACCCTTATATTCAAAAGATGTACGGTGTATTGTTTGTTTTGTGCAAGTGATGTGGGAAAAAATGACCACGCCCATTTAGTGATTGCAATATATACGTAATAGAAACCGCACCCCGAATTTGAGCTGTTGGTTTATAATAGGATTTTAACGGTACTGGATCAACAGCCATACAAGATCAATAATAATTTACGCAGTGAAATTACAAAAGTTCATAGTTGTTCGGAAAAAAAAATCTAAGATCTCTATTTGTACGTTCATTGCTATCTTCGTAAAAGTCAAAATCCTGAAATTCCAAGTCGGCGCCACTGTCGGGATCGAACAAAATCCCTGTAGCTTCGTCTTGAAGTTTGTTGATGTCGTCCCACACAATTTGGACTTAGCACATTTAATCCACGGATTTCACTGTCTGGTAGCTTGGTGACGTCTAATTCACGTCTCGTCAAAGAGACAAGAAAAATGGGGTCGTGACAAACAACTCGCACGATGCTTTTGTTTACCGTCTGGCAATCATGTTTGACCTTTAAGCATCCGCTTTACCGATTGGCTAAGAATGATATCATTACTAGTGTTTCATCATAGAGGTAAATTCAACATCGTTTTTTTATCAGACCAGGCGTTCATTCATCAATCATGGTGAAAGTTACCATTCAGCAAGTTGTATGGATATCGCGGTGGGCTTGAAATAAGATTTTTTTTTCCAACGACAGAAGAATAATTTTCATGAAATGCAATAGCTGTGGTGAAAGATGGTAAAAAAGTTGGCAGTCTTCAGCATGACATTGCAAAATTGCTGGCCCCAGTTATGGATTCGCAATTTTTTATTAAGCCAAAACAACATGCTTTAAACCACTTTCCCAGGTACGGGTTGCTACAATATTGCAACATTGTTTTTATTGTCGGCGACGCTAAAGCCGAACGAGTGCGGCACTTGCTTCGTAGCTCTCGATATACTGTAAGATTTGCTTGAATCGTTTCTATAAGGAAACACAAACCTAACGGTCCTTTTCAGGGCCACGACATATTTCAAAAAAAGAACTACGGTACCATAATTTCTCCTTTAATATACATTTTTTTTTGACTCGCTGGCTGTTATGTTTCTAATAAAAAATCTTGTAAAAATAAATGTAAACTACCTAAACAGTGGTGAACGCGCTCTATTTATGTCACAGCTATTTCGCGCTCACTCCTTGTTTTACGCAATTGACATTTATTTTTCAATTTTTTTTATCAGAATCACAACAGACTGCAAGGAAGTAAACTGTTAATACAATGAACAAAAATAGGTTTTTGTTTTTTTATTTTCTTACAGGTGTAGAAAAAACACCCCTGGGCGTTTGCTAGGATATGACCTCATCTCCTTTATTTTATCAAAAGTGGGGGTGGGCGTTTGTCCGAGCATGGGCTCTGAGTTTGTATCTTAAATCACACCAAAACGCTGACTTGTATTCACTTCTAATTAAGCAAATCTCATCTTAGTTGCAGTGACTTGGAGAATGATGTTTTTGTAACTCCAGCTCCACCATCCTGTACTGTAACCAAGAAACAACCATCAACACGAAAATCACAACGAAAATCTAAACCTCAAAAAGAGCTAGATGTGGAATCTCCAGTTGCAACTCGACGAAGCACTCGGCACAGCAGCCAACAAAAGACTGATGCCAAAGCCAAATTGGTACAGCTGTTGTCTGATAGTGATAGCCATGCTGATGACGAGCCAGATCTTAATATTAAGAGGTACAAGACATTACTTTTCATGTGACACCTCTCACTGTAACAACTGCTGCTGAGACTACATCTATATTCTTTTACCAGTCTAGGGTGGCTGGTCAGACACCTTCACACTCGATCTGAGACTACATGTATTCACTATATTCTTTTACCTGTCTAGGGTGGCTGGTCAGACACCTTCTCACTCTACCCGAGACTGCATGGATATTCTTTCACCAGTCTAGGGTGGCTGGTCAGAGACTTTCTCACTCTACCTGAGACTACATGTATTCACTATATTCTTTTACCTGTCTAGGGTGGCTGGTACCTTATTCCCTTACAGATGGAATGTACTTCTTTGAACTGTGTCATTTTTAATCCGTTTCTGAATGTATGACCTATACATGATAGTTGTGTTTTGCTTGTCTGTAATTTTAGTCAGCTGATATTAGTATATCCCATTTGTATTGTTTTTTATCTTACATTTTATCATTGTGTTTGTTTTGCAGGAGAACCAGAAGGAGCAAAACACTCTCTTCCAAGAGTTACAAAGTATAGGGACTAGGTTCACCAGTTAACACTGCCATACTGTACAATACAATAGACTAATCCTCTATTTCAGTATTGACATTTATTGAACAAAAACTTGTTAATACTGAAATATTTTGGTTGTTTGCATCTAAATTTATTTGATTACATTTTTCTATATCAGTTTTATTTTTCTGTCTTCTTGTTTCTATTGGATTAATTTTGATGTATCTATGACTACAAGTCATTTTTATATTTGCTATATTCCATATTAAAATCATAGACCCATCATAGTGCCTGTTGTGTAGTACATTACTGCTGACTAGAGAATGAAGTAGAGGAAGTCTATGAAACTCCTGGCTTTACTTGCCTCTCAAATTCTTACCACCACATTCTAATCCTGAATTGCCTTTCGATATTGTAAATGGCACAGTAGATAAATAGTAATATCATTTTAGTGCTAAAATTCATCAAAATCAATTATTTCTACCATTGCAAAATATAATGGATCCTTTTTTTCCCAGATTTGATTCAAAATGGCCGACTGATGGCCATTTTGTTTTCAATGAATGCTGTTTTTAGAGCCATATTGCTTACGTGGCTGGACTGAACACATTTGCACATCATGTATCATGTCTGTCACATGAGTGTAAATAATTTTTTGGCTCTGTTGATAGTCACTGAAAACTGGATAAAGAGTTGACATTGACTGTTTTCACAGGCATTTAATTTCACTATTTTGGGCAAAGAATTCTATTGTTATTTTACATGTTAATGTGGATTTAATTTAGCAGGTTTGACTTATCAGTGAAAATAGCACAATTGAAATAATGCTTTTACAGTAACACTTGTGTAGCAAACCTTGATAAGGTTGACCTTGCTTACCACAACACCCTTAACAAGCCACTGTCAATGACAGTCCCCCTTCAATTTTTAGTGCCTGTCAATTGTAAACAAATAAAGATGTAGATAGATTATAATTAAATGTTGGGGATTCAGCATGTTAAAAATAGTGTCACTTCAAATGGCATCCAGGTTTTCAATACCTTGGAATAAGATCATCCTCATATCGCACAAAATTGTATACTTAAAACAAACTAATTTTGAATCAAAAAACAAAACGTCGTGTGTGTTAAAGCATGTCTGAAAAATTATTAAGATACTTGAAAATAAAACAAACATGGCCACCAGTTCGAATCAAAGCATAAAATAAACCCATCATATTTGATGTTCATACCATGTTTGAATGAAATTGGCCAATGCACATGACCTACCGGTAACGTGTGATGTATGAAACATGTGTATATATCCAATGTATGTACAGTATCAGTCCAGGCATATCAGATATATGAATCTGGGACTGCATTCTTTGAAATTACCACTTCTTGGCTAATTTGAACTCAATCTGAAAAGTGAAATGAAGTGTATCATGACGTAACAAATGCATATATCAAGTCTGATGTATGTGACAAGTTTGGAAATGGATGGACTGAAGAATGAGGTCAATCTTAACTCTTTGACTTCATCCAGACTGGGACTAAAAACAAATGTGCATCAGTAACCTGCAATGAGTGATGTAAATGCCAACTTTGAATGAAATTGCACAGGCATTATTGATAACATGTTCAAATTTAGTGATTTTATTTTTGTCTTGTCTCGGCCGAGTTAGCTGCACTATTAGCAATGCACATTTCAATTAGAACTGAAGATATTATCATGAAATTTGCAGTTTTCAACAAGTCAAAAATATAACTTTTTACCAAAAATGACAAAATTGAAGATGGAACAAATCAAAGAGATCCATCCAAGGTACCTGTATGTTCAATATCAAAGCAATCAGACTTGCAGTTATTCAACAAAAAGCTTATTTTGATTCTCCTTTGTTGTAACACGTTGCTGGATTAGCCCGTTTTGGGGATTGTGTGGAATCTTGTTTTAAATAATATTCCAATCCTGGCACTCACAAAACTCAGCAATTCTCCACTTGTGTAATCCTCACTCGCATACACTTTACAAAATACTCATAAGCCCATTTGTCACTGAATCTTTACTTCGCTGATACAAAATATAAGTGTAACATCTGCTGCAATGTTGTTTGAATCCACAATCGCCTGCAGCGTTAAATTGAGGCTTGCACTTAGAGCTTGGTCGATAAATCAAATGTGCAAGCCAAAATTTAACCAGATTTTGAACTTTTCCTAGTTTAGTAAATAAAGCCATATACAAATGGTGGTACGTAATTCTATGGTCTGCAACGCTGAAGACTTGTGAGATTAAAATGTTAATATATGAGAGCCTTTAATGTTATTATTCTGTGTTTCACAAAGTAAACACCTAAACAGCACGGTGCACAATGGTAGTACCACTATGCATGTATGATTTTTTTTTTTAAATAGGATGTTTGCAAAATTAGAAAACAAATTAGAATATGTCATAATAGTGAACAACACTGACAGTTGCACCGATTCTAAGAGTGCCTACATCCATTTATTCACTGAGAGTCTGTCAGATCAATAACACCTGAACTTGGGAGATCTGGTTCATCTGGAATATTTAAATTGAAATTTTCACGTTGTGACGATTCTAGAAGACTCTCCATTGCTGCATCAATGTTCCCATTGTACAATTTCAGCTTTGTCCGTGCTTCAATTCTGCTAATGTCTGGAAGTACAGCCAACATTGTACTTATCTTGTCACTTGTACAGTCTTCATCATCCTCATCTAAGATCATTTTTGACTCCTGTTTATTTCTTGACAATGATGGTAACTGAGTCATATCCGTAGTTTGTAATTTTAGATGATGTGTTGAGGAAAATTGGTCTAAGAGATCCTCATCCGAAGAATCAGTCACAAGAGAATTTTCCTTGTGTAATATCACAGCATTAAAATTAAATGTATTTTTTGAGGTTTCACAGTATTTTGAAGAACAAAAGGAAGGAGTGGCTTCTTCAAGTAAGTTCTCCTTTTCGTTTGATGTCTTTGCTTTCTTAGAAGTTTCTTTTGAACTCACTCTACACTCCTCTTCAGAATCACTTTCAAATGTTGGCATTGGGATAAAACTGTGTCTCTTTCTTGTCATTACATTCAGACTAGATAAGTTAAGTACATTTGCTTTATCCATACTGGGAAACATTTCAGGACTGCCAAACTTACTCTGGGAATTATCGAGTGCATGCACTGCTCTATGCCCAGATTCAAAATGACCAACATGTCTTGTGTGTGTTGATGTAACAGCTTTGCCAGAGCTACTCATTATGTGTTGATTTTCATCCAAGGTTTGTGCATATGCAGATCTGTTATTGCTTACATCATCACTGTATTTTGATGTTGTCATGCTTTGTTGAGAGTCTTCAACAGAAGGATTAACAGCCTCAGCATAAGATTTCATGTTACCAGAGGAGAGTCTCCCAGACACTTTGCTCCTACCACATGCTGGATTAAATGTACATCTAATGTTGGACAGCGTCTGGATTCTTGATGAACCCACATTTCTGTGATCATTTACGTCAAGAAAAGGGTTAATCTGAATGTCTTTTAAATTTGATGAAGATGATCGTGAGTAAATACTTCTCTTTGCTGGTATCTTAGAAGATCCAGTCATTGATGATCTAGCAACATTTCCTGGGCAGCCAAGCACACCCCCTAAAGATGAAATGTGAAGAATCCCAGTATCGCTCTTTTTAACTGCAGAGTGACTTCCTCCTAAAGTTGATAGTTTGATGTCAGCAGTAGGACACTCCATATTATCCATATCAGCTTTTTGAAGTGGAAGTATTCTTGGAGTGGACTTCCCAGTCTCTACATGTATGTCATCTCTTCTGCAGGTGTTGGATACCAGATCACAATCTGTATCTTCTGCAACATTCCATCTGTCTCCTGAGAGAGACAATCTCTGTATTCCTCTCCCTCTGCTGTTAGAAATTTGTTGAGGAGGTTTCTTCACATTGTTGTTACTGCAAATTTGACATGCCTGTGGTGCTTCTTTACAGATGTCTTCTGAAGTCGGAACTTGTGTTGAGAAGATATTATCAAAATCACCAGAGTCCAATCTGTGAACAAAATGAAATATCATCACAACTATGACTGCTAGCTAGCTGAATTTTACAAACTTGATACAAAACTGACAATGGGCCATTCCAGTTTATATCTGCACCCCCCCCCCCCCCTCATCATATGCTAATTTACCAAGTTAAAAATTTTATATTTGCTAATGGAAATCCAAACTAGTCCTGATTCACGGTGTTGATGAGCTCATTCGTGCTACCATCCTTATCTAATTTCAGTAATAACTATTTCATACTGGCCCAGTTTTTTTACCATATACAGTCAGAATTCCAAGTTTTAGTCATACTGTTGGAAATCCAACCTCATCAACCGGTATGTGGCGAGATAAACTAGGCCATATTTTATTTAGTAGTCATAACTGCCTGGATTTCCAGGAATTTTTTTTCCATACTCATCTGGATTTCCAGATTCTGTTTCTCTATATACAGTTGGAATTCTGGGGTATTTTCCCCATCAAACAGTGCTGGAAATCCGACCACATCAACAGGGGGGTGCAGATATAAACTGGAATGGCCCAAAAGTAGAACAAGGTCGCTGGTTTCTCCCACTTTCTTGTAAGAAAATTAGGTACACTGCCTGACCTTTGCCGTAACACTGAAATAACTGAGGTCAGCATAATACACTATCCTAAATGACCTTTGCCATAACACTGAATAACTGAGGTCAGGTCAGCATATTATACCGCCCTGAATAACCTTTGCCATAACACTGAAATAGCTGAGGTCAGGCTAGCATATTACACTACCCTAAATGATCTTTGCTGTAACACTGAAATAACTGAGGTCAGGTCAGCATATTACACCACCCTGAATGACCTTTGCCATAACACTGAAATAACTGAGGTCAGGTCAGCATATTACACTGCCCTGAATGACCTTTGCCATAACACTGAAATAGCTGAGGTCAGGTCAGCATATTACACTACCCTGAATAACCTTTGCCATAACACTGAAATAACTGAGGTCAGGTCAGCATATTACACTACCCTGAATAACCTTTGCCATAACACTGAAATAGCTGAGGTCAGGTCAGCATATTACACTACCCTGAATAACCTTTGCCATAACACTGAAATAACTGAGGTCAGGTCAGCATATTACACCACCCTGAATGACCTTTGCCATAACACTGAAATAGCTGAGGTCATGTCAGCATATTACACTGCCCTGAATAACTTTTGCCATAACACTGAAATAACTGAGGTCAGGTCAGCATATTACACTGCCCTGAATAACCTTTGCCATAACACTGAAATAACTGAGGTCAGGTCAGCATATTACACTGCCCTGAATAACCTCTGCCATAACACTGAAATAACTGAGGTCAGGTCAGCATATTACACCACCCTGAATGACCTTTGCCATAACACTGAAATAGCTGAGGTCATGTCAGCATATTACACTGCCCTGAATAACCTTTGCCATAACACTGAAATAACTGAGGTCAGGTCAGCATATTACACTACCCTGAATAACCTTTGCCATAACACTGAAATAGCTGAGGTCAGGTCAGCATATTACACTACCCTGAATAACCTTTGCCATAACACTGAAATAACTGAGGTCAGGTCAGCATATTACACCACCCTGAATGACCTTTGCCATAACACTGAAATAGCTGAGGTCATGTCAGCATATTACACTGCCCTGAATAACTTTTGCCATAACACTGAAATAACTGAGGTCAGGTCAGCATATTACACTGCCCTGAATAACCTTTGCCATAACACTGAAATAACTGAGGTCAGGTCAGCATATTACACTGCCCTGAATAACCTCTGCCATAACACTGAAATAACTGAGGTCAGGTCAGCATATTACACTGCCCTGAATAACCTTTGCCATAACACTGAAATAACTGAGGTCAGGTCAGGTCAGCATATTACACTGCCCTGAATAACCTTTGCCATAACACTGAAATAACTGAGGTCAGGTCAGCATATTACACTACCCTAAATAACCTTTGCCATAACACTGAAATAACTGAGGTCAGGTTCGCATATTATACCGCCCTAAATAACATTTGCCATAACACTGAAATAGCTGAGGTCAGGGTAGCATATTACACTACCCTGCATGATCTTTGCTGTAACACTGAAGTACTGAAGAAGATAAAAATATTCTGACTAACCTGTGTTGTAACTCTAGCGTAACTGTGACAAGGAATTCTACAGTGCCATGGATGTCTGGTGTACGAATCACATCAAAGTCTCCGCTCTCTTCTAATTCCCTTATGACATTCTGAGAAAAGACAATACCAGGGCTGTCAAGGAAATACTTTGAAAGGCGTCAAGGCTGATGAGACATCTAGGGGATGACCTTTAAAACCTGCACACATCCTGTGCCTCGAATTTTAAAAGCCTCTTATTTTTTGGACAGTTTTTTAAATATTAAAAGTAAGCCCTCTAGAGGCAGAAAATCTATATACTCACTTTGACTTGCATTACAGAGGGATTTCCACACCTAGCAACCCCACCACACTCATCTCCACATGTCACTCTGTAGGCTTCTGGCGTAGATTCAATTACATATTTTAATGCCACTTCCAAGTTTCCTTTGGTGTACTCATTCCTAAAATAAACAAAATAAGGTTGTGTGTGAATAAAATTGAATTACCTTTAAATTATCATACCAAAGTTTATCATTTTATGATAGGAATCTATGTACCGCAATAAGACTTTTTTAATCATGTGACCACAATGTCTACACAAACTTCAAACATTATGTACCACCTAGGTTAGTCATGATTAGCACATAGGGATATTGAGGTAATTACTGTCAGTGTTTCATGCCTGTGAAGAAGATCCATAGGCAATGTCAAGCCACTGAGACTCACTTCCATTCCAGCATCTGTTGTTTCTGTCTGAAGTATCTTCCATCTTTAAGACTCCATGCCATGTCGTCTGCCCTCTTACGTTCTACCAAAACTGGTAGAATTTTCTCCTGTCTTCCACGCCTCCATACCCAACAATAGTCACCGCACCTGAGGTGTTGAGTCTTGTGACGTACACCGGTTTGGGTCAGACATCTGCTGAGCTGCAAACCAAGTTAAACAACATCTTTCTCTAAGAGCACTTTGAACAACATCAACAAATAGCTAATGTGACAACTGCACGTGTAGTGATAAAAACCAGTGACACTGTATCAATTCAAACCAGGCTAGGAAATCCTATAGATTATACACCTGGCAGTTTGAAATTTACAATTCCAAATTTCTACATACTCTTACAACTAATATAAATATTATAAGTATTAGATGCAAAATAAAGTCTAAAATATTGCGTAAATATGAATTTAAATGCTTGTATGTGATCTATAGAACGTGCTAAGGATTTAAATATGAAACACTTCCTACTTGCCTCACCCAGTCTACATCTCTCGCCACCTTGTTCATGGATATCAACTAATAAAAGAATACCATCTAACCCATCATCGTTACTGTACAATGCATCAGATGCTCCATTCTCTAAACATTTGGCATGAGTGTTGTGTGGTTGTATATTGCTGTCAGTCTGTGTGTCGTGTTTAGGGGAGTGGACATCTGGTCTTGTACCTATCAAGACAACAACATTATTCTTTAGTACCCTGTGGACAAGAAAACTAAATCAAGCCAGAAAACATAACCATATACTGTGAGCATAATTTGAAAGACCAGTCACCACAACATGACAGTTTTAACTAATGGACAATACCAAATCTATATTTTCTAAATTTGATTTGAGATCACAACTTTTACGAATCAAACAATTGAACTGCCAACCCAAATCCAGAATGTTATCTACAAAGTTCAAACTTGATACACATGAAACAAAATGACTTGTTGAACTCTACCCTGCAGTAATTATAGATTTCTGGTAAACATATTCTTTCCTTGGATTATTCAAAATTGGTTCATGTCACATATGCTCAATGGCTATTAATATTAGTTCAAGATCAAGATCAATTGTGCAACACCGAGCATTTGGCAGCCCATCAAATCAAACATAACATTGTACTTTTATGCATATTTGGATTTAAATTAGTGATTGCAGCACTAGGATGACAAAGATGGATTGTTTGATGTATTACGTAACTAAAATATTATGTTATAAAGAAACCTAAAAATGACAAACCTCTCAATCGATGTGCGATATGAAAACCAGCTTCCAGTAACTCATAAACTGGTAGTTTATTTTGTGATCTTTTCTTTATGTATCCTCTAGAGCACAGCACATTAAGTCTCCACCATGCCATGCAGAAAACTGGAAGAAAAGTACACTACTTTGTTCACAGTGGAAATTGTCACATACCAGCCACCCTCACCTTCCCAAATCAGTCACATACCAGCCACCCTCACCTCCCCAAGTCAGTCATATACCAGCCACCCTCACCTCCCCAAGTCAGTCATATACCAGCCACCCTCATCTCCACAAGTCAGTCACATACCTACCACCCTCATCGACCCAAGTCGGTCACATACCAGCCACCCTCACCTCCCCAAGTCAGTAATATACCAGCCACCCTCACCTTCCCTAGTCAGTCATATACCAAGTACCCTCACCTCTCCAAGTCAGTCATATACCAGCCACCCTCACCTTCCCAAGTCAGTCATATACCAGCCACCCTCACCTTCCCAAGTCAGTCACATACCAGCCATCCTCACCTCCCCAAGTCATTCACATACCAGCCACCCTCACCTCCCCAAGTCAGTCATATACCAGCTACCCTCACCTCCCCAAGTTTGTCACATATCAGATACCCTCACCTCCCCAAGTCAGTCACATACCAGCCACCCTCACCTCCCCAAGTCAGTCACATACCAGCCACCCTCACCTCCCCAAGTCAGTCACATACCAGCCACCCTCACCTCCCCAAGTCAGTCATATACCAGCTACCCTCACCTCCCCAAGTCTGTCACATATCAGCCACCCTCACCTCCCCAAGTCAGTCACATACCAGCTACCCTCACCTCCACAAGTCAGTCACATACCAGCCACCCTCACTTCCCCAAGTCAGTCACATACCAGCCACCCTCACTTCCCCAAGTCAGTCATATACCAGCTACCCTCACCTCCCCAAGTTTGTCACATATCAGATACCCTCACTTCCCCAAGTCAGTCACATATCAGTCACCCTTGCCTTCTCAAGTCTGTCACATATCAGATACCCTCACCTCCCCAAGTCGGTCACATACCACAATGATGGTATTTGATGTGTGGTACAAATACCTGGTTGGCTTCTACCTCTGTTATCCACAAAGTATTCCTCACATATTGGTGATACAAGTTCTCTTAGCATTTCTTCTGGCACAAGGACATTATCTTTTCCCCTGGCACATTAAAAACAACAACAAATGTTCAGGACTGAAATAGCTGACCCTCTTAGCTTCATTAAGTTATGTTGGTACTTTCATATTATCGCTCAATTTATGTTGGACACCCATTAGTTGCGAATATCTAATGATGGTAAATTTTTAGTTGGATATTTTGAAACAAAACAAGCAGTCTGTCGGCTGCACATTTCAATTAAAGAACTGAAGATATTATTACCGGTAGAAAATGAACAATATGTATAGTACATTGTATCAAAGCAATCAGACGTTATAATACTATTCTCAACAAGAATTCGAAAAACTATAACTTAAAACTGTAATTCATCAAAATTAGAGAATTAAAGATATTATCACGAAATGAACAAATCTGAGAGAGGTCCACATGTAGTACCTAAATATTTAATATCAAAGCAATCGGACTTGCCGTTTTTTACAAGAAGTCGAAAATATCACCTTTTTCAAAAATGACAAAAATATTCATCAAAATTAGAGAATTAAAGATATCATTACAAAATGAACAAATCTGAGAGAGGTCCACATGTAGTACCTATATATGTAATATCAAAGCAATTGGACTTGCGGTTTTTTACAAGATGTCGAAAATATCACTTTTTACCAAAAATTACAAAAATATTCACCAAAATTAGAGAATTGAAGATATCATTATGAAATGAACAAATCTGAGAGAGGTCCACATGTAGTACCCATATATGTAATATCAAAGCAATTAGACTTGCGGTTTTTAACAAAAAGTCGAAAATATCACTTTTTACCAAAAATATCCACCAAAATTAGAGAACTGAAGATATCATCATGAAATGAACAAATCTAAGAGGTCTGCCCAAGGTACATATACACCAAGTATCAAAGCATTCAGGCTTGTAATTTTCAAGAAGAAGTCGAAAAAGTAAAACATTGACAAGGACGACGGAGACTGACAATCACTCATATGATAAGCTCCGCTCGACAAAGTCGACAGCAGAGCTAAAAAGTGTTGAATCAGATCAGTACACTAATGTTCAACGATTGAGACAACACAGACAGACAGCCAACATAGAACAGACCGAAGAAATCATGTTCATGTGCAAGTCTCTATTTTCAGATTTCACTCAATAAAAGATGAGCTAAACTAACAGAAACTCAGAAACACCAAATATAACGTTCATTTTTAAAATAATTAATTCTGTATATACATAGCTGAATATACATGTATATGAATCAAAACTATACTACCAGTAGCTATTGGTAGTTAATTTGAATTGTGAAAATCAGATCGTCTACTCAAATTAATTCAATCCACATAAATGATTCGTACCGTTCTTTCTGGAGAATCTCTTGTGCATTTAGCATAGAAACTAGGAGTGCTGCTGCAGAACTGATGTATTTACTAATACACGGCGGATCTTCTTTAATAGTCTCATTATTGTCAATGTTTTCTTTTATGACTCTACCAGTTACACCACCAATCTGAAAAAGTAAAACAACTGTAAATAGATTTGTGCAGGGCATCATTTAAGAACAGGTTTTCATGCACATTTCATTGTACTACTAAATCCTTTAAAAACTATTACAGCATACTGATGACAGCCTATAGATGTACTTGTAACAAGTCATTGAAAATGACACAGTCCCCGTTAAGTTCTCTTTGTGCTCGTCATATTAAAGCGGAGGGGTTGTCGAGAGCGTGTCCTTGAAACTTGAGTTCCAAGTGGCATATACAACAGATTGTTTATTTACATCAAAACACGTGTTTCGTGTCATAGTAATATGGCCAAAGAAAAAACAGCTGTTATTCAGCCATCTTTGATCTGATTATGAAACACACTGATATGTATGATGTGCCAAATACGAATGAAAATGGTACATAAATTGTGGAAATATAGTAGTAAGGCCAAAAAGTCAGATGGCTGTCAATCGGCCATCCTTGACCAGATTTTGAAACAAATTGTCATGGACATGCATCCTAACATGTATAAAGTACATTTATGAGCCAAATTTGAATGAAAACTGACAGAGCACGTCCAAGATACCGCATAAAGAAACAAAAACAAGATGCCTGCCAGTCGACCATCTTTGATCCTATTGCGAAATAAATTGTCATGGACATGTATCCTAACATGTATAATCTATGTACCAAGTTTGAAAGACAACTGACAAAGCATGTCCAAAATACAACATTTGCAAAAAACAAGATGGCTGCCAGTTGGCCATTTTGAATCGAATCGCTAAACCACTGCATGTGCATATGTCCCACATAAGGTACTAGGCACATGCAAAGAATGAATGGAATCGGTCCACAGGATTCTGAAATATGACGTTGGATAGACTGACACACGGACACATGGACGGTCGGACGGACAGACTCAGGAACTCACGGACGGTCGGGGACATGTATCCTAACATGTATGATCTATGTACTAAATTTGAATGAAAACTGACAAAGCATGTCCAAAATACGACATTTTCAAAAGACAAGATGGCTGCCAGTCGGCCATCTTTGATCCAATTGTGAAATAAATCATCATGGACATGTATCCTAACATGTATAATCTATGTACCAAGTTTGAATGAAAACTGACAAAGCATGTCCAAAATACAACATTTTCAAAAAACAAGATGGCTGCCAGTCGGCCATTTTGAATCGTATCGCTAAACCACTGCATGTGCATATGTCCCACATAAAGTACTAGGCACATGCAAAGAATGAACGGAATCGGTCCAAGGGATTCTGAGATATGACTCCGGACGGAGATCGAATTATAAGTCCCCGTTTTCGGACTTCGTCCGAACGGGGACTAATCAAGCCCTATTGTCGTGTGATTGAACAATGGCTAAATAAACCCATTTTTTACATTTAATTCTCATAATATCAGTCACTCACTGAATCATAACTGATCATAAAGGAGAACCAAAGGTATATTTAGGGCAAAATGGCAGCCCAAATTAGTATGCTAATCCAACCCATGCCAGTAGCATCATGGAGGGGTGCTCTGGGATATGTGCCAGTTACAATGATGGAGGCCAAACTGAGACTGCCAAACACATCTTGGTAGGACCATGAATATAAACACTAATAATTTTGGCATTTGATGTATAAAATGTCCCTTTTAATTAGGCAAATCAGATACCTGGCCAACAGTGGGGTGGCATGGATTAACCCCCCTTCCACTACATCAATCAACGTACATGAATGCCCACCACTTAGAATCATAGGCTGCATTGGTGGAACCCCTACTAGTATTCGCCCTAGCCAGGACATTGGCAGCCCACTCAAATAAACCTTCCGTCTGTGCGAGTCTACTGAGAGCCTCTATGCATGTAAGTAATACACTGCTGGGCTCGTTGGTGATGTGTCGTCCGGTCGGGACAACAGATCTGGGATGTCTGAAAGTACTACCTGTGTCTCAACTAACATTTCCAACAGTAGTGGGAATCAGGCCTTGGTTGGCTAGTTGGGCGGCACCAGCGTCACGATGCAGGTGTGCTCTTGTTGAAGTTTCTCCAGTACCCGGTGAATCAGCGCTAAGGAAGGAAAGGCGTATACGTCCATGTGGGTCCACAGGATCGATAATGCATCTATGGCCCATGCTCCTGGAGTCGGCAGGAGTGTCACGTACGTCTGTAGCTTGGCATTCCAAGGTGTGGCGAATAGTTCTATCTTGGGGCCGCCCCACAGCCGAAACAGTCAAGAGGCTACCCATTGGGGTAGCTGCCAATCTGTGTTCTGGAAATGGAGTCACCGCGAGAGGGCGTCTGCTTGACTGATTTACACCCCTGAGCAGTTACTTGTAGCTCCACATTGCATTCCAGGCCCCAATGGAGAATTTGCTCCGCCAGAGCTGACAGCGATGGGGATTTGGTCCCCCTTCCCTGTTGATGCTGTCCATGCAGGGCAAGAAGTTCGTTTGGTCCCAAACTACGGGTAGAAAGTGTATCAGTGATTAGTGTACTGCTTTCAGTTTGAACCAATTGATATGGCGACCCTGAATCCAATGCAGGGGCCATATTCCTTGGACTTGTTCGTCATTAGGTGCGCTCCCCAAACTGTGAGGAAGGCATCCGATATCAGAGTCATATCCGTGGTGAGTGGGTCCAAGGGCAAGGCATCCCTCGCTTGGTTCGAGAGTGTTACCTGCCTCTCCAGTTTCAGGAGGTGAGACTCAGATGACTACGCAGTGCGGCTTGGGGAACTACCCTGCAAACTGACGTCATCATCCCAATGATGCACATCAGTTCTCGAGAGACACAGAGGGAACACTGACGAGACGTTTGGCTAGACTACTTATTGCTAGGCAACAAGCCTGCAATGGACACACCAAGCCTACCTCTGTGCCGAACACCAACACCAACTGACATGTCAGGTAAATCCTGCTTGGCCAACAAACCTTTGTTTTGGTTGTGTAGCAACCAGTCGCTCAGGTACGGATTGATGTGTACCGACAGCTGATGCAGCAGCAGCATCACCACCTGATGTACAAGTATGGAGCCGTGCACAACCCAAAGGGGAACACCCTGAATTCAAATGCTTGACCCAGATAGGCGAATTGAAGGAGTTGATGACTCGTTAGGTACATCGTGAAGCGGTATGTGCAGGTAAGCATCGCTTAAGTCTAGCTAGGCTAACCAATCAAAACTGTGCACGGAAAGTAAAACCGTGCTTGGTGATTCTATACGGAACCAAGGATAAATTGATATCACACATATCCGTAGGGCATAGTGGACTCTTTCTGACTCAGATGCCAAGAAACTTCTTGGAATGTGGCCATCCCCCTTTACCCGTCCTGCCGAACAAAAGTTTGTGGTACCTGGGTCGGAGATGGAATCAAGGGATCTGGGTGGGGCGCGAGGTTTGGGGCTCCAGCCTCAGCAGGTTCAGGTACTAGACACTGCATTGATCGGATAGCACTTGGTCCAGCGGAAAAAGTTACCTCACTCAGGAGTCTTAGGTCTATACTCATCCACAGGGGACCAACGCCTGCCCATCAACACCGTCTGTGCACCCTCTGCCACGTTCAGCAATCTGCCGGACAGTTTGCCTTGGATTCCGCTGTCTGGGATCCCGGAAGCGACGGTGCTATCGAGAGCGATTGCTTCAGGATCGAGGGTAAGGGTATGAACATCAGGTCACTAAGACCAATGACTTCCAGGGGTAGCCAAAGGTTGTACTCGCAGAATCAGGCAACGCCGAATGCCCCATAAGAAAGTGACCAAGGCCGTGTTCGATCAAACCTCTGATAGCTGAGTCGGTCTCCTCTGGAAACGCCTGCAGGTCCTCAAAGGAGGAGTAACCCATAGAGGAGGTAGTGCTCTGAGAAAAGTCAATGGTACTGGCTCCGGCTGATGATCCCTGGCCAATGTCCAATGTCCTGCTCGGTCCCCCTCCATATCGGAGGCCAGACCAGACCTCCACCTGCAAGGATGCTCTCCAATCAGGGTGGCGGGGAGACCTCGGCTCCACCGCTGCCAGGCCCCTACTCGCCGATGAAGCACCCAAGGTACTGGTAAGCAAACTGAGGACTTCCTACCCATACTAGCACTTCTCTCACTCATGCCGCAGAGCCACTCGAACCGACCACGCGAGCTCTTCTTGGAATGCTCTCCTTTCTTCTCGTTGGCCATTTTAGCTTCATTTAGAATTGAACAAGGCACGCATGAATGAAGCCCTACAAAAGTGGTCATATGCATCGCCTGATTCTTTTTGTGTGCGGTACAAAAAAGACATGAGGCCCCTAATAAGAAAAATGTTATTCTACTAGATACCACTTCTTACTGTTACCAACGGTCACAGAAGTACCTCAGAAAACTCAGCCGAAAAAACTGCTGACTAAACTGCACTATTTTGCTACGATGTATACTCAGTACGGAGAACAAAGAGAGTAAACCTTGGTCACGTTATGTGGAAGAAAATCTTGTGGTCATGGGATTTCCCCTGCCCTAGATTTATCTCATCGTCATTGGCTGAATCCCAGATTAATACCTACAGTTCAAAATAGCCATTTTGACTGACCGGAGTCTATGGTGGGTAATTGAACGTAGTGAATAGCACCACTCTGTCAACTAAGCCTTGCCATGACTTCATAATATACATTGTAACTCTTACTGACTTTATTTAAATGAATGAAAACTGCAGCTATCCTGAAATACAAAATGACAATGATACTCACTTTAAAAAATTACAAGTTTTTATGAAAAGGCAAAACTAACTGATAGCCAGCATGGAAGTTAAGTTATGCCTGGACTGCACTGTAGATTCCAACACAGTAGTAAAATACAATATAATGAAATGAAAAGAAATAAATAAATATAAGATTTTGGTGAATATAATCCTTACTCCTTCAAGTTTCTGTGCTTGTTTAATAGATCTGATTGGTGCATCCGTGAGTGATAGTGAAACAATGGCTTTGGATGTCCATTCTGCTGCCTGTTTTAGATAGTGCTGTCGTCTTTGGTCTCGCTCATGACGAATCAAACCACGAATATACTTGAATCGCTGAAAGTAGAGAATTGCACATGACATCAAAAACAAGCCATGCATGGCACAATCCCTGTTAGTTATCAAATTCAAGATATATAGTTTTGTTTATAGTAATATAGCTAGAATATAAACATGTCAGGAATATGATTATGATGATTGTTTAACATTTAAATGATTGACATTTGTATCTGATCGTCAAACGAGTATTGAGAGATATTGCTCTGGAACAGCATTAATTAAAACAAAATCAGCCATTTTGAATACGTGTATAATGAATATATAAAATTTGAACATAGTCAGTCAAAGCATGTCAGCCATTCTGAATCTTAGCTGAAAAACAAAATGATGTGCATCAAAGTCCTATAATGTCAAACATATATACCAAGTTTGAACAAAATCCATCTATAAACAGCAGAGAAATGCTTGATTTTGATGATTTTTAGAACAAAAATGGCCGCCATTCAGCCACTAACCTGACCCAAAACACTATTGCTAAATTTAGTTTTAGTACATTTTAGCTACATATAATAAACCAGTCATGAATAAAAAATAATGCTTTCCCCTTTATGTCTTCTGGCTTCCCGTTTCAGTCCATCTAATTGTAACGCTGAGATATAAGACACATAGACAACATATAGAGTCCAATCACATATCCGGTTCTTTTTATCTCCTAATTCTGTGTGTATTACAAAGATATACTACAGAAACCCCGACAGAACGCAACAAAGACAATTTCTGTCCTCAATTCACAATTTCTAGCTTCAAAATATCAGACCATATCAGATCTTAACACCAGATACAAATTCAACAATAATACGACTGGATGGCAAAGATGACAATCAGATTACAGCGGATACTAGAATCTTGCAATAAAGTTGGTAAAATCTTTTGGTTAACAAATATGGCGGAAAACAAATAAAGTGCGCATGCGCGGAGACTAATGGTTATAACACAGAATTGCGCCCTCACATAATAGAAGCTGGTATATGTCTAGTTACAAATTACACAGGTGAATCTGAATGCACCAGTTATCTTATTAATTAATTGAAGTTAGAAAATTATTGTTATTATAACAGTAGGAGGGGAGGGGTAAACAGCAGAATAAGACAATATACTTTTATTTTCAATCTTCATTAAAAATTCACACAAGTCATTCCATAGACCATAGAGACTGGTGACTTGATAGGGTCTATGGTTATTCCAACTCCATGTGATTTCACCCAAGTGTGATACTCCCATGATGCATCACACTTTTTTGTGCACAACTTCCTGTTGTGAGTGTCAAAATATTAAATGATATCCGATGTCGGCAGGTACCCCGGTAATCCCTTTATTGTTGTAAGTGAGATAGCATCATAGATTCGTGTTTGTAGGTTTACCAAGAGACTGCAGCACTAACTCCACAGCACAATATACCCATAAAAGTTAGACGCATTATAACCCCGGGCGTATAAACAAACAACAGCACAATACGTTCAACGTTCAAAGTTTCCTAACACTATCCTACCATCCATGGCAGCAATAACAATTTGACGAGTTCATGTCCAGATTAACACTGAGAGTCGGAGAGGTCACTAATGCAAATAATGAAGACAAACGACCCACTTACCAGATCTGGATACTGTTTTGGCATTTCTCTTTAACAACTGCTTCAAGTGAATTTGAACTATGACATTGTCCGACAGTCCGTGATTACATAGTAACCGATGCTGCAAGAATCAGATCACCCTGGTTGATCGCAGACAATGTGATACAAGTTAATAGTAAAACACCTTATAAACGTGTCACAAAACCTCAAAATCCCACGGAAGTTAAATTCAGCGCGGAATACAATTGAGGAAAGATAGCACAACAACCAAATTAGGAATATTCCATTTATTACAGACAAAAATCGTGCTATAAGGTAGGGTGAATTTGAAAGCAAGATGTAAGCAATGTCACTGTGTAAAAGTAAACTTACTGTTACTTCTTGCATTCAAAATGTTTTCCTTACACTACACTTATACTGGTACCGGTATATATTTTACCATACCAAGTTTTAAAGAACACCCTGACGTATCGATGTTAAATACTAACTGACTCTTCTTCCCACCCCATCAATTTAAAAGTGTGGGCCCTTATTATCTGTTTCAAGGGGGGAATCGTGTTCACAATTTACTAGTAGCTGGGCAAGAATTCCTTCTGATACCGTATACAAATTTATCACAAAATTTATTTATTTGTAAATACCAGCTGTAACAGGTTTATGAAATCGCAAACAAATATTTTCCTGAATATGACAGATCATGAAAGACACACATGTGGTGAACTGAAAACTAGAGTGTGTGTTTGGGGGGGGGGGGGATTACTAATTTCTTGAAAAGCATACTCATACACCAGTGTAGTCAGTGTGCATTGGATAGAAATTTTACTGATAACAAAACAAAAGTTGAGTTAAATCCCAAGTGTGTCTGCATGACAGTTTGTTTGACCAAGATCATCTAGAGTCTAGTGTGAATTCCAAGAATTCCAATTATTTAGTTTTACTTTCTACAGAATGTGAGCTACATTTCCCTGGCTGTGTGTGTTCACTATTCCAAAAAACACCTGGAATTATGCTTTCTTTTCAGGCAAGCTTATCCCAAGTGTTACCAACAATAAGTGGGTCAATTATTAATTTAATCAATTCCCATCCTATTTAACTTTTTTTTGTTTTGTTTATTTTCCTCTGTAAAAATTTTATTGCTTTTTTATAGATTGTATTCTATTTTATTGAGATTTATAAGACTGTAAACCTGATTGATATTATTGTAAATTTGTGAAAATTATTTGAATCATAAATATTCAGTTTTTTAGTGTTCAATCTATCAAACAATATTGCTTTTTATCTAACAGTACTTTGACCTTATTTCTGAACTTAAGACAGTAATTCTCAATTTATTTCATACCTCAGATTTGTTATTGTTCAATTTTTGTCAAAATTTATATTTTCAACTACCGATACTTCATAAATTTTGTTAATTTCATGACAAAATCTGTAATTTTCTACTTTTGTTGAATAATTTGATAATTTTTTATCAAAATCATAGCTCAGTCATAGTTGATATGAAAGTGCCTCTCTGATTTCCCTATGTCATATACCTTTGATATTATAATTAATGGTCAAATGGTCTTATTTAACAAAGTAGTAGGTTGCTTGACTTAATTGTTTGAATTCATCTTGGTTACTAAAAAGAACATTCATGACATCATCTCTGATTTTTAATTAATATTTGTTTCATTGTTGGTTGAAATTTGTGGATATTTTCAAAAATGTAAGCCAAACTGCTTGGATAATATGGTCAGCAAAAAAAGTGGAATGGTAAAATATCCTCAAATTCGTTTATTTTGTTTTTATATCAAGTTTCCTGTTAGCATTTTTGGACATGTCTAACAAGCGGTGGGTAATAGACTGATTGCTTGTTGTGATATGTAAGTTCTAGCCAACATTTTTTTTTCATTATGAGGTAAAACATACTGTGTGAAAACTAAAGTACCCGCGGTACTTACATGAATAACTCTTGCTAAATCAAACAATATTTTTAGACAAAATTACCAGTAAATTGAGCTAGTATTTCCAGATATGTTTGAATTTGTATTTTAATTTCCATCTATACAAAATGAAAAAATACAATAGCAAACTCAATGTAAAATTAAAGAACATTATTAACAATAAGATTCATATCAAAAACAAATATTTTTTCAAAACAAATTTCCTGGGTATAAAGACATATATAAGACGAAAAGAAAAGATGTAATGGATTTTCCCCAAAAACTTCCCCTTCTACATGAAAGTAAAGAAGAAAATGAAAATGGGTGTTCTGTTCAGAAATAAATTATTACAACAAAAACAATTCATACCATTTTTTTTAAATTTCACAGTACTGAAACATTTGTTTTTATTTGATTTAAGGTAGAGATGCAGTTTACCTGACAGGTATTTTAATTAGTTAATTAGAAAACCAAGATGATCCTTGTCCACAAAACTATATATTTTCGGAAAGCTTATTGTAATAATAATAATAATAATAACTTTATTGCATCCTTAGAAATACAATGTTTCTATCAGTTAATAGCAATAAAGATTAGTTGTGATAACTACTACTACAAAAAGAAAGTTAGTTGTTAATAGGATAAAGCAAGTGTTACATATCAAATGGCATTTTCATTCCTTGATTGAAATGCGTTATGAATATAATTGCCAATCTTTTTTATTATTACATCATCTTTTGAAGTCATCAAGAACTTAAATTTCTGGAGATCATCCTGCGTTTCTTCTGGAAATGTAATGTCTTGAATGATTTGTTGGCGTATTACCGGTACTTTATATTGTGGACATATCATGACAAAGTGCAGTTCATCTTCTATTTTATTCTGTGTACATTGTTTGCAAATTCTATTTTCAGTAGGTATTTTTGGTTGCATATGCCTCCCTTTTTCTATTGCTAGTTTGTGATTACTAGTTCAAAATTTTGTCATTGAAATTCTTTGCTTCAAATTCAACATATCCAAGTATTTTTCAAAATTATAAGAGTCTTTGAATTTTTCATAAGTTCTCAGTTTTGTTTTTTCGGTTATATTTTTTCTCCCGAAATTTATGTATTTTTGTTTGACAACTTTGCCAATTTGCTGTATATGTTTTGTTAACAAATCATTCTGTTGTTCTCGTGAAAAATTCATGTTGTTCATAATTTTTTGTATTGAAGAATACCATTGTAAATTTGATTTCTTTTGTTCAAGGTATGCTTGTTTTATGATATTATTGCCTGGTAATTTACTGATACGAGTCCAGTATTTTATTAAATTGATCCTAATGTCTACTAAGAGTGGGAATTCTCCTACTTTAGCTCTGCATGCAATGTTTGTCACAAATTTGTTCAATCCTAGTACATGTAGTTGTTTGTAAAAATTCAATTGTGTTTTTTCTGTTATTGTTTTGTCCCATTTGTTGTAATCTTGAATTTCATGACCCCAGATTTCAGACCTGTACAATAATATTGATTGAATACACCTTTTAAAAAGATGGATGAAAGTTCTACAATTTGTTTCTGGTGGTAGGAACTGTTTCAATGCATACATTGCTCGGGCTGCTTTATCTGCTAAATTTTGTTTGGCTTCAGTGTAGCAGCCATTTGACTTTATGTTTATACCCAGGTAGTTGTACATGTCTACACAGGTAATATTTTGTTCATTATAATAGAATTTTTCTGTATTTTTTAGTGTTCCTTGTCTGAAAATAACAACTTTTGTTTTTGTCAGATTTACCTGAAGTTTCCATTTATGACAATAAACTTGTAATGGACACTGTAGTTTGAAATATGCACACAAATGTGCTTTTTTGGTCAAAAGTGATTAAAAAAAAAATAGCTTTTGAACCATGCTTCATTTTCCTGTCAAAATTGGTTTTATTGGTACATCTGTTTACTATGAAGAAAGTGCCGTCTTGAAAACAGTCTACCAATTGTCAATTTTTTGATTATGTATGTACAGCCTTGCTAAATCTTGCTAAGCATTCAAAAGAGAGAATGTTTGCACCTGTTATCTATTTTTTAAAATCGTTTTTTTTTTGAGTATTTTCCACTATTCACAATTCTACAAAATTTTAACAGTCTATAGCCAAGACTGTTTGGATAATAAAAAGGAAAAACAAAAATGCCCACGAACCTGCATCTCTACCTTAATAGCAAACATTTTGGTAATCTAAAGTACTTTCAAATTTTAAAATGATGGTACTTTTATTTCATGTTTTAGGTCTGATATGTGATGATTACTAAAATTTTATAAAATAAAAATAATGTATTTCAGATTTTCAACAACAGCAAAATCATCTCTGAATCAAAATCAACAAAAAGTTATTTCATTGGAAATCTTTAAGAAGGACTAAACAAAATTAAGCCAATATTGATGAAACAATTTGCATAACGTCTCTCCCTTTTTGTAAAATATTAGTTGCAAACACCCGTTTTTTCTGGATTTAGTAAAATAAAAATAATACCATGAGCAGATCCGTTTTATCAAACATGGCATCTAGTGAGACTGCCAGAACCAAAATGTGTGGCATATTAGCATAACCATGTCAAGGTGACCTTGACCTCTAACCTAAATTCGCTGCCTCCATTATTTGTGAGTCGTTTCCATGGTGTTTTGTGGTAATCCATTAACAATTGTCTATGTGTTTACACAATTATTATTCCTGTTTTAATCAATTAAATAAAGATTTGTTTTCTCAAAACGGAAATATTCACATTTTTAAGTATTATAGTTAAACAGATAAATTCTAAATTAAAACAAAAATAACAGAGTAAATATCTGTAAATTTATCTCTATCTTAAATTAGGTCACTGACACTTTGTGTAACCCCATTTCCACTGCATACACATTTGAATTCTTCTTGTTAATGGTATACTGAACATGCAATATCCAAACTGAATTGAAAATGGCATACATTCACTGAAAAAAAATATATATAAATTGAGTATTTTTAATTTGAAATAATACAGATATACTGAAAATTTTGCTTGATTTTATTTTGGGTTTAAGCAAAGCTATTTATAACAAACCACCTGCTACAATTGAAATTTTAAAAAAATGCTTGAATTTAGCTATCGCAGTATGAGACAATTTAATTTTACACAATTGATTATTCTCAGCTTTTATTTCAAATTTTCTGTTATTAAAAAAAGTATCCCTGCAAAATATGGTGATTCACTGAATGCATGTCAGAACAGACTCCTTAGAAATAGCTGATGAAAATAGGTCACCTCAATAGCAAGACGTCTTTCTGAGAAGCCATACACACGTTTCTTCTGTATTTTTAGCTGCCGCCCACTGAATCTGAGTCTGTGGTTGACCTAAAGAAAAGCAAGGGCATGCCAGGGACCTGTTATTAGAATCTGCATACCAGGGACCTGTTATTAGAAATGGGCATACAAGCTTGTTTCCATTCGAAATTTTTTAAATTGTTTAATTTTTTTAAATTTATATTTTAATTGCAATTCCATGAAATTGTGATCAGATGCCTGGTATTTTTACCAATGATCACTGTTAAATTGTGATCAGATGCCTGGTATTTTTACCAACGATCACTGTTAAATTGTGATCAGATGCCTGGTATTTTTTACCAACGATCACTGTTAAATTGTGATCAGATGCCTGGTATTGTTACCAATGATCACTGTTAAATTGTGATCAGATGCCTGGTATTTTTACCAACGATCACTGTTAAATTGTGATCAGATGCCTGGTATTTTTACCAACGATCACTGTTAAATTGTGATCAGATGCCTGGTATTTTTACCAACGATCACTGTTAAATTGTGATCAGATGCCTGGTATTTTTACCAACGATCACTGTTAAATTGTGATCAGATGCCTGGTATTTTTACCAACGATCACTGTTAAATTGTGATCAGATGCCTGGTATTTTTACCAACGATCACTGTTAAATTGTGATCAGATGCCTGGTATTTTTACCAATGATCACTGTTAAATTGTGATCAGATGCCTGGTATTTTTACCAATGATCACTGTTAAATTGTGATCAGATGCCTGGTATTTTTACCAATGATCACTGTTAAATTGTGATCAGATGCCTGGTATTTTTACCAATGATCACTGTTAAATTGTGATCAGATGCCTGGTATTTTTACCAATGATCACTGTTAAATTGTGATCAGATGCCTGGTATTTTTACCAATGATCACTGTTAAATTGTGATCAGATGCCTGGTATTTTTACCAATGATCACTGTTAAATTGTGATCAGATGCCTGGTATTTTTACCAATGATCACTGTTAAATTGTGATCAGATGCCTGGTATTTTTGCCAATGATCACTGTTAAATTGTGATCAGATGCCTGGTATTTTTACCAATGATCACTGTTAAATTGTGATCAGATGCCTGGTATTTTTACCAATGATCACTGTTAAATTGTGATCAGATGCCTGGTATTTTTACCAACGATCACTGTTAAATTGTGATCAGATGCCTGGTATTGTTACCAATGATCACTGTTAAATTGTGATCAGATGCCTGGTATTTTTACCAATGATCACTGTTAAATTGTGATCAGATGCCTGGTATTTTTACCAATGATCACTGTTAAATTGTGATCAGATGCCTGGTATTTTTACCAATGATCACTGTTAAATTGTGATCAGATGCCTGGTATTTTTACCAATGATCACTGTTAAATTGTGATCAGATGCCTGGTATTTTTACCAATGATCACTGTTAAATTGTGATCAGATGCCTGGTATTTTTGCCAATGATCACTGTTAAATTGTGATCAGATGCCTGGTATTTTTACCAATGATCACTGTTAAATTGTGATCAGATGCCTGGTATTTTTACCAATGATCACTGTTAAATTGTGATCAGATGCCTGGTATTTTTACCAATGATCACTGTTAAATTGTGATCAGATGCCTGGTATTTTTACCAACGATCACTGTTAAATTGTGATCAGATGCCTGGTATTGTTACCAATGATCACTGTTAAATTGTGATCAGATGCCTGGTATTTTTACCAATGATCACTGTTAAATTGTGATCAGATGCCTGGTATTTTTACCAATGATCACTGTTAAATTGTGATCAGATGCCTGGTATTTTTACCAATGATCACTGTTAAATTGTGATCAGATGCCTGGTATTGTTACCAATGATCACTGTTAAATTGTGATCAGATGCCTGGTATTTTTACCAATGATCACTGTTAAATTGTGATCAGATGCCTGGTATTGTTACCAATGATCACTGTTAAATTGTGATCAGATGCCTGGTATTTTTACCAATGATCACTGTTAAATTGTGATCAGATGCCTGGTATTGTTACCAATGATCACTGTTAAATTGTGATCAGATGCCTGGTATTTTTACCAATGATCACTGTTAAAAGTACATCTAACCCTAATTAGTGCCATTGTCAATTGTACCATCAAATTGTACCATCAACAGAATGATTTTACAGTCTTCTCTTCCACACATGAAATGTTGATCAAAAAATAAAAGCAATATCTGAAACTGTATGGTGCAAAATTATGATGAAATATAATGACAATTTTACAAAATAGAAAATATTTGCACTAGAATTTGAGCAGGATAATATGTGGCAGGGTAAATGGTACTGTGAATCCCTGTATAGCTCACAATGTTATAACCATGTACACAGAGATACAATATTTTGTGTAACCATGTGTTGCCAGGGTATTGGGAATTGTGTTGTCATAACAATCTGGTTATTTTTCCTCTTCATAGGGACTGCGAGGCCAGTGTATTTTTGAAGAGCAATTAAGGAAGCCCTGCAGACTGTTTTGTTAGGTATAATTTAGTTTCTATATCTTTTGTGATTGTTTGCAAATTATTTAACGTCAAGACTATACTGCAAACCAATTTTGTGATGCAGTGTTGGAATTAAAATCATTCTTTATGTGTCATCTTATTTATCCAGTTGTCAATCACAAGTCAAAAATGTTTAAATAATAATAATAATAATAAATTTATTAAATTTATATGGCATGTATGAATGATTTAAAAAGAAAACACCTTAAAACTTGAACTTTTTAGTCAAATTGAATAACTCATATACTAGTGAACTACATTCTTGTTGGTTTGAATAATATATCACATTATATATTTTTTTTTTAATTTTCATATCAATTATTCAATTGATAACTGCAATTGCTGTAATTTGAGTAAATGTAATCCAATATGGCAATAATGATTTTATTTTCTTATCATGTACAAATGTTTGTTTGTGAATTATTAACTCATGCAATATTTATGTCAAAAAGAAGAATCCTTAGTAGAGAAATCTAGTAATCAGAAATGTTTGGAGAATTGACAAATGAGAGCATAAACTTACAAAAATAAGATAAGCTAAATATATATTTTATAACACCAATGATCCCCCCTTATAATGCTACAACTTTCAAGTGTGAATCTAATAAATGGAATAAAATATCTACACAAAACAAAACAAAAAAGATTTACTGATTAGCTTACAATGATTTCTGAGCAACCTACAATGCAAGTAAAATTGCATGTGCTTTTCCTTCGTTTCATATTTTTTATTGTAGTCTGAAATGAATTTGCCATAAAGTGTAACATTGCAGTGAGTTACTAGTAACAGAAATAATTTGTAAATGTTTTGCTGCAAGCCCTTTGTATAAGGTAAATCATGAAAAAAAATCATCGCTACAAATGTTTGGTGATTTCAAAGGTTTCACTGCGAAAACATTAAATGCAAAAGTCACTGTGAGTCAAAAGTCAAAGGGGATGAATTCCTCATACTTGCAAAATCCAAAGAAATTTGTCATATTCAATAGACCATTTTCCTTTTACTTCAAGATTTGACATTATGTGTGAATTCAAACGTAAAAACAGGACAAACAAAAATCATAGAGCTGTAATGACATCAATAGATTGCATAGGATTCAACAAACATAAGAGTATTTTTGGGTTTTTCTGTGACTAATAATATGCTATGGTATACACATTTTAATAGGGTCAATTTTGATCAAATAAGAGAGTATCTCAATGCAATATTTCCCCTCTGGAACTTGGCATATTGACATTGAACTTTAAAAATAGGTCATTTTTGCAGCAGATGTTCGGTCGCACATTTCACGCATTATGCAAATATTGCAGTGAACAGAGAATCACCCATTTTTGCTAATATTATGCAAGTACATTTTATGCAATAAAATTCATATAAAAAATATATCTAAATTCTTGAAAATAGCACTGACATTATTTGCTGCATTTTTTGCCAATTTATACAGTATTTCACTTGATGCAATGCTGAGCCGCAAAGAGTCCACTTAGTGTATATGTTGTATATATGTCATGTCATGACTATATATTTATGATAATTGTATGCAAATGCCTGGAATTTTTTTTTTAAGCAGAAATTATTTTCTAGATGTCTATAGGTGCTGTTTATATATCTCCTGCATCCTATCATTTTACCATATTTACTACAACTATCATTCTAAATTTATCATCAACAAACGGCAAAACATGTAATTAATTAATTAATTATAAAATAGACATTTCAATTTAGAATATAAATGTTTAAAAAATGAAACCTGTAAGTTTTATGATAAATCTAATTAAATCTAAAACCCCAAAAATGTGTTAAGAAAAAAATAAATTTGCTAAGAAAAACACATTCATGCAGTAATTTTTGTCCATGCAGTTATATTGCATTAATGAAAATCAATATATCCAGGTGTATTCATCTTGTTGCTGTTTTGGTCTTGTTTTCTAATACTTGCAAATCAGTTATAATGAGGTCAACGTCTCAAAGTGGAATAATATCGACGCAGTCTCTCAACGTTGTTCTATATTTGAAGTATATTCATATGAGGTGTGTCAGTAACAGGCAGATGAAGACAACCAGTCAACAGCAATCCTGAATAAATGTCTAATCAAATCTGTTATTTACACATTTCATTTAATTTTAAAGTTGCCAATTATATGGTTGTTGCATCAATCCATTCAAACATCTGTATTGTCTAAAGAATGAAATTTATTTCACCAAAAAACAAAACAACAACAATACATATAAATAAATAAGTAAATAAATTAATAAAAAATATATGTTTGTGTTAGCAAATGGGAAATCATGTCAGTTTGGACCAAAATTAACAATTTAAAATATGATTTAAAATATTTGACTTGGTTTCACTGGGCAATGGGCACCATGCAAACTTAAGACATTAAAGACGATCTTTTCTGTGGATATTATTAATAATTATTAATAATTACAGAATCATAAGTAGACACAAATAATTAGTGTCTGCAGGTTTAATTTTCAATATATGGAGTCAAATCTCTGCAAAAGTTACCTTGATATGCAGATAAAATCAGATATACAGGCATTAATTGACATTTTTAAAGATGCATTCAACTTTAATTGACATTTTTGGCAGTCAGAATTGATTTTGATATTTTTCATATTTTATATTAAGATTACCTGCACTGCTTACTGTTTGTTGTTTCAGATACTAATTGTGTTATCCAGTAAATCTTTGAATACATTGAATTTCAATTAAATATTTGTTAAATAGATCCTTGTCCATTCATTTTCATCGACTAATTTGCATATTGATTTGGGAATCAGTATCTTCACTTATAGCCCTCTCAGTGATGAACTTCGTGACTTTGACCTACAAATCTTTTCAAGGTCATTTGTACTTCATATATCTACAAACTCAGCCTAGTTAGCATCCAGGTGCCATCAAGGAAATAGTATTTTTTTTTAAGGGATCATCTCAAAATGATGTCACATTGTATTTCATTGCCACAATATTAAATTTGGAATGTTTGATTTTTATACGCTGAGTTCAAATTCAATTAATTTTGCGAGCTGGCATGATTCCCTGTAATTTCTTTCCAGTGTTTGAAATATTATATTGCATTTGAAGACTGGAGAGTCAATTTTTTGTAAATCACGCATTGTTTTTAGAGGTTAAATTGGAGGTTGTGATTAAAAATCAAGTGTTGCAGATTTATTCAGTACCGGGTAATTGAAAATTAGATAGAATAAATAAGAAATCAAAAAAACATGTTTATTCTTAAGCTACTTGGTTAAAACGAAGTTTCCATGGGGATTCATGAACTGGCCACCCAAATCAACAACACAACAAATTAATGCAAGATAACAAACTATTTTGTAACAGTTAGCATGTTTAAATTTTTTTGTCTGATCTGTAGGCTGACAAAACACCAGCATAACGGAAAAATAGATTGAACATTATACTGTCAATAAATCAGTACTGGCATTGGACAGATGTTTCAGCCACGAATGTTTCTGTCGTGCAAATAGTCCAGACTCAAGTCGTAACACTTTTGTAATCTGTCATTGAATCAAAATATCCACATTCTAATATTTCAATATTTTTCTGTGAAAACGTTAATTAATAACCTGTTTTTAACACTATTGTTTTTTTATGGTCTATAGGGCATGGTATAAACCCACCACACTGACGAACTCATGCATAACTGGACTGCTGATTGGCTCATTAACTGTAAAAATCTACTGCATATGGACTGAAATATATATTTTTTACTTATTTTGGATTGAGTTAATATGCATATGCAAAACAGTACCTATACAGCTGGAAAATGATTTTTTTAAATGATGAATTCATTTTCCAGTTATTTGCAAGCTACCATCATAAATATATGCCTTGTTATGACTTTTCCCGGTGTGTTCACTCATACTAAAAATAATATGAAAAACTTAGCTGTTTGAAAAAGCATTTTAAATATTGTGCTATTCATAATGCAGTTGGGCTTGTTTGTCAAGATACAAAACCATTGGGAAACAGTAATTTGTTATGCTAATTACCTAATTAATATGCACTGACTTTCAACACAATATCAGTGTATAAAACGTAGCACAGACCAAGATTTGTTGCAATAAAAGTTAGAAATGTGTTTATAATTGTTTTCTAGATTACAAACTTGCACTCAGATAGGATGCTTTATTTTGAGATGGCGTGTTATGTGACATATTTAATATCCAAACACTGGAAAATCTTTGATCTGCAAAGAATGGAAAATATTTGTTCCACAAACAATACAAAATATTTTTTCGACAGACTATGGAAAACTATTTAATCCACAAACAATGGAAAATTATTTGATCTACAAACAGTGGAAAATATTTGTTTCACAAACAATGGAAAATATTTTTTGCACAAACAATGTAAAATATTTGTTCCACAATGCAAAAATATTTGATCCACAAACAATGGAAAACTTTTTGATCCACAAACAATGCCAAATATTTGATCCACAAACATCGGAAAATATTTGTTCCACAAGCAATGGAAAATATTTGATCCACAAACAATGCCAAATATTTGATCCACAAACATTGTCAAATATTTGATCCACAAACAATAGAAAATATTTGTTCCACAAGCAATGGAAAACTTTTTGATCCACAAACAATGCCAAATATTTGTTCCACAAGAAATGGAAAACTTTTTGATCCACAAACAATGCCAAATATTTGATCCACAAGCAAGGAAAACTTTTTGATCCACAAACAATGCTAAATATTTGATTCACAAGCAATGGAAAATATTTGATCCACAAGCAATGGAAAACCTTTTGATCCACAAACAATGCTAAATATTTGATTTACAAGCAATGGAAAATATTTGTTCCACAAGCAATGGAGAATATTTTTTCCACAAGCAATGGAAAATATTTGTTCCACAAGCAATGGAAAACTTTTTGATCCACAAACAATGCTAAATATTTGATTCACAAGCAATGGAAGATATTTGATCCACAAGCAATGGAAAACTTTTTGATCCACAAACAATGCTAAATATTTGATTCACAAGCAATGGAAAATATTTGATCCACAAGCAATGGAAATTATTTGATCCACAAACAATGGAAAACTTTTTGATCCACAAACAATGCCAAATATTTGATCCACAAGCAATGGAAAACTTTTTGATCCACAAACAATGCTAAATATTTGATTCACAAGCAATGGAAAATATTTGATCCACAAGCAATGGAAATTATTTGATCCACAAACAATGGAAAACTTGTTGATCCACAAACAATGCCAAATATTTGATCCACAAGCAATGGAAAACTTTTTGATCCACAAACAATGCTAAATATTTGATTCACAAGCAATGGAAAATATTTGATCCACAAGCAATGGAAATTATTTGATCCACAAACAATGGAAAACTTTTTGATCCACAAACAATGCCAAATATATGATCCACAAACAATGGGAAATATTTGTTCCACAAGCCATGGAAAATATTTGTTCCACAAGCAATGAAAATTATTTGTTCCACAAACATTGGAAAATATTTGTTGCACAAGCAATGGAAAACTTTTTGATTCATAAACAATGCCAAATATTTGATCCCCAAACATCGGAAAATATTTGTTCCACAAGCAATGGAAACCTTTTTTGACCTACAAACCATGCCAAATTTTTGTTCCACAAGCAATGGAGAATATTTTTTCCACAAGCAATGAAAATTATTTGTTGCACAAGCCATGGACAATATTTTATTCACAAGCAATGGAAAATATTTGATCAACAAACAATGGAAAATATTTGATCTACAAGCAATGGAAAACATTTTGATCCACAAACAATGACAAATATTTGATCCACAAACATTGGAAAATATTTGATCCACAAACAATGGAAAACTTTTTGATCCACAAACAATGCCAAATATTTGATCCACAAACATCGGAAAATATTTGATCCACAAACAATGGAAAACTTTTTGATCCACAAACCATGCCAAATATTTGATCCACAAGCAATGGAAAACTTTTTGATTCACAAACAATGCCAAATATTTGATCCACAAGCAATGAAAAATATTCGATCCACAAACAATGGAAAACTTTTTGATCCACAAACAATGCCAAATATTTGATTCACAAGCAATGGAAAATATTTGATCCACAAACAATGGAAAACTTTTTGATCCACAAACAATGCTAAATATTTGATTCACAAGCAATGGAAAATATTTGATCCACAAACAATGGAAAACTTTTTGATCCACAGACAATGCCAAATATTTGATCCACAAGCAATGGAAAACTGTTTGATCCACAAACAATGCTAAATATTTGATTCACAAGCAATGGAAAATATTTGATCCACAAGCAATGGAAAAACCTTTTGATCCACAAACAATGCCAAATATTTGTTCCACAAGCAATGGGAAATTTTTGTTCCACAAGCAATGGAGAATATTTTTTCCACAAGCAATGAAAATTATTTGTTGCACAAGCCATGGAAAATATTTTATTCACAAACGATGGAAATTATTTGATCCACAAACATCAGAAAATATTTGATCCACAAACAATGGAAAACTTTTTGATCCACAAACAATGCCAAATATTTGATCCACAAGCAATAAAATTATTTGATCCACAAGCAATGGAAAACTTTTTGATCCACAAACAATGCTAAATATTTGATTCACAAGCAATGGAAAATATTTGATCTACAAGCAGTTGAAAACCTTTTGATCCACAAACAATGCCAAATTTTTGTTCCACAAGCAATGCCAAATTTTTGTTCCACAAGCAATGGAGAATATTTTTTCCACAAGCAATGAAAATTATTTGTTGCACAAGCCATGGAAAATATTTTATTCACAAACAATGGAAAACTTTTTGATCCACAAACAATGACAAATATTTGATCCACAAACAATGGAAAATATTTGTTCCACAAGTTATGGAAAATCTTTTGATACACAAACAATGGAAAACTTTTTGATCCACAGACAATACAAAATATTTTATTCACAAACAATGCCAAATATTTTGATCCACAAACAATGGAAAATATTTGTTGCGCAAGCAATGGAAACTATTTGTTCCACAAGCAATTGAAAATATTTGTTCCACAAGTAATGGAAAACCTTTTGATTCACAAACAATGCCAAATATTTGATTTACAAGCAATGGAAAATATTTGTTGCGCAAGCAATGGAAACTATTTGTTCCACAAGCAATTGAAAATATTTGTTCCACAAGTAATGGAAAACCTTTTGATTCACAAACAATGCCAAATATTTGATCCACAAACAATGGAAAACTATTTGATTCACAAACAATACAAAATATTTGATCCACAAACAATGGAAAATATTTGTTCCACAAGCAAAAGAAAACATTTTGATCCACAAACAATGCCAAATATTTGATCCACAAGCAATGGAAAATATTTGATCCACAAGCAATGGAAAATATTTGATCCACAAACAATGGAAAACTATTTGTTTTGATCCACAAACAATTGAAAATATTTTATCCACAAACAATGGGAAATATTTGTTCTACAAACATTGGAAAACTTTTGGTCAACAAACAATGAAAAACTATTTGATCCACAAACAATGGAAAATTTCAAACAAAAAAAATCAAATGGCCACCAAAATTCATACAATAGGGCATAGTGGATGATATCATAGTTGCAAAACATAAATAATCTTTAAAGAATGTTCCTCAGTAAATCTTGACGTACACAACAGATGAGTTTATATATGAGTTTGCATTTATATTTCCAGATTAGTTTTCCTTACTTTACTGATCGTACTATCTTAAAGCAACACAATTGTTATTGCATGAATACTGTTACTTGTATAATGGCATGTATTAGAGCTCTCCAGTGGGCGTTATATTAAGGTTATTACCGGTATGTTCAATACAGTTTAAGTTAATGTTAGTGTTAATTTGGAAAACTAAAAAGTAATTCTAGAAAATGTTCACTACAATCTGTCTCATTACCCAATTTCAAAAATGCCAATGTTTATATTTGAGGGGTTTTGTTTACATTTCCATCATACCGGTACAGCTGTATAACGGTAACTGTATTAACTGTACATATGCATATAATTTTCTAAAGATGAAGTTGGTCACCTCTATTTATAATTATAAATAGATTATAATATAACAATTCCTCAATGTGCAAAAATAAGGAATGTTTTTGTGAAACTATATTGAAGAACTATTAGCAGGATTTTGTTGTGTGCACTTTGGACTTGTAATTTTCATTGAAATTATGTGGACTTTGGACTATTTGCTTTGTATTTAATCTGCAAAATTTTGTAAACCATTTAATTGTGACTGATATGACTTATCATAATTTGTCTCTCATGAAATAACACCAGTTTTCAATAATCTCATACACAATAAAATCAAAGAATGCTAAAACCAGTATAAATTACACATAATTTTAATTATTGTATAGTTAAGTGTTATACAATCAGGTTTTATTAAAGCCAAAGTACCAATATGTACTGGAACGAACACGTATCAAATAAGGTAAATCTGATGATGATAAACTGTATACAAAGTATGAATAGATCGTCTATAATTAAAAAGAAAAAAAATAACATCTCTTTGAAATCAACTCTGACCCCCCCTAAAGAAAAACCTTCACCACTTTGTTTTTAAGAAACGTTAAAAAATACGAGTACAGCAATTGTGTGTTTCATCTGCTTCAAATGTGTAAGCCTACTCATAAATGAAAATACTCAGAATTTATCCATTTTGCAATAAATTGTACTTCTGGCCAATATAAGAAATGTTGACTTAAAAAAAAAAGTTTGAGGTCACCCACCAGTCTTTGTATTTGATAGTTTCTTCCATCAGTTATGCCATGTCTAAAATTGTTGGCTGGTGACAAGTTATATATCGCAATTGATCAGGTAATTTTGTTGATTTTAATTGTTTCACAGATCTGGGTTCTACAGAACTGATCTAAAAACGGCAGTTTTTAAATAATATTTGGACAATTTCTCTAAATATGACATTGTGACAACAGAATCATTAAGTCATGCAATTTATGACAAATTTTTAAAAAGTTTATAAGTAGGCTTCTACCTTTTGATGCAAAGATTACTAAAAACAATCCCACAATGCATGAATCAAATCCCAGAATTCATCATTCCTAGTGTATTGTGGGTAATATCACGGTCAAGTGTTTCATCTACTTTGGATGATTAATTTGAAATGCCAAGAGTACTTAAAACTATCCTGGAATGCGTCATCTCAAGTGAATTGTGGGTAACATTACGTATTCCTGGATTACAATCTTCTCCAAAATGAATATTCAGATTTGGTTACTGTTTTATCAATATATAAATGCCATAATGTCTTTCTCCCAAATAAGATTTTTTTTTCAAGTGAATGGTGACATTTGAATGCAATTGAAATCATTAAATCACTTCAATCATTATGGCAATGTGGAAAACAATAGTAACATGTGGACCTTGTAAACAAGCTAGCATTGATCACGAGTTATGGACATTAAATTTATAAAATGCTAACATTTTTTTAATTTGTGTAGCAACAAATTGGTTTCAGCTGATGGGAGAGAGTGAAATTAGCAATAGTTTATACATGCTGCTATTGATCAATATATAAACAAGATAATTATACAATTAATAATATGAGATAATAATATGACTCTCATACTTGCTCTATTAGAAACGCTTACACAAATTTTGATGTACTTAAAAACCTGATCAAAGCAAACTTTTTTCCCTACATGTGCCTCTATAGGCTTCTAATAGAGTAGATGTACCTCTATTTGAGATGGGCTTCTAATAGAGCAAATACTGTAGATGTACCTCTATTGCAGATGTGCTTCTAATAGAGCAAATACTATAGATGTACCTCTATTGCAGATGTGCTTCTAATAGAGCAAATACTGTAGATGTACCTCTATTGCAGATGTGCTTCTAATAGAGCAAATACTGTAGATGTACCTCTATTTGAGATGGGCTTCTAATAGAGCAAATACTGTAGATGTACCTCTATTGCAGATGTGTTTCTAATAGAGCAAATACTATAGATGTACCTCTATTGCAGATGTGCTTCTAATAGAGCAAATATGGTAACAGTAATCTCAATTGGTACAGTATACTGACAATGTTATTTAATTCCTTTGAAAGGTATTTTATGTTTCACAAAACCATCTTTGAGATGATAGCTAGATTTTCCACTTGCCATATTTTGCACAGCAAGTCAAGTTCTAATCGTTACCTTCTTGAACCAATTATAAGGTGTGCGAACTCTGTTCCACAAGGTCCTAGTTCAAATTTGAATAAATTATTTCAAAATTTCGTATTACTTGATAAATTCAATAGAAAACGGAAGACAGAGAGCAACGTGGTAATAAAGCAATCATGGATAAGGGTAAAATATTACCCATCAAACCTAGCATTTGATTCCATGGCTTCGTTTTAGGAGCATTCTCTCCATCCTCCCTCAGCCATGGGTTGATTTGTGCACAAGTATTGAAATCTTTGGCCCTGTTTACAGTTTCGGAGACACAGCCAGAAACATGCAACACTGAGCAAATTACATAAAAAATGTTTTTTCTGTTCTGTGTGAGTGTATAATTTGGAATGTTACAAAACTGTTGTTTTTCACCAAATATCATATTATATTTGCCAATTTTATCAACTAGTTTGTGATGCTTTAACTAGATATATTTGTAAACATAAAATATGTAGTTAGGAAAGTTTCGAGAAATAAGCATATGAAGTGCCAGCCAAACTAGGCTGGCTTTGTTAAAAATGTACACACATCAAGCCATAAAAGAGGTGGAGCACATCAAAACCATGAGATCTCGGCTATATCTAACCATGCAGCAAACCACATAATGAACATCAAAATTTTCACATGTTCATTGTCAATTGATAAAATTGTGCGCAATTACAGGAATTTAAGAACTAACTGATACAATATTTAATTCGATATGAATTTAAAATTTGTTAGAAAACAAAACAAAAGGTCACAAAAATAATGTCTTTTGTATCAAAATGAGTATAACACTGGGCAGTGGTAAAAAAAATCTGAAAATAGACAGTTCTGCATATTTCAGAAATGGGTATTTAAAAACATTGCTCTCTTTGTAAGTTTTTTTCTGATTCTGTCCTCAGCAATGGAGGAGTGTTGCTTCATTCTGGTGCTACTCAAACTGAAGCCCACTCAACAAAACTGCATAAAAAGTTCAAACAAGTACTGATTTTCGCTTTTTGGATTATTCTCTTGTATTCTTTTTGGATGGAAGTAGATGCCTTCTGTTTCTTGAACACATTACACAGCTTGTTAAAAATAACCAACTGAGGCCGAGGCTATGCCGACCTCCTCAGAAGCTGAAATTACATAAAAGATTAAACACTGTAGTGATAAGTGACTGACCATTTCAATAAAGCAACAAATTATTGATGCAAATAAAACACTGGCTGTCGTCAGATATTTGTCATTCATATAATCTCTTTATAATAAACATATCAAGGAACCAAGAGTTTGCACTACAAAATATTTTCTAGAAAATTTGACAGGGCAATGGTACAATCCCATTACTAGTGTTCATTCCAGCTCCACAAAAAACATCTTTTGAAATAACAAATTTAGTTTTAAATACAGCTTTCAGGTGTCCCAATCATAAACAATCTCATTTCAGAGTTTGAAAAATTAGATTCATCAATATACAAGTTTTCAATCATATTCTTGGTGACATAGCCTTTAGACAACTGATGTAAAATTGTTACAACTCATTTGCCTCATTTCACCAGTATTTAAACAGTCTTATAGATTACCAAACCCATCATGGCTTCATAATCCTGACCAATGCAATTTAAACAAATATTTATAAACATCAAAGTCAATGTTTTTCTTCTTTTTAGAAGCTTAGTTTACCAGAAGTGCACATCAAAATAGACTGCAAAGTTCTCTGGACCAATAAATCGGAACATATACAATGGTTGTTAGTGAGGAAATAAAAATACCATCTAATTTTCATCTTGAAACTATTTTAAGGATTTTAAAGATGTTTTTCCAGACTTGCTGAAAAACTAAACAATTTTGTCTGCCTTTTTGTTTTTTACAGGTTTTACTTAATTTTATTTTGATGCCCTCTATATAGATGAGAAGCAATTAAGATGGCTTACATTGTTAATTCACCAATCATCATGCAGAGTGTGTTCAAAGTACACAAATGATGTATTTTAAATGTCATGTATATGTAACATGGGATTCTACCGTGGCACAACATGAGGACTGTGGTGCTGTTATTTCAAAATGAACTTATTTGACAAATAATATCTCGTGGAATTAAAATTGCACTGGTCAGTCACTTTCACCATTAATCCAGCCAATTCAGCCTGAGGCCATTATTATAGTAATGCAGTGATAACAGTTTTTGTTTTTAAGGTTATTATCAAATACTTATTACAGCACTCACAAAAAATAATACACACAAAATACAAATTTATGAGGAAAAAAAATAGACAACAAAATGAGACAAACATTAAAATTTGAATAATAAATGGGAAGTTCTACCTCGATTGCAAAACTACAACAGCCTAGAATATAACTGCTCACCACACATCATGCAAATAGTGGGAAGTCAAATATTTGCTGTTGACCAGCAAATCAGAGACTTTCTGATGAATGACAATCAGTATGTTTTTCCAACTAGAATGGTTCTTTTATAGGGAGTAGTCATATATACCAGGCTTATGTCTCAAGATATAATCTCACAATACAACTCTTCAATGCACATATAATGTATATTTGCAAATAAGAAATAAAACACATGTAGTCAATATGCGGAAACAAATCACATGTAGTCATTAGAAAACATATGTAGTAACTATTGCTACAATTCACAACTCAAAAAGTAAAGATGTGTGCCACTCTTCCGAATCCAATGCTATAGTAGAGGCACATGGTCTCTGAGGGGATACAGAAGCTTCTTTTGCTCCTTATGTTTCCGATTTGCCAATCCAAATGTATAAACATGTTTATTGTATTGCTTCTGCACACATTCACTGTAACCAGCCGGTTGTCACTCCCTTCAATATTTGATTATTTAAATAGTTGATTTTGTTTTGAGGTCAAAAACTGGGAAACAAAATAAAAAGATAAATTTTGGTTATTTTTCTGGTAATATTTCGTGTGTTGGAAAATGTTTGCATTTCAAGTCATCAATAAGCTTTTTGAATGATCGTTTCCATATCAACTATCAAATGAAATATTTTATAACATACCAAATATTGTTTCTTTATATTGAATAGTTGCATTAAGAACATTGAATCAGAACTTCCACATAAAAGAAAATAGAAAATCAACATCTAGTATCATACCAAACATGTAAAAAATCTCAACCACAATGTTCACAACATTTGACATACCTATCCATAAAAAGAAAAATTTAAAGCAAATACTGTGCCTGCACACATTCACATCGGATAAAAACAGTTAAATCTTAGTTAATTGTAAAAGTTCACTAAAAAAAAAAATGCTTTTTTGTAAACCAAAGAAAGCACCATAAACACATGCAGCATACAACCATTAAAATTAAAGAAATTTCCTTATAAAAAATTCTCAAAATTCTTTGTATGAAAAAATATTTCAGGAAAAACTGGCCAGACCAATTGGATGTGTTGTTGCATGGACTGATGTGTTAATTATTATTATTACAAAGATGCCTGCATAGTATTTACCCTGTCAATTTATGATTTGATTTTATTGTGCGTGAACAAAAATCACACAGAAAGCCAAATACATAGATTAAATTACAGTTTTAGCAAGCTTATTTTTATTAGTCTGTTCAGATAGTTTTGATATTATCTTGATTATTATAGCATATAAATGGAATGCTTTTGCAGGCAGAAATAAAGCTGGAATGCAACCGAAGAGATGTTACTTTATTTGCATCATGTCGTCGTCAGCACCTATACATCCATGCAACAGTATTCTTGGTCTGGCCCAAAGAACAACTGATTTATTTAGTTAAACTACAAAACAACCTCTTCTAAAGTGAAGTGGTCACAGTGGTACAAATAGTTCCTCTGATATTACTAAGACACAAGTCAGGCCTTATGCATATCATAGTCAGGATTTAAAAAATTCAGTAACTAAAGTTCCATTATCACATTTTGTTGCTGTGATTTCAAAACTAATTACTTGGTGGTTTCAAGATGAATACGATTCATCGAGCACTTTTACAATGTATTCTCTGATTTCAAATCTACAACAAACACCAGATGTAAACAGCTTCATATCAGAGAACAAACTGATTTGAAATCATCTAATATGATTGCAATCATCACTGAATAAACTCATGCATGGAACTTGTCGTTTCTATAAAAAGTGGACATTACATCCACTTGTGGTGCTATGACAACACTCACCATGGCTACTAAAGTAGCTCATGAAGATGGTGAACAAAATTATCTTTCATGTTTCTTCTACGGGTCTTTTTCAGAATGTCTACAGTTTAGAAGGAATGTGAGCATTTTCAAAAAACACATTATATCAATCAATTAATTAATTGCTAATCACTTCAATTCTCAGACCTTCACAACCATATGAATCACTCTTTTAGGTTACAATCCATTTAACTGATGGAACTGGCAATGACAGGCTTGACAAATTATAAGTGAAATATAGCACTCAGCAATATTTGTAAACTTTGTAGCAAACAAGCTTGAGCTAGGGTAAGATTTTCAAGCAAAAACAATTAAAAAAAATAATTATGATCAAACATAAGTATTTGTACTTGAACATGTGCAATTCATGTTTGGTTGGTATCAAAATACAAATACTGGTACTAATTGCATTGGCAAGTATGTTTGCTTTTCACCATAGATTTATCATGGGAAACAAGCAGAAGACCCTTATTTGTTAAAAGCGCAATAAAAATGATAAGTGTTTTCAAACTTTGAAAGAACAAGTATGCAAAAATAATGCTGCAAAAAATACGATAATCATTGCAAAAAAAAATTCCACTCAAAATGGTGATTCTCGCCACAGTCCCTAGAAGCTTAGGTTGCCATGGAAACAAATTGAGTGACATACTGAAAGCTTGGAGCATACAAAGATGATACAAGTTGCCAGTTGCACCAAAATAACAATTTCATGATAAAAAAATGCAATTGTTGCCAAGACAACAATATTCAAATCAGATGTTTTAAAAGAAGCAAATAGCTTTTTAAAAAAAATGCAATATCAAGAAAATCCTGTCAGTTGTATCTAATTCATCCGTTTCTATGGTAATAAAAATCGCAAGAGTGAATAATTCTGACCCAAACTTTATACATTAATTTGCCACCTATTATTAACTAATGGTACAACATTACGTAATCTATCCCCACCACCTTTTCATAGCAACAGCATTGAGTCAACATTTTACATGTGGACTGTCTCGAATACAGCATTCAATAGATTTTCTCATTCTCGGCGCACTTTTCTTGTTCACTCGCCTGATGCCTCGCGTTCAGCGGCAACAGCATCGATCATTGCCTTCTTCGGGGGCTTGCTTCTGGGTTTTTTAACTGCCGGTGGTTCCGTTGCCGCTGTTGTCACGGCGACGGAGCTTTCGGCCTCAGCCTCTTCAATGATCTCTTCTACTACCTTTCTTTTCTTCACACTTCCTGGAGGCCGACCGCGTCCACGTTTTACGCCAGCCGGCTTCGTCGATGGTGTTGCTGCGCCAGCTGAGGGTTCTTTTCGCTTTCTTCCACGACCATCCTTTTTTTTAGATGTGGCGATTTCCCCTTTCTTGATTTTCAGCGTTAATGAAACTGATGGATCTCCCTCACTTTTCCGAGGTCGCCCTCTTGGTCGTTTGGGTCCTGAGTCGACTTTCGGTGGATATTTCCGAGGTCGTCCCCGTGGTCTTTTCGGCCCACTGGTTTCCTTTCGCGGGAGTTTCCGGGGTCTGCCTCTTCCACGTTTTTCGCCTTCAGCCAGCGGTTGTTGTGGTGTTGGCGCCGCTTTCTTCTTTGTTGATCCGGGCTTTCTACCACGCCTTTTCGGTGGCACTTCTCTTTCTGTGGTGTCAACAGTTTCTGCCATCTCGGTGTCGCCACTTTCCACGGTCTCGGCGCTCGCCGGTTCTTCGGCTTTGTCTGCACTGTGCTGCTGCTTTGTTCTGCTAGTTGAACCGCTCATCCTGCGTTCACTGCAACAGTGACACACACAGACAGCTGTGTTGTGATGGCGGTGTGTTGTGTAAACAAAGCTCTGCAGGGCTGTCTTTTAACTCCCGATTGTATAACCACTACTGTTAGCGCCCAGTTGGCTAAGAGCTGCGTGTAACGCAAAGATTCAATACACACTGACTCGTTCGTGGAGCGAGAGAGAACGAACTACGACGACAACAATACGATCGTTGGTAGCCTTGACCCTCAAGGTTGTTTTCCAGGGTCCTTTGAATGTACCAAAACGGATAGGGAGTTTTGAATACGGAAAGTGGTCACGCACGCAGGGATTTCTGTCAAATTAATTTTTTTAAGACGTTGCATATCATCTTATCGAAAATCCGCATGTATTGTAAATTCGATGAACATTTTATTGGTGTATAGTGTTGTTATAATAAAGTAGAAAGTTAAGGTACCCGCGGATGAAAAAGTTCCGATCTCACCCCAGTACAAGATAGATTCTTCTGACGACCTGACATGCGCATTTTCGCACAAGTTTTAATATGGCGGATGTTGTAGTGTTTTATGGCCCACCGTTTGTTGTGAGTATGTCCGAATACTAGTAACTCCACGTGTGTTTCCCTTCTTTTCTTGACCAGCTGTTGTTATATTTCACATGGGCGATATCCAATGGATTAATGAGAATGATCGTCATAGTGTTTCATTCGCAGATGTCTTCTGCCCCACACATCGTACGGATCATGATCTACAGATGTATTCATCGAGTTTCTCTTGAGCCTCTCTACTGAGCCGATCTAGTGGAATCGTAGACATAATGTTCGAAGGGATTGGGAGTAAAAGAAAGTCGTCAGTGTAGGCGTTTAGTGTGTGGCGATTAGCTGAAATCACCCGATGTTATAACTTATTAACCGAAAATGAAATGAAATTGTACCCCATGCGCGCCAACGCAAATCTTGAAAACTAGTTTCTAATTTCACGAGCTGTTTCCTGTCAATACTTAGAACGTTGTGAACAACTCTCCAGGTGACTTAACAGGGTTCTCAAAAGTACTATTCATGTAACATATATTGTAGTAGATATTACATCTGTATCCAATAATATTTAGCTTCTGAGTTTAATTAAACATTTAGAAGATTCATATTAAACTAGAATTGCCGGAGAAAAATATGTGAGTGGGAGTAGATATTCACGTTTTATCAAGTCTTTGCTCATTGAAAACAGTCCAACATTGAATGTAAAATGCTTGTGATTTCAGGATTGTGTGACGTTGGTGAAGACAAAATTTCTTGAAAGTTTCTGACACTCCATGTAATAGGACCCCAGAGAATTTTTCACTGTTGTAAAATTTCACAATTTGAACGTCACATAAATTATTCTCTTGTAGCATTAAAATGGTTTATTTACAGTACTACTGATCAGTATTCAGTACCAGCCCTTAAGTAGCGGTGGTTTGAAGTTGATTCACCATGGGTGCAAAGAAAACAGGGAAAAAAATCCTGAATGGGTGATTTCTACAAAATCTAAATGTACAAGGTAGATTGACGAAAATAAAGTACAGTTTAAAGTACACTATTATGGGCAGCACTAAGACCCACAAAATTTATATCTACCGATTTGCCAGCACTGAACATTTGTATTCATAAAAACAGCTGTACGGTGTACAAGCTGCAAGGTATCTGCCCAAAATTTAAACCATTTGAAATAATTTCTTGTAAGTAATAAGAAGGAATGGATATAAACATATTCTTCAAAAAATATCATAGCTTCTCAAATAACTAGTGAACTTGATCAGTTCTTCAAATATTCTGATAAGAAATATTGCCAAAGCAGATTTTTTATGTGATTCAACATCTTAAAAACATTTCTCTGTTAACCAGGTTATTCAGTGAATCTTCTTTAAAAAAAAATGATTTTTTGCTTGCAAATAAAAAAGATCACAATGAATTCATGAATAAAGATTGAAAAAGACTTTTGATGTATGCAAAATGAAAACAAGTTCAGCAACGATATATGCAAAGGTAGAAATAATCTTCAAAACACTAATTGCTTCTAAAGAAAACTGATGACAATGAGAATGTGAACTTGTATATCTACTAATTTTTATGGACAACCCTGAGGGCCCACTACATGCATATCCATTGATTTGGTCAGCACTGAGGCCCAGAACATTGGGTATATGTTCTGGGCCTCAGTGCTGATCAAATCAATGGATATGCATGTGTCTAATGTCTTAAATAATAAAACGATTCCAATAACTTCAAACTACTAGATATTGTTTTGAGAAACTAAGGAACCAGGCAGTCAGGAAAATACGATTCTCTCAACACCTTTAATTGTTTATCTGACTTTGTGTTAAAAAATTGTGATACATGATACACACTATTATGGGAAATAACACAAAATCTTCAGAAAGAAGCTTAGGCCCGCAAGATGTCAGTGTATTTGACATTACACCCAGGTCTTTGATAAAGTTGTCGTCTTGTACAATTATCCCAGAGATTTGCTTGACAAAGCTAGATTGTAATAGGTGGTGTCCTCTAGATACCTGAATGCAACACCATTGGTAAACTCTACATGTTATTTAGATAGATATGTTGTTCTCATTATGTAGTATAAATTGTTTTTCCCACCAAAACATTGATATGTGGAAACCTTATCAACCACGTTAAAATATTAACCATGTCTAATTTTCTATATATATATATGACTAAACACATTTTTCCTGCCAACAGTTGGCAAGCATTTTTTCTTGACAAAAATTCTAGCCTGTATTATTCTTGCCATCATTTTGCTTAGATACATTGCTGTACTATTTGGCATCTTTTATGAAATTCATGTTATATTATTGAGTTTACCAGTAGTACTTGTATTTACCATATATCCCCAGTCAGATAATCACCAGTAAAGCTTGAAATAAAAAAATCTGGGAAGCCTGCTGGGCTGTCAAGCTGGTAGTTACATAGTAATATTCAGTAGTCCATCAAGTTTATTAGGTACTAACAAGGTACCATGCAAGAAAATGTAAACAAAAATAAATAAATGCTCTATTGAAAATGTTGTATAATAAAACAACAATTGTCAATTGTTTTTTGTCAATTGCTGTAGTACTGCACTACTAATTTTGAAAAATGGTAACCCAAGTACAAAAGTTGGTAGTCTGTGCATATTAGGCACAGATTTATTTTGAAAAGCCAATTGTCAAGAAACCTTGTGCACTGGCACTGTATTCTGTTCTAAATACACGACTTGTCAGATGATATAAAAAATTACTGACTTGTTGCACAGTATATATCTCAGTGGTATTGAATGAACATTTCTGAATATGTACTAGAGGTTGGAAACACAAATATATAGCTTGTCAGGCATGAATTGCTGCCATGCTATTAGTCGAAATGGTGTTTAGATGATGGTAAATGGGGGGGGGGGTCATCACTGGCACAACTCACGAGACCTTTAACTGGCTGGTTGTCACTAAAATTATTTGCATCGATCAGAGATTTTTGTATTTGTTGTTTTTTCTTGTTCTAGGGCAAGACTAAACACTACATTGAGAAGTATTCTTCATACGAGAGAGTCTCGGCACAAGAGACATTCCAGTATGACTCATCATTAGGTCTTCGTCACATAATTCTCCATATCGTCAAATTACTCAGATCAGGAAAAAAAGTCGTCATTGATGATGAAAATTGGTCTGACTTGACCCGGAAGTCGTACATAAAATCCATTAGTGATAAAGTAAGTAATTTGCTGAATATTTAACCATCTGACAATAATGTCTCAAGAAAACACTCAAAATATCAAGTATGTCCAGGACTTTAGCCTGGGCTCATTTCTTTCAAAGTGGTCGTGATCGTTACATATTGATTTGTGATATTGATTAACCAACAATCCATGACTGTCTCTACAAACCTGTTCATAATTGTGTTAAAGGGAGGTAGTCATCATGCCACGCATGCGCGAACTATATAGGTCTTGTATAAACAAAGATGGAGACTTTGACTGTTGCGCAATGAGTACGAGTACCAACGAGTACAAGCTGAGACGTTACCAATTTTTAATTAGGTGATTTGAAGGTATCGAAAGTGTCACCAGCGGTAATTAGTGCTAGTCGCGCCCAGGTCAAACCTCATACTCATTAGTAGAGAAACACAAATGTCGCACGTGTGCAGCGCAACAACCACCGCCCTTTAAGTATTTGACCTCAGTTAAATTGAATGATTTGATTGGTCATGTCCAAGACCTGGATCCATCAATCAGCATTCTTGTAACAACTTCTTGCACCAATTTCAAATTTAAACCAAAAGATTTTGTCGTCTTATATCACTACATAGCTTTACAAAAACATGCAATTTCCTATGCAAACACGTCATCACACATGTCTTCTTGTTCCATTAACCAATGAACACACCAGAGTATGCGTTGTTGTGTCTGATATCATTGACAGTGAATACAGATTTATAGAGGGAATTCTGCCAAGGTATAACGGTGAGGTGACGGCTAAATTAATGAAATAGATGGTAGATTGTGTGAACAGAACTAAGGCATATGGGGCATAAGTCGTTTAAATGCAATTCTTTGTTGTCTTAGTGTTTCATACTTTATTGTAATTTAGCGAAAATGTGTATGTATGTCTAACTAATGATCTGAGGCTACCCTCATCAAACAAGGTCAAAGAAACAAATAAATAAATCAATCAATTAAACAAGCACTCTAATCAAAACTAGTCAGTTACATATTCAAAATACAAGCCATTGTCAGTACCAGGAAATATACATTGTATATAGATTGATTCTTATCCAACTAAATAAATAAATAGAGCATTTAACCTTTTATCTAGTTTAATCAAGGCTAGATTCCAACTAGTTTGACATCATGGCAGATCTTGGTAGTCACACAAATTGCAGGTCAGATTCCAAATACTTTATTTCAATAGCAGCCAACACATTAATGAAAGTACTCATCATGTTACTTTACTTACCGATAGTATATTTAAAATATTCACAAAAAGAAAGTTGAGATTATTTATAAACTGCAAAACAGTATGTCACAAGAAAAAAGAACAAGCCATGCATGGCACAGTTCCTGTTAGTTATCAAATTTAGATATATAGTTTTGTTTATAGTACGGTAATATAGTTTGAGCATAAACATGTCAGAGACATGGATCCAGAAGGTGATGCTAGATTATGATGATTTTTTAACATTAAAATGATTGACATTCAGTCATCTTGTATCTGATCGTCAAACAAGTACTTGTCCATATTGAAAGATATTGCTCTGGAACAACATTAATTAAAAGAAAATTGCCACTGGTCGGCCATTTTGTATATATAGTTAGTTTGTTCACTCAATATATAAACCAAAAAGCGCATCAATGTAGCCACAATGCCTTGTACGTCTCAAAACCAATTAACATCCATGTTTTTCAGTTCATTTTAATTCTAGCAAAACTACTTGTCAGATGCATTCGGATTTGTGGCAAGACTGGAATAAAATTCAACCAACAATCTCTGGTTGATGTCATTGCAATTTATGTGCGATCAGTATTCAAAAACTTGTGACATGTGTTAGACTGAATAGTTGCTATTATTCACATATAACAATATGTCAGTGTCAATGGTCTGAAACATAGTATTGTAACTTCTAGTCGCTCAAAGCACTGCATCATAGAACACAATCTAGTCTTTCAGATTGATCATCATACATTTCCAACAATTAAGTATGGACTGTATCAGTCGTTCAAGACAGTGGTAAATTATCGTTGTGGAGATTGCTGTATTTGGTAACAAATCAAATCGTTGATCCATCATTACTGTGAACTTCATTTCTTATTCCTCACTGTGAGATTTGTACAAGAATTTTATTTTAACCTATACGTTGTTACATGAGTGTTTTCATATTTCATTTTTTTATCATTAAACATTACCACACTATAAATGTTGGTTCATAATTTTGAGGTTTCCAACATACAGCAAACAAAACATTACGTAACACATGCGGATTATGCTAAATAAATACATTTAGTAAATGTTTTTGTTTTGTTTGAATTTAAAGTCAACTTTATTGCATATTTGACCGTTCTAATCTAAAGTTCTAATCTTATTTCACAGATTCCAAGCTGTCAGTTCAAATGTGTCAAATTTTGCCCAAGTGAAAGGCTGCAGGTCTTTTGGGCAAGGGAATGGGCATTGGCTGAGAGAACCCTCACAGATCCAAACTCTACGTCATCTCCCCGGGCAGTACCATCTCCAGTCAATATGTGCCAAACTGATGCAAAGTTTGAGAAATGGTTTTGTGGGAACATCAGCTCATTCCAGGGGCAGTTACCAGTGCCACCACTTGACGTGGATGGTTTACAAGTTGAAGAAGTGGAAACTAATCTATGTACTACAGTGAAATACAAGGTGTATTTTCTGTCAATATGTTTCCAATGTGTAATTAGATTGCTGCATTTCATTATTCAAATATATATATACAAGATTTGATATAATGCATTCTGTACATCTGTGTACGTCTCAGACAAGGTTTATCATGCAGTCTATATTTTTGCTTGTGTTCTATGAAAACATTGATCATTTGCATTTTTAAATGTTTCAATTTTATGTTGGTTCAAAATTGTTTTAATGAGATGTACTTTTGCAATTTTGACCAAATAGACACAATTTTCCAGTGAGCTGAGAGCAAAATCAAAATGTTGGAAAAATTATATGCGGAAAAGGAACCAAAATTGACTTGGAAGAGTTTAAAAAGTATTCTCAACCTGTTCAACAGAATACACAAGTTCAGGTTATGCAGCACAGTAAAATGTGTATTCTTCAAAAAGCCAAAAAAGTTAATTTCAGTCCACTTTAATATTAGGATTCATTCATATATTCTTACTAAATCAGTTCTTTACATTTCTAGTTTGAGCTTCCAGCACTTTTTGTTCAGTGGGAGGGAATGTTGGATTTGAATGATGACCACCTGACGATAGTACACGGTATCACATATACGTTTAACACATGGTACAAAGCCAATCCAGGTGGCAGAGTAATCATAATTAATGACAGATGCAACAACAGTAAGTATTTAGTGACTCCCCAGTCTGATAGGACTCCCCTATAACCACACATGGTATGGCCCATTCCACAAATGTTCTAGAAATGCTTTTCTATAGAATCTTTTGGCATAGTCATATTAGGTTCTAGATGGTCACTACTTATTTTGATGCATAGTATTTTCAGTTTGCTATATTATATATAGTATTCTATATTCAAGTAACAGTTTGAAGCATTATGCATGAAAATTGCTAGTGGATCTTAGTTGAATGTATGATAGTATCAGTGCACATTTTTTGCAGAGAGGAATGCTGGTTTTCCATGAACTCCCCACCTCCTGGGTTTTCATGAACTCCCCACCTCCTGGGTTTTCAGGAACTCAGCACCCCCTGGGTTTTCATGAACTCCCCACCTCCTGGGTCATCATGAACTCCCCACCTCCTGGGTTTTCATGAACTCCCACATCTTGCGAGTAATAGAACATTGAACACTGTTCAGCAGAACTGACATAACCATAGAACACTGTTCAGCAGAACTGACATACCCATAAACACTGTTCAGCAGAACTGACATACCCATAAACACTATTCAGTAGAACTGACATACCCATAAACACTGTTCAGCAGAACTGACATACCCATAAACACTGTTTAGCAGAACTGACATACCCATGAACACTGTTCAGCAGAACTGACATACCCATAAACACTATTCAGCAGAACTGACATACCCATAAACACTGTTCAGCGGAACTGACATACCCATAAACACTGTTCAGCAGAACTGACATACCCATAAACACTGTTTAGCAGAACTGACATACCCATAAACACTGTTCAACAGAACTGACATAATCATAGAACACTGTTGAGCAAATCTGACATACCCATAGAGAACTGTTCAGCAGGACTGACATAACCATAGAACACTGTTCAGCAGAACTGACATACCCATAAACACTGTTCAGCAGAACTGACATACCCATAAACACTATTCAGTAGAACTGACATACCCATAAACACTGTTCAGCAGAACTGACATACCCATAAACACTGTTTAGCGGAACTGACATACCCATGAACACTGTTCAGCAGAACTGACATACCCATAAACACTATTCAGCAGAACTGACATACCCATAAACACTGTTCAGCGGAACTGACATACCCATAAACACTGTTCAGCAGAACTGACATACCCATAAACACTGTTTAGCAGAACTGACATACCCATAAACACTGTTCAACAGAACTGACATAATCATAGAACACTGTTCAGCAAATCTGACATACCCATAGAGAACTGTTCAGCAGGACTGACATACCCATAGAACACTCTTCAGCAGAACTGACATAACCATAGAACACTGTTCAGCAGAACTGACATAACCATAGAACACTGTTCAACAGGACTGACATACCAATAGCACACTGTTCAGCAGAACTGACATACCAATAAAACACTGTTCAGCAGAACTGACATACCAATAGAACACTGTTCAGCAGAACTGACATACCAATAGAACACTGTTCAGCAGAACTGACATAGCCATAGAACACTGTTCAACAAGACTGACATACCAATAAAACACTGTTCAGCAGAACTGACTTACCCATATAACACTGTTCAGCAGAACTGTGTCACACCCAAGTAATATTACCGTAATTGGTATAGTACAGGTGTGATGGTTCAAATACCAAAATGGCAACAGTAACAAAAAGACTTCCCTGGCGGCGATGATAAAATACGAACACGGAGCCAACAGATGAGGTTTCAACTGGTACTGGTATTATTATACTCTGCAAACATCAAGTACAATAACGCGGTAAAACTCGACTACTCCAATAACTAGATACTTAAACTCCAATACAATTCAACGAGATCTCCGATCTGATCTCAGAGCTGAACAACTCCTCTATATATACCCACACTGTCTATAAATAGACCATTACATCAGCATAAATAATGAGTCTGGAACTTACTACAAATTTCTAGAATCTTCCTTACCTTCTATTGCCTCCTACAGTGTCCTATTACCTATTCAACCAACTTCTAAAAATTCCACCCAGACACAGTACGGTTCTAGAACATTCTCAGTCACACGGAAGTGGTAAACAAGTCGTATGCGACATGCCTCCCCTCTCAAGAATATTATAACATATAATATTACATGACTAGCAACGACGTCAATGATACGAATACGATAACAATTTCAAATAAAACAACAATACAATATATCAAATCGAACTGAATAAAGCTCTGAGTACAAAAATTCGAAAATCACATACAGTAAAATATAATAAAATATGAAATACAGTCATAAACGAATAACATTCTACTATACTGTTCAAAAGTTCCTCAGTCCATCAATCTACTCAGGTAGTCCGCTACCACATTGTCCCGTCCAGGAATATCCTCAACACGATAATTATATCCTTGCAGAGTCATCGCCCATCTCATCACTCGGTCATTTGCAAACTTGGCTTTATCCAGGTAAGACAATGGTTTATGATCCGTCTGCAAAATGAACTCCACACCGGCTAAATATAGGCGAAATTTATTCACGCCCCATACAATGGCTAAACATTCCCTTTCTACAGTTGAATATTTCTTTTCTGCATCGGATAACTTTTTACTTGCATACGCAACTGGATGAAGCTTCTCACCATGATTCTGCATAAGTACTGCTCCAATTCCTACCTGAGACGCGTCCGTCCGCAACACAAATGGTTTCTGTGGGTCTGGCAACTTCAAAATTGGTTTGCCCAATAAGTATTCCCGCAAAGTGTTATATGCTTTCTCCTGGGCCTCTCCCCATACAACTTTGTTGGGTTGTCCTTTCCTTAGTAGATCACTCAGCGGTGCTGCAATAGTTGCGAATAAGGGGATGTGATCTCTGTAGTAATTGACCAGCCCAAAGAATGATCGGACACCTTTCTTGGTCGCTGGTCTTTGCGCTTCTCGAATTTTTTCCATGTTTTCGTGACTCGGACTCACCCAATTGTGTCCAATTTCATGACCCAGGAATTCTACTGATGTTGCACCCAGAACACACTTGGATAGTCTAGCTGTTATGTCCGCTGCCCTCAGTCTTCGTAACAACTCAGATAATACTTGCACATGCTCATCCCAGCAGCTTGAATAAACTATCAGGTCATCTATATAGCTTCCAACCCCCTCCATACCTGACAATAATTTCCTGATTCCCCGCACCAGAGTAGCTCCTGAATTCTTCATTCCAAATGGCATCTTTAAAAATTCATAAGTTTCATCAGGAGTAACAAATGCTGTCTTTGGTATATCTTCTTCAGCTACTGGTATCTGCCATTAACCCTTACTTAAATCAATTTTTGACAGGAACTTACTATTATGTAGCCTCTGAAATATGTCCCCTGTTGTTACCATTGGCTCAGGGTCGGTTACAGTGACCTTATTTAATTTCCTATAATCTACACATATGCGATTCAATCCATCCTTCTTCTTTACAATCACCACCGGTGACGCATAGGGTGATGTGGACTTCCTGATTACTCCATTTTTAACATATCTTCAATATCTTGCCTAAGGTTCTCCCTTATTGCATATGGTAGTGAGTATGGCTTAGATCGTATTGGTGTATCATTTGTCAGGTCAATCTTATGACTGATTATCTTGGTCTTTCCTGGCAAGTCAGTAAACACCTTATCATAGGTATTGACTAAACCCACAAGTTCCTTTCTCTGGCGTTCCGTCAGGTCTGTACCAATTTGAACATCTTTACCTGACTCCTTGGGTTTACAAGTTCCTAACTCTAGAATATCATCTTCGTCTAAAGCATTCTCTTCATCTGAATCGTTGCACCCCGCTGTAGCTGCGCGCACAGCATTCATCAAGTCTATGGCCGTATTTGGTGAGTAACTTGTCTCACTTCCATCTGGTTGAGGTGACGTCTCCCGCTCAACATACAACTTTAACATATTTACATGATACGTCTTCACTTTGTCACCTACCCTCACTCGATAATCGTTTTTGCCTATTACCTGCTCCACCACATAAGGACCCTTCCACTGCATCAATAGCTTGTTGTTGTCAGTTGGCAGCAAAATTAACACCCTATCTCCTTCCTTAAGCACTCGTTTCTTCGTTTTACGATCATAGTAACACCTGTATCGGTTCTGTGCCTTTTGTAATTCCTCTCGAGCAATCTCTAATGTCTGTTCTAACCGATCTCTCAACTCAATCACATACTGGTAACTATTAACTATCTCAGGAGTATCGCTTTCTTTGGTCCATAACTCTTTAAGGATCTTCATTGGGCCTCTAACCGTTCGACCATATAACAGCTCAAATGGGGAAAAACCAGTTGACTCCTGTGGTACCTCTCTATATGCGAAGAGTAAAGCACTAATATACCGATGCCATTGCCTTGGTTGTTCATGGCACAACCGCTTTAACATCTTCTTCAATGTACCATTAAACTTTTCCACCAGTCCATTACAGATGGGGTGATAGGGCGTAGACGTCAGTCTCTTAATGCTGAGCAACCTTGATACTTCTTGCATGCATTCTGACACAAACGAGTCCCCATGTCACTTAGTACTTCTTTTGGAATCCCCAATCGGCTATAAAAGTCAATCAACGCCTCGGCTACAGTCTCCGTATCTTTATTTTTAAGTGGAATGGCCTCTAGATACCGTGTAGCATAGTCCACCATGGTTAAGATGTATCGATGACCCCCGTCACTGGCTGGTGTAATTGGTCCAACCAAATCTATAGCCACACGCTTGAATGGCATATCAATTAAAGGCATCTTACCTAATGGGGCCTTCACAACTGATCCCTTTGAAACAGTCTTCTGGCACACATCACACGACCTACAAAAACTGGTAACATCTTGATGTAGCCCAGGCCAATAAAAGCTAGTCACAATCCGGTCTTCTGTCTTCTTTATCCCCATGTGTCCACCAAATATTGAATCATGGGCAATCTCCATAACACGAGTCCTCAACAGTTTCGGCACAACCACTTGACGTACCGTCTTGCCTCCTGGAACTGGACGATCCCGATACACACGATATAGCAAGCCTCCATATACCTGGAACTCGGTTGTATGGTGCCCTCTCACTTCTGGTTCTGTCTTATTATAATATTTCTTCAACGATGTGTCTGCTTGCTGCATCTCGATTAATTTGTCTTTTGTTACATGTGCTCCAGTCTTTACATCACACACTTTGAGCGGCTTCACCTTACCAGATTTCTTCGCTTGCGCTCTGGTTGTTACTGCTCCACTCACATTCCACACTGGATCCGGGTCATCTGGTGGTCTTGCTCCGGGTACATTCCCAACAATTCACTCATAGATTGGGCCCTGCACACATAATGCTTCAACCGTGCCTCTCAAATATGGCGTATTAATTTCCACCATGGCGACTGGAACCCTTCTTACAGTACGATCAACCATCAATATATGACCCATCTTTTTTGTATACTGGTCATCTGGTACCAAGCTCTTCTTGACTATAATGCCATTACACCCAGTGTCTCTCAACATGGTCACAACTGTGTCACCAACCTTCCCTTGACCCACAGGCAAAGTCCTGTTCTCCACAACGCCACTCCGTTCCATACATGCACCATTCACAACCTTTAACTGGTCCCCCGATGCTAACAACAAATGGTCCTTCTCAATCATTTTAGGCACATCACTGGTAATTTGAACAGCACAGCTAGCACTGATATTAGACTCCTCTTTAACCACTGCAGCTGCACCAGTAGTAGTGCTGGGTTTGACACTCTTTCTTTCTTGTCTCTTGTGTTGTCCACTACGGCAGAACTTAGCCACATGTCCTATGGCACCACACTGAAAGCACTGTCCACCTTTGTCATCAGTAACGCGGGATGGACATTGTGCTGCTCGATGACCAACACCCTGACATACAAAACACCGGATACTACTGCCCTGTCCCACATCAGTATTACTAATGGCAGTCTTATTATCGTTACGCCTCACCTGGTACTTTGTGGATAACTGTCGACCATGAGCCACTAGGTACTGCTTTGCTATTACTGCCAACTCATCTAAATCTTTGGGTGCTCTTTCTTTAAGATAAACTGCAAGATCTTTTGTACAGGCACCAATAAACTGCTCCTTCACCATCAAGTCGGTAACACCATCATATGTTGCTGCAGTGCCTGACAACTCAACCCATTTAGCAAAATAATTCTTAAGCCGCACAATTAACTGGTCAGGACTCTCGGAACTTTCAGGTTTAATTTCACGGAATCGCTTCCTGTACCCATCCTCTGTGAAATCGTATCTTGTCAACAGCGCCACCTTCACACGATCATAGTCAACTACATCAAGTGTCGGACATCCTGGAATATACTTCCAGTGCTCTACCAGTCAACAGCGCACTCAATTTTGTGGCCCATCCATTACTATGCCAACTCGCATTCGTTGCAAACCTCTCAAACCGCAATAAATAACTATCAAGTTCGTCCTTACCATCCACAAATGCAGGCAACTTTGGTGACTGTGCATCACTGACCACATTTCGTTGACCGCCAAAATCAGCCTGTTGAAACCCCGACATTGCTGCTTGCAGCTCTAATTTCCTCAACTCAAATTCTCCTTTCTTTTCTTCCACTTCCAATCGTAACTTTTCCCTTCTTTCCTCAATCTCCCTTTCCTTTTCTCGCTGTTCTGCTTCCGCTTCCAGTCGTAACTTTTCCTTTCTTTCCTCAATCTCCATTTTCCTTACCTCTGCTTCCCTTTCCTTTTCTCGCTGTTCTGCTTCCATTCGCAATTTTTCTCTTTCGCCTGCTTCCGCTTCCAGCCGTAACTCGTCCTTTCTTTCCTCAATCTCCCTTTCTTTTTCTCGCTGTTTTGCTTCCGCTTCCAGACGTAACTTTTCCTTTCTTTCCTCAATCTCCATTTTCCTCACCTCTACTTCTATTTCCATTTTTGCCTTTCTCTCTTCCCTCGTCGCTTGTCTGTCAGCCCGCTGAGAACTCAATTGCTCCAAAATAAATTTCCTTTTGTCTTCTCCAGTCATTCCCAGTTCATCCGCCCATTCCATCAACTCTTGTTTCGACATATCTTTTATCTCGCTGGCCATGTTATCTTCTATGTCTTCACTGTTCCCGGACGAGCCCCCAGATGTCACACGCAACGTAATATTACCGTAATTGGTATAGTACAGGTGTGATGGTTCAAATACCAAAATGGCAACAGTAACATAAAGACTTCCCTGGCGGCGATGATAAAATACGAACATGGATCCAACAGATGAGGTTTCAACTGGTACTGGTATTATTATACTCTGCAAACATCAAGTACAATAACGTGGTAAAACTCCACTACTCCAATAACTAGATACTTAAACTCCAATACAATTCAACGAGATCTCCGATCTGATCTCAGTGCTGAACAACAGTGCTGAACAACAACCCACACTGTCTATAAATAGACCATTACATCAGCATACATAATGAGTCTGGAACTTACTACAAATTTCTAGAATGTTCCATTACCTTCTATTGCCTCCTACATTGTCCTATTACCTATTCAACCAACTTCTAAAAATTCCACCCAGACACAGTACGGTTCTAGAACATTCTCAGTCACACGGAAGTGGTAAACAAGTCGTATGCGACAAACTGACTTACCAATAGAACACTGTTCAGCAGAACTGACATACCAATAGAACACTGTTCAGCAAGACTGACATACCAATAAAACACTGTTCAGCAGAACAGACATAGCCATAGAACACTGTTCAGCAGAACTGACTTACCCATATAACACTGCTCAGCAGGACTGACTTACCAATAGAACACTGTTCAGCAGAACTGACATACCAATAGAACACTGTTCAGCAGAACTGACATACCCATAGAACACTGTTCAGCAGAACTGACATACCAATAGAACACTGTTCAGCAGGACTGACATACCAATAGAACACCGTTCAGCAGAACTGACATACCAATAGAACACTGTTCAGCACAACTGACTTACCAATAGAACACTGTTCAGCAGAACTGACATACCAATAGAACACTGTTCAGCAGAAGTGACATACCAATAGAACACTGTTCAGCAGAACTGACATACCCATAGAACACTGTTCAGCAGAACTGACATACCAATAGAACACTGTTCAGCAGGACTGACATAGTCATAGAACACTGTTCAGCAGAACTGACATAGCCATAGAACACTGTTCAGCAGAACTGACATACCAATCGAACACATACTCATAGAACAATGTTCAGCAGAACTGACATACTCATAGAACACTGTTCAGCAGAACTGACTTACCCATATGACACTGTTCAATAGAACTGACTTAGTCATAGAACACTGTTCAGCAGAACTGACATACCAATAGATCACTGTTCAGCAGAACTGACTTACTCATAGAACACTGTTCAGCAGAACTAACTTACTCATAGAACACTGTTCAGCAGAACTGACATAGCCATAGAACACTGTTCAGCAGAACTGACTTACCCATATAACACTGTTCAGCAGAACTGACATAACCATAGAACACTGTTCAGAAGAACTGATATATCCATGGAACACTGTTGAGCAGAACTGACATAGTCATAGAACACTGTTCAGCAGAACTGACATACCAATAGAACACTGTTCAGCAGGACTGACTTGCCAATAGAACACTGTTCAGCAGAACTGACATACCAATAGAACACTCTTCAGCAGAACTGACATAACCATAGAACATTGTTCAGCAGAACTGACATAACCATAGAACACTGTTCAACAGGACTGACATACCAATAAAACACTGTTCAGCAGAACTGACATACCAATTGAACACTGTTCAGCAGTACAGACATACCAATAGAACACTGTTCAGCAGAACTGACATACCAATAGAACACTGTTCAGCAGAACTGACATACCAATAGAACACTGTTCATCAGAACTGACATACCAATAGAACACTGTTCATCAGAACTGACTTACCCATATAACACTGTTCAGCAGAACTGACATAACCATAAAACACTGTCCAGCAGAACTGACATACCCATAGAACACTGTTCAGCAGAACTGACATAGCCATAGAACACTGTTCAGCAGGGCTGACATAGCCATAGAACACTGTTCAGCAGGGCTGACATAGCCATAGAACACTCTTCAGCAGAACTGACATACCAATAGAACACTGGTCAGCAGGACTGACATACCAATAGAACACTGTTCAGCAGAACTGACATACCAATAGAACACTGTTCAGCAGAACTGACATACCAATAGAACACTGTTCAGCAGAACTGATATACCAATAGAACACTGTTCAGCAGAACTGACATACCAATAGAACACTGTTCAGCAGAACTGACATACCAATAGAACACTGTTCAACAGAACTGACTTACCCATATAACACTGTTCAGCAGAACTGACATACCAATAGAACACTGTTCAGCAGAACTGACATACCAATAGAACACTGTTCAGCAGAACTGACTTACCCATATAACACTGTTCAGCAGAACTGACTTACCCATAGAACACTGTTCAGCAGAACTGACTTACCCATATAACACTGTTCAGCAGAACTGACTTACCCATATAATACTGTTCAGCAGAACTGACTTACCCATAGAACACTGGAAAACATGTGCAAATACTAATGACAATTTCAATCTAAAGTGTTTTACCTGAATGAAGCCTTTTAGATATTATTTCAATGCCACAGTATATGTCTGTTACTATTTTAGATTTGTTTAATCATTTATTTGAATCATACATCATGATGAATAATAAATCTCATGATGTAATGCTATATACAATAGTGATACGTTATTGGAGATTTATTTCTAATAGAATTATCTTTTTGTTTTTTTGTTTTTTTTGACAGATTTTATTTCTGATTCACCATCTGAGAACAGAATGAAACAGGTATTATCAAAACTATGTGCTGACTTCCTTGATTTTCCTGTTTATTTTTGTTGTGTTGATGACTCCACAGAGTGTGGAAATTTTGCAGTTCCACCTCAGCCTGGATTGGTTGCATGGTTACAGAGAATGCATCATCTGCAATTAAACCATCCTGGGACTTTGTATTTGACATTCACATCCAGACATATACAGTGTGCAATCTCTGCCGGTGTCAATCACATGAAAGCCAGAGATGTTTTTTCACATCCTAATATCATCACTGCCTCAAACTGTGCCAATAAAACCTCTGAGCTGGAAATTCTAAAAACTGCCAAGTTCGCCCCAAATATAGATGTATCAGATGAGGTCATAACTGTTCCTCTTTATCAGGATGGCGCCATGGCAAAGGAGAACTTTTACCAGACACACTGTGATGGAGGCCGTTGCCATGGTATTTGTTTCAAAGATAAAGACGCTTTACAAAAATACAATGAACAGTACTGTAGGTATGCTACACCTATCACTGAAGTAGGCAGTAGATTTGATTCACTGAGACAGAGATGTCAGGTACCAGAAAAAACACTGAACATTACCACCAAGGAAAGTGTCAGGTCAATACCAAAGTGGTTATTGCCTAAAAGTAAAGAACAGTGTCAGCTAGGTGCTAATGCCATAGAGCATGATGGGATAAGTGAGCTACCCATGGACCAAGGTAACAGTGCATCGTCAACCAGGTGACATATTTTTTAGCAGTACTTCATTTAATTTATATATCTGTTCAGTATATTTCATTGAAGCTGATCATACTTTTCAAGAATGTTTTTGACAAAGTTGGCAGAGTAGAGCTATTTATACTTATCTCTTGTTTGGTGGTGTGAGCTTTTTCAACTGTCCTTGTTAGTCTTCATCTGAATTCTGTATTGAAAATACTGCAGAAACCTTAAATCCTGAATGTTCTACTACAGTAATCAGTATACTGACAATTTCTTTCCCCAACTAATGATTTCACTTTCATGGAATTTTACTATTAATCAATGAAACACTTAGGCGGACTATAGTTTCAAATTTCTGCTTTCCGTCCGTTCACTTTCTTTTACAGAAATTTGCAGCAGATATCAATGAAACAGGTTGATGACAAGTCTCTGTTGAATATGCACATACTTTTTTTTTTTCCAAATCTGAAAATCCTAAGTGGGTCATTTGATAATTAAATGACGGGGACATTCATGTCTTGTTTGTTTGATATTGTATTTGCTCTATTTGCAAATAAATAATTTGTTTCAGTGGAAATTTTAGTTCAGATAATTGCATCCTTTTACAACAGGTAACTAGAATAGGATTTTCAATGCTCACAATACATGGTTGCTAAAAGTCAACAAACTAAATTTATTTTAAAATATTAAAAACATACTGTGCTAAACTACAATTGTCTAATTTTGGTTTTTGTTGTAATTACGTAATGTGCAATATAAATTGTGCGTGAAATTGAACATAAACTGTACGTGTAGTTGAATCTTGCAAAATCCATAAACTATATATTTTCTAAAAGTTAACTGTAGAATCTGTTAAGGAGAGCAACACAATATTTTTCTATTAGTGACGCATATACATAAATGACAAAACCCATGCTATGTTCAAAAGAATTCATATTATAGTGATAGACTGTTTATTGGAGATGCACTTCTAATAGAACAAATATGGTAACTTGTTTTTGTCTGTATTTGTTTCAGTCCAAGAAAGTTATCACGCATGTATTCTCAGCCAATGACTCTCTATTGCATGAATGAGCTAGAATTGGTCAATGCAGCCAGAATCATACTACAAGAGGTGAGATGAATAATAATTTATTCATAGTTTTTTGCTTCCTGAAATTAAATATTAATAATCTTCAATATAGGATCTCCAATAAATGACCATGTGATATCGGATTTATCAAATGGGTGAAGTAATTTTCATTTCTTCTGAGCCACTGTTGTGGAACATGAAAATTACTACGTGTATATAATTCAATATCATCACAAGCAAAACCCATGTTTGTGAATGTTGTAGATTACTGGGAAGTATCGAAAACATTAATATTTACCATATTTCAAACAAAAAAATTGCAATTAAACCATGTTTTGGTATCTTTGGAAATGATGTGACAATTTTTAGGTCATCAATAGCCCATTTATATCAAGGTTGTGATATCAAAAATATCAAATGATTACCACATGAAACATGCATGATCCAAGGGATAAATATGTATATTACCAGTAATACAGACTGTTATTTTCAGCATTGGGCAGTGATGTGGTTGATTTTATTGTCATGCTTATTACTATTAAGAGTAGTAAATGGCTATTTATTTTACAGAATGCTATGACGTCGGAGAAGTCCAGACAAACTGAGCAAGCAGATCAAAATGCTCTCAAGATTGCTAGAGAAGCTCATCCAGTTGCTCACCAAAATACAGTAGATACTATGATGAAAGAAAGTGATGGTCTTGTGAGCAGAGATAAACCAACCACAACTGATCTTACAAAAGACAGTGATGCAGAAAATAATCCAATCGTAACTTGTGTTAGTGCAGCATACAAACATAGACCATCAAAAGATTGCCAGCTATTGGACAGTGAAAGGTACTATCAACTTTTATGACTGGATTTTGTCAAACTCATTCTGCTACTGCTACTTCCATTATAGTTACTATGGCGACAACACTAAATTGTTTTATGTCAGTTCTGAATAAGCAACATTCTTATAAATCATTGGACAAAAAATATTGAACTGGAGATCACTTATTTTCCATTTACTTGATGTCGTTTGAGTGTTGCAATTCAAAGATGCATTTAGTTAACAGTAACTAATTTATTGTTTTCATTTTCTTTAGCGAGACTGGTGGAATTGTGAACAAATCTCATCGTAGCAGTAATATGAATATCATCATTCCAAACTCTGAGCAAATTGAAGAGATGTCTCCAACTACTCCAAAAAAACAGAAAATGACAGGACCTGATCTATCTTTTCTTGATGACATATTTTAGTTTTTGCATTTATTGATCAATCGTAGAGGATTTTGATGAACATGTGATGAGTATTGACCAATCACATCTGCTAGTCATATGAAGAGGTTATATTTTATTTCAATGTTTTTACACTTTGTGCTGGCTCACCTTGAGTGTTCTGTTTGCTTGTCTGTGATACTGATTCTTAAAATTAATAAATTAAATATATATTTTTATTTTTATAATAATTACATTATGAGTTCAATCGTATTTGCTTGTCAGTGTTTTTGATTTGATCAATAGGGCTGGTAATAGAATGGGCCTAAATCCAAATAGTACATCATGTCTGCAACCAGTTCTCAGAGATTACTACTGGCCATTTTGGTAATAGAATGGGCCTAAATCCAAATAGTACATCCTGTCTGCAACCAGTTCTCTGAGATTACTACTGGCCATTTTGGTAATAGAATGGGCCTAAATCCAAATAGTACATCCTGTCTGCAACCAGTTCTCTGAGATTACTACTGGCCATTTTGGTAATAGAATGGGCCTAAATCCAAATAGTACATCATGTCTGCAACCAGTTCTCTGAGATTACTACTGGCCATTTTGGTAATAGAATGGGCCTAAATCCAAATAGTACATCATGTCTGCAACCAGTTCTCTGAGATTACTACTGGCCATTTTGGTAATAGAATGGGCCTAAATCCAAATAGTACATCCTGTCTGCAACCAGTTCTCTGAGATTACTACTGGCCATTTTGGTAATAGAATGGGCCTAAATCCAAATAGTACATCATGTCTGCAACCAGTTCTTTGAGATTACTACTGGCCATTTTGGTAATAGAATGGGCCTAAATCCAAATAGTACATCATGTCTGCAACCAGTTCTCTGAGATTAATACTGGCCATTTTGATAATGGAATGGACCTAAATCCAAATAGTGCATCCTGTCTGCAACCAGTTCTCAGAGATTACTACTGGCCATTTTGGTAATAGAATGGGACTAAATCCAAATAGTACATCATGTCTGCAACCAGTTCTCTGAGATTACTACTGGCCATTTTGGTAATAGAATGGGCCTAAATCCAAATAGTACATCCTGTCTGCAACCAGTTCTCTGAGATTACTACTGGCCATTTTGGTAATAGAATGGGCCTAAATCCAAATAGTACATCATGTCTGCAACCAGTTCTCTGGGATTACTACTGGCCATTTTGGTAATAGAATGGGCCTAAATCCAAATAGTGCATCATGTCTGCAACCAGTTCTCTGAGATTACTACTGGCCATTTTGGTAATGGAATGGACCTAAATCCAAATAGTACATCCTGTCTGCAACCAGTTCTCAGAGATTACTACTGACCATTTTGGTATGCTCCCACCTATGATTTCAGATCAGCATTATCCCTCCAATCCGCAATTTTGAGCTTAATTTCTGTAATTGATATTGTTAAATACTACGACATTCACTATTTTTCTTTTGTTAACACTGTCTTTGACCTTGATAAGCCTTTTTCTGCTACTGCCCACTGTCCTTAACATTGATATGCCTTTTTCTGCTACTGTTCACTGTCCTTAACCTTGATATACCTTTTTTCTGCTACTGTCCACTGTCCTTAACCTTGATATGCCTTTTTTCTGCTACTGTCCACTGTCCTTAACCTTGATATGCCTTTCTTTTCTGCCACTGTCCACTGTCCTTAACCTTGATATGCCTTTTTTCTGCTACTGTTCACTGTCCTTAACTTTGACATGCCTTTGTTCTGCTACTGTCCACTGTCCTTAACCTTGATATGCCTTTTTTCTGCTACTGTCCACTGTCCTTAACCTTGATATGCCTTTTTTCTGCTACTGTCCACTGTCCTTAACCTTGATATGCCTTTTTTCTGCTACTGTCCACTGTCCTTAACCTTGATATGCCTTTTTTCTGCTACTGTCCACTGTCCTTAACCTTGATATACCTTTTTTCTGCTACTGTCCACTGTCCTTAACCTTGATATGCCTTTTTTCTGCTACTGTCCACTGTCCTTAACCTTGATATACCTTTCTTTTCTGCCACTGTCCACCGTCCTTAACCTTGGTATGCCTTTTTTCTGCTACTGTTCACTGTCCTTAACTTTGACATGCCTTTGTTCTGCTACTGTCCACTGTCCTTAACCTTGATATGCCTTTTTTCTGCTACTGTCCACTGTCCTTAACCTTGATATGCCTTTTTTCTGCTACTGTCCACTGTCCTTAACCTTGATATACCTTTTTTCTGCTACTGTCCACTGTCCTTAACCTTGATATGCCTTTTTTTCTGCTACTGTCCACTGTCCTTAACCTTGATATACCTTTCTTTTCTGCCACTGTCCACTGTCCTTAACCTTGATATGCCTTTTTTCTGCTACTGTCCACTGTCCTTAACCTTGATATGCCTTTTTTCTGCTACTGTCCACTGTCCTTAACCTTGATATACCTTTCTTTTCTGCCACTGTCCACTGTCCTTAACCTTGATATGCCTTTTTTCTGCTACTGTCCACTGTCCTTAACCTTGACATGCCCTTTTTCTGCTACTGTCCACTGTCCTTAACCTTGATATACCTTTTTTTTCTGCTACTGTCCACTGTCCTTAACCTTGATATGCCTTTTTTCTGCCACTGTCCACTGTCCGTAACCTTGATATACCTTTATTCTGCTACTGTTCACTGTCCTTAACCTTGATATGCCTTTTTTCTGCAACTGTCCACCGTCCTAAATCTTGATATGCTTTTTTCTGCTACTGTCCACTGTCCGTAACCTTGATATACCTTTATTCTGCTACTGTCCACTGTCCGTAACCTTGATATGCCTTTTTTCTGCCACTGTCCACTGTCCGTAACCTTGATATGCCTTTTTTCTGCCACTGTCCACTGTCCGTAACCTTGATATACCTTTATTCTGCTACTGTTCACTGTCCTTAACCTTGATATGCCTTTTTTCTGCAACTGTCCACCGTCCTAAATCTTGATATGCTTTTTTCTGCTACTGTCCACTGTCCGTAACCTTGATATACCTTTATTCTGCTACTGTCCACTGTCCTTAACCTTGATATACCTTTCTTTTCTGCCACTGTCCACTGTCCTTAACCTTGATATGCCTTTTTTCTGCTACTGTCCACTGTCCTTAACTTTGACATGCCTTTTTTCTGCTACTATCCTCTGTCTTTCACCTTGATATGCCTTTTTTTCTGCTACTGTCCACTGTCCTTAACTAAGAGGACGCTTACGCGCGTAATCATTCTATAATCGGAATTCGCATTTCCTGATATTATAGGATGAAAATACCCCATTAACTACTGCAAAATTACGGCGCGTTGTAACTTATGGCGTTGTGGTGATAGATTTATATTAATCAGGAATTATTTATATTTTCATGGATAGTCCTTAGATTATTCTGAAAGGGTTTAAACCTAATATCAGAATAAAACTTCCACAAATTTGGCAATAAAAAACAAAGCTTGTAGACATTTATTAAGACATTTACTGAGGCTAAATGTGTCAATAGTCGGCGATGTAGTGATGTTCGTAGAATGCTGTCCTCAGTGGTGTAACAATTTGTTCATTTGTTTTTAGCTCTGCTCGGAGTTGTTTATGTAGGCGATTGTTCGTCATCATTCAACCGTTCAACTGTTTCTGTTTTCCTGAGAACTACAAGCCCAATTACTGCGATACTTTGTATATAGGTACCTTGAGTTGATCTCAGTCAGATCTGTTTATTTTGTGACGATGTCTTCAATGCTCTATTTTTGCAAATATTTATAGCATTTTTGGTAAACAAAGAAGGTTATTTTCAACTCCTTTTTGATTTTATATATGCAGACACCTTGGGTGGACCTCTGACAGATTGTTTTCTGTCTAACAACAATGTATACAGTGAAGCTATAGATGCTCTGGTACAATGCAAAGACCTGTTACTTTTAGGTGAATATCTGTGCATAATTATTACCTAATTTGTATAATAATTAGTCCGTTTTCATCTTTTCCTGATAATGTTATTATCAGGCTGCATACATTAGAGGTTCTGATTGGTAAATGTTATTAGCTGACTATACATTAGAGGGTTCTGATTGGTAGATGTTAGCAGATTATTCATTGGAGGTTCTGATTGGTGGGTGTCATTAGCACACTGTACATTAAAGGTTCTGATTGGTGGATGTTATTAGCTGACCATACATTGGAGGTTCTGATTGGTGGAGGTTATATGCGTACTGCATATGTGAAAGGGTTTTGATTGGTAAATGTTATTAGCAGACTATACATTAGAGGGTTCTGATTGGTAGATGTTATAAGCTGACTGTATATGTAAGAGGGTTCTGATTGGTAAATGTTATTAGCAGATTATACATTGGAGGTTCTGATTGGTGGATGTTATAAGCAGACTATACATTAGAAGTTTTGATTGGTGGATGTTATAAGCGGACTGTATATGTAAGAGGGTTCTCATTGGTAAATGTTATTAGCAGACTATACATTGGAGGTTCTGATTGGTGGATGTTATTAGCAGACTATACATTAGAGGTTTTGATTGGTGGGTGTTATAAGCGGACTGTATATGTAAGAGGGTTCTGATTGGTAAATGTTATTAGCAGACTATACATTAGAGGTTTTGATTGGTGGATGTTATAAGCGGACTGTATATGTAAGAGGGTTCTCATCGGTAAATGTTATTAGCAGACTATACATTGGAGGTTCTCATTGGTGGATGTTATTAGCAGACTATACATAAGAGGTTTTGATTGGTGGATGTTATAAGCGGACTGTATATGTATGAGGGTTCTGATTGGTAAATGTTATTAGCAGACTATACATTGGAGGTTCTGATTGGTGGATGTTATTAGCAGACTATACATTAGAGGTTTTGATTGGTGGATGTTATTAGCAGACTATACATTGGAGGTTCTGATTGGTGGGTGTTATTAGCAGACTATACATTAGAGGGTTCTGATTGGTAGATATTATTAGTAGACTATATACATTAGAGGTTCTGATTGGTGGATATTATTAGCAGACTGTACATTCGAGGTTCTGATTTGTTAATGTTATAAGCGGACTGCATATATTAGAGGGTTCTGATTGATAGATGTTATTAGCAGACTATACATTAGAGGTTTTGATTGGTGGATATTATTAGTAGACTATATACATTAGAGGTTCTGATTGGTGGATGTTATAAGCGGTCTGCACATATTAGAGGGTTCTGATTGATATATGTTATTAGCAGACTATACATTAGAGGTTTTGATTGGTAGATATTATTAGTAGACTATATACATTGGAGGTTCTGATTGGTGGATGTTTATAAGCGGTCTGCACATATTAGAGGGTTCTGATTGATATATGTTATTAGCAGACTATACATTAGAGGTTTTGATTGGTAGATATTATTAGCAGACTATACATTAGAGGTTCTGATTGGTGGATGTTATAAGCGGTCTGCACATATTAGAGGGTTCTGATTGATATATGTTATTAGCAGACTATACATTAGAGTTTTTGATTGGTGGATGTTATTAGTAGACTATATACATTAGAGGTTCTGATTGGTGGATATTATAAGCGGTCTGCACATATTAGAGGGTTTTGATTGATATATGTTATTAGCAGACTATACATTAGAGTTTTTGATTGGTGGATATTATTAGTAGACTATATACATTAGAGGTTCTGATTGGTGGATATTATTAGTAGACTATATACATTAGAGGTTCTGATTGGTGGATATTATTAGTAGACTATATACATTAGAGGTTCTGATTGGTGGATATTATAAGCGGTCTGCACATATTAGAGGGTTGTGATTGATATATGTTATTAGCAGACTATACATTAGAGTTTTTGATTGGTGGATATTATTAGTAGACTATATACATTAGAGGTTCTGATTGGTGGATATTATTAGTAGACTATATACATTAGAGGTTCTGATTGGTGGATATTATAAGCGGTCTGCACATATTAGAAGGTTGTGATTGATATATGTTATTAGCAGACTATACATTAGAGTTTTTGATTGGTGGATATTATTAGTAGACTATATACATTAGAGGTTCTGATTGGTGGATATTATTAGTAGACTATATACATTAGAGGTTCTGATTGGTGGATATTATAAGCGGTCTGCACATATTAGAAGGTTGTGATAGATATATGTTATTAGCAGACTATACATTAGAGGGTTCTGATTGGTGGATGTTATTAGTAGACTATATACATTAGAGGTTCTGATTGGTGGATATTATTAGCAGACTGTACATTCAAGGTTCTGATTGGTGGATGTTATAAGCGGTCTGCACATATTAGAAGGTTGTGATTGATATATGTTATTAGTAGACTATATACATTAGAGGTTCTGATTGGTGGATATTATTAGCAGACTGTACATTCAAGGTTCTGATTGGTGGATGTTATAAGCGGTCTGCACATATTAGAGGGTTTTGATTGATATATGTTATTAGCAGACTATACATTAGAGGGTTCTGATTGGTGGATGTTATTAGTAGACTATATACATTAGAGGTTCTGATTGGTGGATATTATTAGTAGACTATATACATTAGAGGTTCTGATTGGTGGATGTTATAAGCGGTCTGCACATATTAGAGGGTTTTGATTGATATATGTTATTAGCAGACTATACATTAGAGGGTTCTGATTGGTGGATGTTATTAGTAGACTATATACATTAGAGGTTCTGATTGGTGGATATTATTAGTAGACTATATACATTAGAGGTTCTGATTGGTGGATGTTATAAGCGGTCTGCACATATTAGAGGGTTGTGATTGATATATGATATTAGCAGACTATACATTAGGGGTTTTGATTGGTGGATATTATTAGTAGACTATATACATTAGAGGTTCTGATTGGTGGATGTTATAAGCGGTCTGCACATATTAGAGGGTTCTGATTGATAGATGTTATTAGTAGACTACTATATACATTAGAGGTTCTGATTGGTGGATATTATAAGCGGTCTGCACATATTAGAGGGTTCTGATTGATAGATGTTATTAGTAGACTACTATATACATTAGAGGTTCTGATTGGTGGATATTATAAGCGGTCTGCACATATTAGAGGGTTCTGATTGATAGATGTTATTAGTAGACTACTATATACATTAGAGGTTCTGATTGGTGGGTGTTATAAGCGGTCTGCACATATTAGAGGGTTCTGATTGATAGATGTTATTAGTAGACTACTATATACATTAGAGGTTCTGATTGGTGGGTGTTATAAGCGGTCTGCACATATTAGAGGGTTCTGATTGATAGATGTTATTAGTAGACTACTATATACATTAGAGGTTCTGATTGGTGGGTGTTATAAGCGGTCTGCACATATTAGAGGGTTCTGATTGATAGATGTTATTAGTAGACTACTATATACATTGGAGGTTCTGATTGGTGGATATTATAAGCGGTCTGCACATATTAGAGGGTTCTGATTGATAGATGTTATTAGTAGACTACTATATACATTAGAGGTTCTGATTGGTGGATATTATAAGCGGTCTGCACATATTAGAGGGTTCTGATTGATAGATGTTATTAGTAGACTACTATATACATTAGAGGTTCTGATTGGTGGGTGTTATAAGCGGTCTGCACATATTAGAGGGTTCTGATTGATAGATGTTATTAGTAGACTACTATATACATTAGAGGTTCTGATTGGTGTGTGTTATAAGCGGTCTGCACATATTAGAGGGTTCTGATTGATAGATGTTATTAGTAGACTACTATATACATTAGAGGTTCTGATTGGTGGATATTATAAGCGGTCTGCACATATTAGAGGGTTCTGATTGATAGATGTTATTAGTAGACTACTATATACATTAGAGGTTCTGATTGGTGGATATTATAAGCGGTCTGCACATATTAGAGGGTTCTGATTGATAGATGTTATTAGTAGACTACTATATACATTAGAGGTTCTGATTGGTGGGTGTTATAAGCGGTCTGCACATATTAGAGGGTTCTGATTGATAGATGTTATTAGTAGACTACTATATACATTAGAGGTTCTGATTGGTGGATATTATAAGCGGTCTGCACATATTAGAGGGTTCTGATTGATAGATGTTATTAGTAGACTACTATATACATTGGAGGTTCTGATTGGTGGATATTATAAGCGGTCTGCACATATTAGAGGGTTCTGATTGATAGATGTTATTAGTAGACTACTATATACATTAGAAGTTCTGATTGGTGGATATTATAAGCGGTCTGCACATATTAGAGGGTTCTGATTGATAGATGTTATTAGTAGACTACTATATACATTGGAGGTTCTGATTGGTGGATATTATAAGCGGTCTGCACATATTAGAGGGTTCTGATTGATAGATGTTATTAGTAGACTACTATATACATTAGAGGTTCTGATTGGTGGATATTATAAGCGGTCTGCACATATTAGAGGGTTCTGATTGATAGATGTTATTAGTAGACTACTATATACATTAGAGGTTCTGATTGGTGGATATTATAAGCGGTCTGCACATATTAGAGGGTTCTGATTGATAGATGTTATTAGCAGACTATACATTAGAGGTTCTGATTGGTGGATATTATAAGCGGTCTGCACATATTAGAGGGTTCTGATTGATAGATGTTATTAGTAGACTACTATATACATTAGAGGTTCTGATTGGTGGATGTTATAAGCGGTCTGCACATATTAGAGGGTTCTGATTGGTAGATATTATTAGTAGACTACTATATACATTAGAGGTTCTGATTGGTGGGTGTTATAAGCGGTCTGCACATATTAGAGGGTTCTGATTGATAGATGTTATTAGTAGACTACTATATACATTAGAAGTTCTGATTGGTGGATATTATAAGCGGTCTGCACATATTAGAGGGTTCTGATTGATAGATGTTATTAGTAGACTACTATATACATTAGAGGTTCTGATTGGTGGATATTATAAGCGGTCTGCACATATTAGAGGGTTCTGATTGATAGATGTTATTAGTAGACTACTATATACATTAGAGGTTCTGATTGGTGGGTGTTATAAGCGGTCTGCACATATTAGAGGGTTCTGATTGGTAGATATTATTAGTAGACTACTATATACATTAGAAGTTCTGATTGGTGGATATTATAAGCGGTCTGCACATATTAGAGGGTTCTGATTGATAGATGTTATTAGCAGACTATACATTAGAGGTTCTGGTTGGTGGATATTATAAGCGGTCTGCACATATTAGAGGGTTCTGATTGATAGATGTTATTAGTAGACTACTATATACATTAGAAGTTCTGATTGGTGGATATTATAAGCGGTCTGCACATATTAGAGGGTTCTGATTGATAGATGTTATTAGCAGACTACTATATACATTGGAGGTTCTGATTGGTGGATATTATAAGCGGTCTGCACATATTAGAGGGTTCTGATTGATAGATGTTATTAGCAGACTATACATTAGAGGTTCTGATTGGTGGATATTATATGCGGTCTGCGCATATTAGAGGGTTCTGATTGATAGATGTTATTAGTAGACTACTATATACATTAGAGGTTCTGATTGGTGGATATTATAAGCGGTCTGCACATATTAGAGGGTTCTGATTGATAGATGTTATTAGTAGACTACTATATACATTAGAGGTTCTGATTGGTGGATGTTATAAGCGGTCTGCACATATTAGAGGGTTCTGATTGATAGATGTTATTAGTAGACTACTATATACATTGGAGGTTCTGATTGGTGGGTGTTATAAGCGGTCTGCATAAACAGTATTAGAGGGTTCTGATTGGTAAATGTTATAGCAGACTGTTTAATTTAGAGGGTTTATTGGCTTTATCCTTCTACATTGGGTATATTAAAATACAAAGCTAAACGTTTTGTAGTATTTTGTGGGCAGGGTGTCGTGTCATTTTTTGCTTCCATCCACTCTGATTATCCCTTCCATTCGGGTAATAAAAAATAATTATTGCTTTCGGGAGACACATTTGGATGTGCTGAGCGATATCTGGTGACAAAAGTAAAAGGTCAGTGGCAGCTCTGGATTATTGGTAGTGTGAACCTAGTGTTGTAGAGAATCAGGGACATCGTTGTTTTAGTTGTCGTGGTAACTGCGTATGTACATGTCTTAACCATACAAATTAATACATATGCACCAAGACACATAGAACACGTCATGGGTGTATTTACAGGTAGGCTATAGAACAAAATATGTGTTCGAGGTCGACCATATTTAATGAAGTTTGTGACGATAAAGCACTTGATATGGCCATGCTCATCGGACATACCCCGCAACGATAACAACTTGTGTTCCCTGAATATTGCTCATTTATTTGTCAAATAATACGTATACTCCTGAGCTGTGCATTTACTATATACATATCACACCCTGAGGAAACAGGGCAAGCGATTTCGGGTGCATTTTATACACATTACTACCAAACACCCTAACATCTACACTGTACATTAATGAGAACACCTTTACTCACATGACATTGAATAATTTGTAGCGATAGATGAAACATTTTGATACAAAGAGTGTTCATTCCAAAGTACAACTATAGTATTCCTGTGTTCTTCTTGAACGGCAACGGCGTTACAAATAAACAAAACAAAAAACTTTATAAGGCGGCTTCTATTGTGACATAAAACCGGTCAGTCAGTGAAGATTGTTCGTTCGCTGCTTCGTCCCTGCGGCGTTCAACTTTGGTATTTGCCGAGGTGTCTCGAGACCTGTTTGTCTTTTCTTTTAGGACACACTTTGAACAATCGCAACGGAATTTTTTGAAGAACTCATAATTTGTGCTGGGCGTCAAAAATACTTCATCATCCCCCAGTTCAACCGAACGTCGACCCCCTACTGACGACATAGAACATAAACATTTCTCACTAGGTTGTAATAATTCGCGGCTCTCCATGATGCCAGTATCAGGAACCGTAGTCGTAGAGACGATAGCAGCGGACTCGGACGCTGGGTGTGTTATTTTCGGTATATTGTCACTTTCTCGCTGCCCCTCCATGTATTTTTCGTCCCCATCCTGGTAATCTGGTATCTTAATTGACGATGAGCTCACGAGATTAGTGTGAACACCGACGTTTGGTAATGCCACGGATCCAATTCTAAATATGATCGGTAAGTTTTTGCTTTCTGGATCCGAATCACTTTCACAGAAATGTTGAATTTCATCTCCCTCGTCCGCGGTGACGTCAATCGGATTGTCTATACCCCCATTTTCGTACCGAGGTTTGGAATATATTTCTTGACGTTTTGTTTCCGCTGGTTTGCTGTTTTTGCAAACTTCGATCCCGCTAAAACTAACCGACGATGATGACTTGTTTTTTCTCGAAAGTTTGTTGTTGTTTTGCTGCTGCCCACCGGCGTGTATTCTTAGAGCATCCGTGTTTGACATTGACTGCGTTGAGGGCGTTTTCCGCGCATCCACCGCCGATGATACTTTTTTCGCAGAGTGCTGCATCGTCATTTTTCGGACGGCTTCGGTTGTATTCAAGCTTGGCTTGAATAAGATGATGTAACACTTGGGGAAAAAAACGCAAAATAACATCCCGTAGGCTGATGCTAACATGACAACACATTGTGCGATTACTTTGTGTTTACCAAATGTCCACAAAAAAGCAGGAAAATATGTCAACCAAACGACAAGATAAACAAACATCGCAAACATAATGTGTTTCGACTCGTTGAAATTCTCCGGGAGTTTTCTTGCGCGTAACGCGAAACCCAGACAGACGCCCGCTATCGCCCAGGTATAGAGAATCAGTATGATGTTTGCCGACATGGTGACGTCAACGCACTCCACATACGTCACTGTTTTTGATATCTCGTTATTATACTGGACGACAGGCGGGACCACGACAGACGTAATGATGTAAACCAACAGTTGAAACGCTACAAGAATTGTGGCAACAAGCAGTTGCAACCGCGTGCCCATATAGCGCTTTCTTTGTAGAGACGTGGGTAGTTTAGCTTCAAAGATCGTCAGCACACGGTGAGTTTTTACAAGTAAGATAGAGACACAACCTGTGAATCCGCATCCACGTAGGGGGCTCTGTAGAAAACACTGCCATCTGTTGGGCAGACCAAGGTAGAAAAAAGCACTGGAGAAGCATATAATAATAAAAACAAGTAGTAGAAAACTCAGTTCTCGATTAGATGCTTTTACAATAGGGGTGTTGATATGTTTTATGAATAGTCCGATTACGACCAACGTCAAAACATCGCCTATCACCGCCATCGTGACCACGGCTATCCCACCGGCGTCGCCCCATGCCATGTAGTCTAATGTTTTGGCTTTGCATTTCGTCTTGTTCATATTGGACCAATAACCAGCAGGACACGACGTGCAGGTAGTGGACCCTACAGAGACAAAGATAAAGAGGAAAACAGATAACATTTCATAGAGACCGCGCCCTCTAACGACGAAGCAATTATGTGACGTCAAAATGACGTATTTGGGTGTATTCAATGTTGTTAAAATAGTCTATCTGATTATTGTGTAGTGATTCGTTATAATTTAGGATATGGCAAATGTTTAAAAACTATATTTTGTTGGTTGTCCAAAAAACCGGAACCGGAACGTGTAATTAAAAATATTTGGAAGCAACAAGGACGTCACAGTAACACATCGACCCAAGACATGAAGTGCGCCCTCAAGTAGAAACATCGTAAACATGAGCTTTCTGCCTATTGTTTCATCCACATTAATAGAATGAGTGTACACACAACTGCAAATTGTGATTATAATAAAAAAAAAATAATATTAATAATATACAAACTAAGTCCATTAATGCAATATTACTTATATAAAACAACCCGTACGCCCAAATATTTTTAATTTCACGTTCCAGTTCAGGGTCCGGGTTTTTTTGACAACCCATTTTGTTATTGACTACAGATCAAACAAAAGAGTCGACGATGGTGTTATGAAGGCGCTTTGATAAATAACAGTACAGAGAAGCGCCATCGTGCGACCGATGAGTATCGAATTTTCATTTCCGATTAATAAAAATCCCACTGCTGCTGAAAGTGACAATTAAATACAATATTGCCCGGTTTGACTGGGTGTTATAATTTTATTATTTAGATTTCTACATGACAACTCGACATTCCCCTACAAAACGTACGTAGTCTGACCTGTAGTATTGGAGATCTCTCCGTCCATACACGGCAGACACTCGAAACAGCAGCTAGGAGCTCCGGGGATGACGCCCCTCCTCGATCCAGGATAACATGCTGAGCTGCAGACAGAGACAGGCACCTGAGGGAAACGAACAAAGGACGTAAAACGAATGTGTATAGTGGTTTAAATTTTTATGTAAAATACATGGATAACTGTTATAACACTGACGTGTGAACACAACAAATAATTACGATGTGTCAATTCCAGAAAACTTGAATCACAAATTAACACCAAGTATAGCGAAAATAGATGTCACGTGACCTATCTTTTGGTTTGTCAAAATTTAATGGGCAAAATTATCGCTGACAATGCAAGTTATAAACGGTGAAATATGTAACATACTCATTCGCGTAAATGGCAAATGTTAGTAGTTAAAAATAATACAATTTAAATATGTTTTAACCTAAATACCTGCTTGTTGACTTGCCCATACGACCACTGAGCATTGCTTGAGTTCATAGTCAACTCTTTGCCGCTGGGGGCGCCTCCATCATACAAACCAATTTTGATAAAATCGACGACTCTGTCGGCATCAGAAGATTCCTGCCAATTGACGATATGATACATGCCACTGACGTCGCCGTCATCGCTAAAATGGATTGATCGTCCATCAGTTCCGTTGAATGTCACTTTTGATATATATTTCAACAGTTGCCATGGTTGCAGATCATTGATATCGGGACAAGCGCCATCTTCCAGCAAACCGCCCCCTTCTGTGCAGGTGCGGATATTTTCGAGGGCATTGGCGAAGGCATACACTGCGAGGTACGTTCGATACGTCCCCCACAGACCTGTTGATTTGTAGGAAGGAGTTTCAGTGATCGTGTTCACATTGGAACAAACCTGTTTCTCGTCGGTGGTATTGTCAAGCAGTTGTAAAGTTTGTGGAAGTAAACAGTCAAACGATGTCTCCCAGAGTTCTTCTAAAAATGGATTCACCACGGTGCTCCCGAACGGTCTCAGTTCTTGAAGATATTTACCAAAACCAGGGATCTCGCCAAGAGTAAGCAAAATGCCCTGAGTTCCTACAATAATGGACGGGTCCATCGCCGCTATCTCGTTGTTGTCCGCCCATGCTTCACTGGCGATCCAAATACGATCTGAATAGATGAAAATCAATAAACTTTGTAACATACGGGTAAAGTCAGATTACATCAAGTACGAATGAGATAAGTCTGACTGTAATCGCAATTACATGCATATTATCAATAATATCAAAACTCTATTACGTCATCGCCTTATAAAATTTCATGATTATCGGACCAATTGCTGTTTAATTTCCGCTCAATCTTGAAGTTTGGTCGTAAGCATATAAATGAAGCAATCTAACTGACATAATGAGATCATTTTTTGCATATACATTGATAGAAATGTATTGGCATACTTTCAAAGGGGTAAAACCTAAATTGAAGGCCCGTCTCATTTACACATACACATCAATCGCAATTCGTATACTAGGTCGTAAACGCGACGTCAGGGTAACATTTTATACAGTTGTATTGGCCACGCGTTAAAATAATATCCTGCAACACCTAACGTTTCCGAGCAATCCATGATCATAGTGATTTTGAAATTCTGTGTTATGAAATAGAATAGAATGAAGATTGTAACTAAGAACAAGATGACGACGTAAAGCATCCAACAAACAAACAAACAAGAAAATCGCATGTATGTTGTCAGAGTGCAGTTCATGTACTAATTACCTGTTATTCCCTGCTTGGCAATTTCTTCAAAGATCAATTTAATTTTCGCCACATGAATAAAAGTTACTATAACTTTCGCGTTAGGATTTTCCATGATGGCTTTAACAATTTCCTCTATTTCTTCAGAAGTTGGATAGGAAGATACGAGCTTGCGAAATGCAACGCAGACGTCTTGCTTCTCGGCTTCGCGGATGAATTGTTCAATTCCTGGTCTGCCGTACGAATCATCAGCGGCAATGGTGCCGACCCACGTCCATTCAAAATGACTGACAACGCTCGCCATGGCAACTGCTTGCATCGCATCACTCGGCACTGTGCGGAAGAAAGACTTATAGAGTATTCTATCGCTAAGTAATCGACTCGTTGAACTATAGCTGATCATCGGCATATTGAAAATCCCAAGAACACTAGCTACCGAGATGGAGGTCGCCGAGTTACTCGCTCCGACGACGCCAATAATTCTCTTTTCATCGGCGGCGTCAGAATCATCGTCCACGGCATTGGCGACAAAATCGATCGCTGCTTCCAAAGACTTCGAAACTGACGTGCATGTATCCCGTATATCATACCCAAGGGTGATATTGGGCAAAATATCGCCCCGTCTATTGATTTCATCGATGGCGTATATCATGGCCTGTGATCTACGGAAGCCCTTGTAGTCGAAACCTGCGCATATCTCCCTTATCGGACCACTTTCTAGGTTACTGTCTTGAATTTCAATGCGAGAGTGGAAGGCAAACAACCCACCGAGCATCACATCGCCTGGCTGATATATTCGGGAAGGGGCGCTTTTGTTTTGGCGTGCACATGATACGGCAAGAACAGAGAAACTTATAATCAGCCAACCTGTATTGCACATGTGAGCTCTGCGTGTAACCATACTTTTGAGCGGTGTCGACTACGTTCTGTCGTGACGTGTGGTGAAGACCATTTCAAGTAATATAGTCTGATACGCGTATTTGGAAAAGTATAAACCACAATGAACACACTCTATACTGTTGAAACACATTTCGAAGAATAGCGGCAAAGGCGTGAATGAGTTCACTTCAATTGGTTTTCGGTACTGGCATTACTGTCATCGCCGCAGTTCTTTCTTGGAAACCACGCCTAATGTCCGCCCCTTGGCGGCTATGTACTCTCAACGGCGCGGCACAGATAATCAGCCCTGCAAAGAAAACGGAACGTATTATCGTTAATAAAAAAAAAAACAGGAGACATGAATCGACACATCAGTGCCATTAATTACGCTACTTTATTATGTCATAGACAAATCAATAACAACGACAAATTTTGCTTGGTGCAGTTAATTTATTAATTTATTTTTCTGCAACAGAATAAGTCTGTCAGTTAACACGTGGCCATTCCATGGTAACCGTCATCTAAACTTCTTTTATTCGTAAACGAATGACGTCGAATTAAACGTTAAAAATCGATCACAAATGATCGCTAAACTGTCCAAACGTATTCGCTCTACAACTTACACAAACGCACATGCGCATTGGATTGATGGTACGTACTATTAATTCAACTTGCATTAAAAAGTCCGTATTTTATCGAACGAATGAAAATATAGTTATGCAATTTGTGGACCAGGGTACACTACTGAGCACGTTACGGCATATATGTTCAATGCATTATTGAAGAGAAATTCATATTGTTTATTTTACCTTCAAATAAATTATATGTTCATTTCTATCTATGTCATCAAGCAAATTTTTGAAAAATAAAGAAATCATTTCACCATAGAAACCAGCGTAAACAGGCCAGTCTTGACTATTTTCCATCACATTTTGGACTCGAAAAAATTGTTCGGTGACCCCATTTTTTCAATTTCGGTTTCCCGACAGTATGAACTCCTAATATAATGAAAGTATGACTAACATGAAATATACGTAATTCAGCGCAAACCTCCTTAACTAGTCTTAACTAGACCCGCTATGTTGTGCACACGCGCTCATTGCACGCTTTTTAGGTGATTATTCCACGGTCTCTCAGATGTAGGCAAATATGCGTGTGCTGCGCCAATGTCAATGAATTCTTGGACATTGAGTGTGATACAACCGAGAACCGCACTTATGTTTGTCAAAACAAAACTAGTTCATAATATTAATTTTCAAACTCAGAAGGGGCAATATATTTTACACGCGTATCATGAAATATCGACTGCAACCGAAATTGTTATCTTATCTAAGTGATCGATTTACATACTGAGAACCTAAATTGAGAGAGTCCGCTATCATTAAAACGTGGAAAAACTGTATCACAGTAAATCATTCAACAATTGAGTGGTAATTCACATACATGTACATCATTCATATTTAAAGTTTTCAAAGTACAAAATGTTTCCAAAACATATGCAGAATAATCTAAAAAGCGGCCATTTTGGAATTATTCCATGAATAACTTATAATACCAATATTCAAAATTCTCAAATTGTTCGTGATAGCCATATGTTGCCCCCATAACACTACATATTATTTTTAAAGCATGGATCACCAAACAAAATTTAGGGATATGATGGAGTGTTTCTGCCATAGGAACCGATTCCCGAATTAGCGTCAGACGCAATGTAATTCTATTTGCGCATGCGTAACCTACCTAGCAACGGGCGAGGGTAGGACAGAAATATAAAAAGTCATAAGAGCACCGGTAGACATGCGACATACTTTAAAGAGTTTTGTTTAAAGATAGCGGAGTGAATGTGGGTGGGTGCAAATGAGGACAGCTAAAAGAATTATTTAAGACAGCTGAAAAACATGGATTTCCAGTTGAAATAGAGGTGGTACGTGTGTGTTTCAAGAGTAAAATATGACCGTGAAATAGTTTTTCAACTCCCAAAATACCCGCAAAAAATATGAAAATATTACGTTATAGTCAAAGATAATTTGCATGCTCGTTATTCTTGCTTAGGCAAAATAGTGTGTAAATCCGAGGCTGGTAAGAGTTAGTTGAAAGATGATGACAGTTACCTTTTGTCCTCCCTTCCGGCTTGTTGACCCCAGGTCACGCGATATGCGCAAGCGCACAAACGATGAACGCTCGCTTTCAATAGACCATTTTCCGTTCACTGCGAGAATCACGCGTTATGCGTGAAATTGAACGTCAAACAAGACAAACAAAGGTCATACCGTCGTAGCGGCGTCAAACATCTATCTCATGAGATTCGACAAACGCGAAAGTATTTTGGGGGACATTTTCATGGTTAATAATGTGCTGTACACATTTGATGATAGGCAATTTCGATGAAGTATTAAGGGTATTCGAAAGCAATATTCTTCTGTCGAAGATCGGCCGGTTGATGTGAGCTACGAAATAAAGAAATTCAAGTTCAAAATCAAATCGTTCGATTTTTGCGGCAGACGTTCGACGCGCGTCATTCATGCAACTCGCAGTTGAATGGAAAATCACCTATTCTGGAACTCCCAATTGTAAACTTTTCAAAAAAAACATTTTTGATCAATGTTTGAGATCGTTTTGTGGGAAACTTAGTTTATTCTTATTTCAGAAATTTGATCATTACAGTGACGGAACCCCTCTTACTGGATTTCAAGGATTTCAGAGTTGTTAATGGGTATGTAGATAAAAAGGCATGTTGCTATACGCTTTTCTTGAATATGAAATACCCACCACGGGGAAATCATCTATATTGTTGTGTATTGTAAATCCGTACGATCACTCATTTCAAACCAATCTGGCAAATAACGTGACAATGCGTTTAGTTGGAAAACAGATATCGTATTCAAACAGATTGGCATGGATGGCACACTGGGAAATAAACCTTCTCGCTTTAGGCAGTGGTGCCACCTCTCATTGTTTCGATTTTCCATCATTTCATGTAAGATTCTGTCCCCTTGTGGGCAGTAAAAAGGTTTTATTCCTGTGTGTGATGTATGTCCATGAAAGGTGTTCGGGCAAGACGTGGTATCGACGTCCCACTGGCGTAACTGATACCGGCTTTGCTGACGCCAATGATACTGGCCGTATACTAGTAGTTATCTCAAGAAGGTGGTTCCACTGCCAAGTTAAGTAAATGCGCGTGAGTAGAAAGAACATCGGCGTCTGACAGCCTATAGCAACGGTCGTCACTAAGTGAGGCACTGCCCAGTCTGATTAAAATGAGATCATAGTTTTGGTTTCATTGTTTGTTTGCTTTCTCATTGTTTTTAAATATGTATTTAATTATTTCTTATTCGTATACTCAATTTTATTTTATTTAAACGTATTGTATATTGGCTGGTATTTTGTTTAAAAGCTTTGGTAATCACCGCGGCAAAATACCAAAAGGTATATGTCGATAGTTATAAAAATACAAAGTAATGAAAAATACATTTTAAAACAATACAGGCCGTACAATATATAATATGTTACGTCGTCCACGGTGCATACACAAACTCAGCGTCTCTATGTGCACAAACAGGTTCGTTCACGGTTCGACTATCACTGTTTTACCATAACGTAGAAAGTAAACAGAACTGGAATGGTAAATGATTCAAAGTTGGTCTTTAGTTTTTCCCATTATGGAGGCGTAAATTACTAGTAGTATGTTACCATGCAGGTGATGGTACTGTTTGATGTTTTTTCTTAGAAACTAAACAACCCATTCATGTGTGTTGCTTACGAGGAGTTCAATTGTAGTATGAGATATGTAGCTGGCATGTTATTTTAGCCCATTTCGTAATTTCGCTAATTCAAGATGGCGCTAATTTAAATATATAAAGATATAAAGTGCCAACAATATCATTTAGTATATATATATATATATATATTTAGTTAGTTTGTGCATTGTGCATCTAATTCACTAAATGGCTATTTCTACGCGATTTACATTAATTCTGATCGTACTCGAGTAAGACAAGTTTTACACTGAAATCTTGCTTACAACAATATGATTAAATCTCGAACTTGCGGATTGATACATAAATCGGGGCGTTGGTTACCAAACTGTATAACACAGATAACTCGAAAAAGTTCGGTTTTGACAAATGTCTTTGACGTTACATATGCAGATATCCGCATTAGTAACTTAAATATCACAATGATGTAATTGCTACTAAGTTATTTATAGACTATTAGTCACTAGTGTAATCGGCTTAATGATATACGGATCAATTTGTAATTATAGTAATTTAGTTGTAGGTTGTAGTTGTAGGCAATTATCCAACTTGCCTTACTTGCCTAATCTTTCTTGGGATTTTCTCTCACGAAACGTTGCCGTACTACGAGCACGACATTCTGGAATTTCATATTATATTAAATTATGGCATTTTCCATCACAATAAAACCCTACAAAATACAATGGTATGCACAAATTCTTTAGTAACCGCAAGTCAAATCCTAATTGTGGCGTCATCAAAGGTACGGGACATGTTAAAAACCATCCGACGCCCATCATCTAAGCGCTCAATTAAAATAAATCCATAAGAGATAATGAAACCAATATTACAGGATACCTTTGCCGTTTCCAAGCAACAGTGTTATGGACGATTATAATCTCCCGAGAAATATATTAGAGTGATGATTTATTTACCTGCAAAAGGAAAAAGACAGGGCTCCTTCAATATGAACGAATATTCGTGTCACCTTACCTATTACTGCCGCTTATAGTATTCTGATTTTGCCGTTGGAACGAACATTTTTTTTATCATTATTGACGTATTGATAATCTGTGTTCAATCACATATATTGTTACTTGAAATTGTTGGCACCACAACATTGAATATGTCTTTGACACCGTGCCACTTTTTTTTTTTTTTTTTTTTTTTTTTTTTTTTAAATCATCCCTTGAATAATGTTTTTTAATTCCGTTCTATTGGCGGTAGAACATTTTATTTGTTTAGTTAGTTAGTTAGTTAGTTTAATAGTTAGTTGTTCAGCCGAAAATCGATTGCTTGATCAGTAACTATAGATCAATAATGCGCACGGCGCTCTTGGCATATCGAACAAATCGTAACGTGTATGCACGTGACACTTGATCGGACGTGTTTATAGCAACTTACAGTTTAAATACATTTAATCAAGTGTGGTATGAATTTGAATATGCCTAAGGTGCATGTAGTTTCGTGGTATAAAATAACACATACATACACAATATATAGCTTTGTATAGCGTCACCGACACAGCCTTGTTAGTTTCGTCGTGTAATTGTCGCTCTCTATGTAGTGCATTTCCCCAGGGCAAACGTCTTAACCCTTTTTAAGTTTGACACAGTTTACAAAATAATATTACACATGTACAAATAATTTCCGTATTTGAGGAGGAAATTCCGAATAAGAACTGTATGTATGAAAAATGAGTTGCCCATTGGTCCAGAATTTACCAAGAATTTTAAAACCATGAAAAATGCGATTTTTTAGAATTATGAAAATATTATGGATAGTTTTGTTATTAGCTGCAGTCACTTAGATCAACAAATATTTTATATACTATTATGAAAAATTCAATCAAATGTTAAAATTGTCGACTATGACACCTACAATAACGTGTGTGTGTCGTATAAGTCACGAAATAACACTATATAAAGTACACTTCACATCACGTGTTGGCGATAAAATATATAATTTGCGTTTGACACCTATAAAATATTCAAACACGTAACACGATAATCCTAACACACGCATGCGCAATTTATTATATATCTCATAAGATGTACTATAAACGTTTCTTTTAGCTAGCATGGATTTGTAGACGATTTAACTTAGAATAATTGAAGACGTAGCAACCATTCTGACATCAATCTTTTAGATTAAGATTTCTGCTAATTCTATAAACTTGATTGCAGTCCATCAATTGGATTTTTTTTATATCATTATTCATTTTCTAGATATTCAACATTAGTAATACCAACTTGATTTTCCAGCAAAGGACTGTGGGTAAAGTATGATTTTATCTATATAAAAGTATAAAATATGTCAGTCATTAAGTCTGTCACAGTGTAATAGAAATGATGTCCCGAAAGAAACCAATGCAATATCTTATATTATAATGCTATTATTCAACTTACATAATTTGTTAATTCATCTTTCTCAGAAACCCTTACAAAGTCCTTTGAGCTGTGTTTATTTATTTTCTCTGTTCTGTAAATATCTTACGTTAAATTGTTGTGTAATGGCTAATTGGAAGCTGCAAGAGCCGATCTTTTTTCTCCGATTTGTATTTATCATATAACTTTTCCTGTGTCATAAGCGCCAATTTGTAACGGACATCTTTAAAATGTGGACACTAAAACCATGGCTTATACGTTATAAACCGACCTTGTACATTAAATCACTTGCAAGTAGGAAATGATGGCTGCGGGGTTGTGTTCGCATCTCCATAGGGCGTCATCTATTGAAATTCAGTTTTGTCAAGCGATCCTCGGGGATTATGGTACAAGGTGACAACATTATCAAATATATTGTCAAATACGTGGCCATCATATAAGCCAAGCCTCTCTCTTACGGTCCCTCACTGAAGATTGTATGTGATACTTCCCATCGCGTAACCGATGTTAATGAAATGACTACTCGACCCATAGTTTTCACCTCACATGTTACGTGACGTTGGCCTTGTGTGGGGTCGCTTTGCCCGTGCAATCTTCTTTATGTGATTATATTTAAATTAAAAAAATGTTCACAATCACAGATATTGCCACTTTAATGAAAGCGTTTATCATATGATTCAATTTTCTGATTGACGAGCGGTTATTGTATTTTTCAAATTGAAAGCACTCCTGTCCGTTATATTATACGACTCAATCAGCTCGAAAACGAAAGTGTACGAAATGTAGATTATTTCGTCTATTCTCCCTATACACGCGAAAGAGCAATACGTCATTATGTCGGAAATTTTAAAAAAACAACAAAAAAGACCGACGAAGATTAGAACTGGACGGCACCTTGCCCTGCAAGATAATGTAATACTCTAAAGTCAACTTTGTGTTTTTGGTTATCGCCTGGGGTTACCAATATGTTCTCATAATACTGTCAAGCGCCTATCAAATCTCGTCATCAAATCTCGCCATCAAATCTTGCCATTAATTTCACAAAAACGCATGTCGTCTGTGTGGGAAAAACACGTTTGAATGAAACAACACATCAAAACAACAAACGATATGTAAGATATATAGATGACAGCATAACCAGCTCGTGTCAGCAACCGATCTTCGAGCCGAGACGCTGTGGAACGTTGCTTTTAGGAAACACGTCACAGTTTACGCTAGAAGCTAAAATACCTTGTATGTTGTCATTCTGTATACTTCAAGAATATATTCTGATATAATTTGAAATACTAAACTACCATTCTTTTGAACAAAATAATAAAGACTATGAACGTGGATTGAGTTATTGGTGCGTACCATTAATTATGAAGTGAATATTTATTTGCAACAATCATTAATTCACAAACCAGTCTTATACTGTGTTCATGATATCGTTATTCACGCTTAGTGACGGAACAAGAAATATGGTTAAATCTTTCGTGAAATTTTTCTGTGATACGTAATTATGTTGTTTTTTTCTTCGGCAACTTCTCTACAGATTCTGTGGGGTTGCAACTTTCACTTATTAAACTGAAATGCTATGCAAGCAGAGAAAACAACACTGAACAACAACAATAGTTCTAAAGCAACGGTCACAGGGATAACAACTTCCCTGGTTGTTTGAAAAGTTGCCAGTTGTCTTGAATCAACATCACGGCAACACTTTGTTTTCACGGCAATACATTTTTTGTACATATTTAACTCGATGTAGAGCTGAGATTGTACGATTACATTGATAAAGTCGTAAAAAGTTGAACAACTCAAAACAGTTTTTTAAAAATATCTCATACTTATATTTATTTATTGAAATTTGATTTTCTAAAATTAATCATGTTTCTTGACTGCTGTGAAACAATGCGCATGATTATGTATGAGGTTCACGTCGCACAGTTGTGTTGGCATAACGACCAGGTTTAGCGGTTCCACGATTCTATTTTGACGACTGTGTAAGTACACTTAATCCTTCATTCTTTGGTATTATCATCCTTATATCTCCGACCCCAGGAATGCATAGTTGCGAAATCCAGGCCAACTTGAATTTTAAAATTGACAACTTCCCTCCTACGCTTCTTCCTAATTATATACAGCTTCAAGTTTTGAATATGCCATGGAGGTAAAACACTGTTCTTTACCTCCATGAATATACCAAACCTACCCTGCATAATTTGATTATTCTTTTACATCGAGGGTATCTCTGCTACGCATGCTATCCCCCGGTCTGCGCGATTGTTCCCATATCAATCTCAGACGTAATAGAAAACACGTGCATTTTCTATTCACGCATTATTAGAATTGCGGCGTGCAATCAAAATAACAAATATAACCGATATAGCAATCAATATATCACAAAAAAGCTACGTTATTATCACTGCTATTCAAAGCATATCGATCACTTGTTTGGCAGACTAATTAAAAATAACAATTAAAAACAGCGTTTTCGTTTAACATACATGCTATCACCATGTGTCTAGAGACGGATACACAGAAATATTAGCCAAGATTGAATATCGTGTATTTATTAAAATAAGGTCGACTGACAGCGATTTTTTATTTACAAAATCACCGTCTACACGTTCATATATACCATTCGATCGCGTATTCTTAGGCCATGTGAGGACGGGGGGGGGGGTGATGTACAACAACACGTGACAATAAATTATTTCATTATATAAAGTACTTTCGGATGCTGTTCATCATGCTGTTCATTTTAGTTCATCATGTACATTCGTGAGGACGGCAACGAGAAAATATATAGCTCTTTTTTTGAAGCAGAAAGCTGCTAAAGTAAAACATTGCTTTAGGAAACACAATAGTGAAATACGTAAGCAGTAAAACACCCAGTAATGAAACTCAACATTTCAAACAGAATAGCATGTATAAAAATTTAACATAACCATGTCACCAGCACATCTTTACTCAACGTATTGAACATCGTGCTTAATAGCTGTAGATCCGAGTTTGTTTCCTAGTTCAGACGGCCGACGTCCAGAGCTAATGAGCCAGTTTCGGTGCGAACAATAATGCATTTGTACTACCACTAAAGCTATCATTACGGAGGGTCTAGTACATGTTACTGTCAATCCAATGTGTCGTTAAATTTTATTATTATTTCCCGAATAAACGTTACAATCACAACTTGGAATTGTCACGTGGATATTATAATAACATGATGTTAGTTGAAAGGTAATCGTATTTGTCAAGAGAATATTGGTATACATTAAAGGCGGTCATTTCATAAAATGATACGACTGATTTGCATAAAGAACGCGCATTCCCATACCTAAGACTTGTATGTAGTGATATATCACTGATACCCTCGTGGTACTTTTTATTGTCTTGAAGTATTTTTCTAAATTTGGGATTTTAGATAATAATTTAGGATTTTTTTAAAGATTGAGTTTTGTACTGTGAAATAATAAAGCACATGAGTTGTGATTATGCGAAGATAAGTATCGGATTGAGGCGGACAGATGATAATGATGTTGTTAGGTTGTAACGGGTGAATGATATAGGTATCGGATTAAGGCGGACATATGATAAAGATGTTGGGTTGTAACGGGTGAATGATATAGGCATCGAATTGAGGCGGACAGATGATAAAGATGTTGGGTTGTAACGGGTGAATGATATAGGCATCGGATTAAGGTGGACAGATGATAATGATGTTGTTGGGTTGTAACGGGTGAATGATATAGGCATCGGATTGAGGCGGACAGATGATAAAGATGTTGGGTTGTAACGAGTGAATGATATAGACATCGGATTGAGGTGGACAGATGATAATGATGTTGTTGGGTTGTAACGGGTGAATGATACAGGCATCGGATTGAGGCGGACAGATGATAAAGATGTTGGGTTGCAACGGGTGAATGATATAGGCATCGGATTGAGGCGGACAGATGATAATGATGTTGTTGGGTTGCAACGGGTGAATGATATAGGCATCGGATTGAGGCGGACAGATGATAAAGATGTTGGGCTGCAACGGGTGAATGATATAGGCATCGGATTGAGGCGGACAGATGATAATGAAGTTGTTGGGTTGTAACGGGTGAATGATATAACCATCGGATTAGGGCGGACAGATGATAAAGATGTTGGGTTGTGACGGACGGGTGAAAAGGGCATCGGACTGGAACGAGCAGGTGATAATGACATTTTGACAAATATTTGCATTTATATGCCACTTTTCTGTCAACATCCATTTATTACCATACTCATGCATGGTTGAACAGCTATGCCATACAATGATAACACGGATTGAGTATTGTAGTTGTCGTACGAGACTTGACTGGATAATTAAAATCCGTCGAAACATCATCTTTTGGGAATATCACGACTACAATCATAGAAAGTAGGTTTGATATCCGCAATGAATCGTTCTCGCAGGGGAGTCTAGAAAAACAAGTTTGACGAGGCCTCAGTCTATAGCCGGCACGCCAATCAACCCCACAAAGCTTTCAACTATAGAGATCTGAATTGGGTTAATTTGAAATAACAGGATCTGTCAAAGGTCCGTTTTATGTGGGTGTTATGATGCAACTAGACGCTATGACAAAATGCTGAACGACAGGGTAGTGTGCTGCATGCACTGCACTGCACTACCTCAGCCTAGCTCCCACGCTAGCGTTAACGTTGAAAGCAAAAGAACTTTGCCAAATACTACTCTACGATCAGGGTACAACATGTAACATTATATTGTACAATACTGCAAATCGTATGGTTCATATATAAGCTAAATACGACCAATTCAAATTATAGTCTTGTGGTTTTCTTGCGTACGGTGTAAGATCCTTGTCGGTTAGTTGCTCAGCAAATGTTTGTCCTAATGATTTTTGTCTGGAACACCTATAACCTCGGCATACATTGCTGTTTTTTAAAACGATTTGTTTCCAAGTGCGTCAGTTTGTATGCAGGCCAATTTACAATGATTTGACAGAACAAACAGACCTGTTTTGTACGCTGTGAGTATCGCCAAACAAGTTCGTGTGCTCGGCCATTGATAATCAGCTTTATTTTAGCGAAACCATGAGATTCGGAAGAAATAGTTGTGCTGAGTTTTGATGTTCTGAGAATCCAAATAATCTATGAAATCGTCGATAAAATAAACATCAGTTAAACATAGTTAAACCCATTCTATTCTTTAATGTTTTGGGTTTTTCTCTTTTTGTTTTATTTTTTTTGTTTCGTGGGAGTCTGTGTATTATTATCAGAGTATTTTTTATGAAATATGTAATCATTGTGACTTATGCCAGAATTGAATTTTATCTCATTCAATGTACGGGGATTACAGGGATATAAAAAACGAATGAAAATTTTCAGCTGGATTAGGAACTCGAAAGCTAATATTATTCTGCTTCAAGAAACGCATAGTCTAGAAAAAAATGATCATTTGTGGTGCTCACAGATTAAAGGTAATGTGATATTTTCTCACGGGACGGGGGGATCAAGGGGTGTCATAATAATTTTTAGAAATATAGAATGCGAGGTGAATAGTGTTATTAGGGACTCTGAGGGTCGTTTACTAATTATTCAGATAACCATTGAAGATAATAATTTTCTTATTATAAATACATATGGTCCGAATTACGAACTTGATCATTGTAATTTTTCAAACATCGTTAACAAAAATCTACACAAAATGAATATTACCCCTGATACTCAAATAATTTGGGGGAGGTGACCATAATTATGCATTGCATATTGTTTTGGATCGTAAAGGGGGGAATCCAAGAGTATGGCGGCGATCATTAGATTGGTATAATAAACTAATGGAAAAATTTAGCCTTATTGATATCTGGCGTATACAAAACCCAAACTCCCGTTGCTTTACATGGAGTCGTTACAGACCTGAACTCATACAGAGTAGAATCGATTATTTTTTGATTAGTGAATCATTGCAATCTTCTGTGTTATCTTCTTCAATGAAACCAGGATTGAAGTCAGATCATTTGGCAATAACTCCCTCCATTTCAATAAAAACATCAAAACGAGGGCCCTCATATTGGAAATTTAACTCTAGTTTAGTGAATGATAGCGTGTATATCGAACAAATCACATACAATTTCCCATTATGGTTACAAAAATATAACAATCTGAGAAATCCTCTTCTAATTTGGGATTTAATGAAATTTCGTATAAGGGGTCTTACAATTACCTATTCAAAGAAAAGAGCTGCAGAAAAAAGAAAGAAGATTCAGAAACTAAATGTTGAAATACTAGCCTTGGAATTGGAATATAATTCGGATCCATCGGAACAGTTGTTGGATAGGCTTGAAGGCAAAAGAAAATCACTAGAAGAAGAATATGACTATATAACGGAAGGGTGTATAATTAGGTCGAGAGCAGATTGCTTCGAATTTGGGGAAAAAAATTCAAAATATTTTTTAGGCCTAGAAAAGGCTAACCAGACTAAAATTCAGATAAATAATTTATTTGATATATCAGGAAATATAATACATGAGGAAAAGAATATTTTATCAGAAATCGGGAAATTTTATTCAGAATTGTTCCGATCAAAAGTTGTGACTGATAATACAAACATTGAGACATGTTTTAACCCATTGAGACTTCCCCATTTAAAAAGATTCTGACAAAAATCTTTGTGAGGGTCCAATTACATTGAAGGAAGCTTACGAGGCTCTGCAAAAAAATCCAGATAATAAAACACCGGGGAATGATGGTCTTAGTGCCGAATTTTATAAAACATTTTGGGCTTTGGTGGGACCATGTGTGGTGAAAGCATTGAATTATGGGTATGAGGTGGGTAAATTATCAATTACACAAAGACAGGCAGTGATATCATTGCTCCCTAAAGAAGGAAAGGACCTCAGATACATTAAAAATTGGCGCCCCATATTGCTGTTAAATTTGGATTATAAGATTGCGGCTAAATGTGTTGCCTTGAGAGTGGAGAAAGTATTACCCTCCCTTATTTCTGAACTCCAGTCTGCTTTTGTTAAAGGTAGATATATAGGTGATTGTGCACGTCTGATAGATGACCTTGTGAATTACACAAAAGACAGGAATATACCTGGAATTTTATTTTGCATTGATTTTGAAAAGGCATTTGACTCTTTGGAATGGCAATATATTTTTACTGTTCTAAAGAAATATAATTTTGGGGAGTCATTTATTAACTGGATTCATTGTTTCTACTCTGATATCTCAAGTTGTGTAATGAACAAAGGCTTTTCAACTGGGTATTTTAACATGAATCGAGGTGTAAGACAAGGTGACCCTTTAAATCCTGCTTTGTTTATTTTAAGTTTGGAACCTTTACTAAATGCTATATCTGAAAATAATAAAATAAATGGTATTCAGATTGGTCCAAATCAAGTGAAATACACTGCTTATGCAAATGATCTCACCACTTTTGTTAGAGACTTGGCTTCTGCTACGGAACTATTTAGCAAATTGGACTGTTTTAGTGCTGTATCTGGGCTGAGGGTAAATGCGGATAAAACGGAAGCAATGTGGATAGGTAGCTGGAGACACCGAAAAGACGAACCTTTAAAATTCAGATTGTGTTAAAATTGTCGGTATATATTTTTCATATAACGATGATCTTGCGACTTCAATGAATTGTGAAAAATATCTTGTGTCAGTTGGAAAGCTTTTACATTTTTGGGTTTGTCGTAATTTATCTTTACTCGGTAAAATACAAGTTATTAGATCCTTAGCTATTTCCAAATTACTGTATACGTTTAACCTTATTTCCGTTCCTAAATCAGTACTAGTTAAACTCAACTCGATGTTTTATAATTTCCTCTGGAACGGTCCTGATAAGATCGCCAGAAACACTGTGATTGGTAATATGTTAAAGGGGGGTTTGGCTATGCCGGATTTATTGAGCATGTGTGTTGGAGCAAAAGCAAATTGGGTTAAAAAGTTTTTTGATAAAAATTACCATCCATGGAAACAAGTTTTTGATTGGTATCTTAATTCGGTAGGTGGAGCAAATTTGTTGTTCCAGCGTAATTTTAATAGGGAAATGTTACCGATAAACTTGCCACCCTTTTATGAGTCTGTTCTTCATGCATGGTCGTCAGTAAATTTACATAAACCCCTGGAAAATCTTCAAGAAATCGCAAGTGAGATTATTTGGAACAATCAAAATATTATTATTCAAGGAAAATCTATCTTTTATAGGGAATTGTATAACATAGGTATAGTTTATATTACGGATTTATATGATAAGAATGGTAAAATTCTGTCTTGGGATCTATTGGTTAATCGTTTGGAAGCCACGGCAATTTTTTTTTAAAATGGTTTGGTCTTGTGGATGCAATTCCGAAAACTTGGCATATTAAATGTTCTTATGTTGTTAGACCCACTCTCCCGGTAAGTGTTCCTAGTGATTGTAAAATTATAGTTATTAGCAAAATGTCTACGAGAATATTTACCCAAATACTAGTTAAAAGGAAATTCCCCCCCCCCCGAAAAGCGAAATATACTACCAAAATTTGTTTCCTACTATAACTTTAGACTGGAAAAAATTGTATGCACTTCCGTACAAGGTTACAATAGAATCTAAGTCACGTGCATTTTATTGTAAAATTTTGAGAAATATTCTATATATTAATTTTATTTTATTTAAAATGTCCCCAGCTTATGCATCATCTCCCCTGTGTACTTTTTGTAAAAAAACAGATGAAACTTTACTACATTTATTTGTAGACTGCCAATATTCAAAGGAGCTTTGGGGTAAAGTATTTCATAACTGGGGCAAATTTTTAAATCTAGACAGTCTTCCAGATAAACATCAATTACTACTTGGGGATGGAAATGTTAGTACTATTACAAATCAGGTTATATTACTTGCTAAACGGGCTATATACACTGCTAGGTGCCAAGATACCTTACCCAGTTTCATAGTATTAAAACATTTAGTGTTGAATATTTATAAAATTGAAAAATATATTGCAACTCGTAAAAATATTATGGAGCATCATGTTAATAAATGGGGTGATTTTCCAGTCGAATAAGTCAAATTTTATGTTCTTTACTTTACTTTACTCTGATAATTTGTTGTATTTGTGATTGTGTTGTACTTTTAGTTCTGTTTCCTTTTCATGTATTGTTAATTGAATAATAATAAAGAAAAATAAACATCAGTACGCCAATGTCTATGTCAGTATGTGTGTGCAAATATGTATTGTATGTATTAAAATTAATCTTTTTAATATTTGTACTTTTAAAGACATAACACGAATGATGGAGACAAATAAGATGAGTACAATTATTGTGTTTTTAAGTACACATTTTTAGACGCGGTACTAGTTACATAAAGTAAATATTTCAGTAGTCAAATAGACGAATAAAATTACATGTTATTGTGTGTTTGGCGGTCCATAGATTTAAAGCCATAGTAGACGTAAAGTGGCTTGCCAATAAGCTAGCAAAATGGATTTGCGGGTAAGATAGAGGTCATATTACTATCACGGGGTAAATTCTTCTCTCTGGGGTTCTCCACACGTGTCAGGGGGGAACCTCGTCTCGTCTCTCTATCGCGTCCCCTTGAGGTGCGGGATCGGGAAAGTCTCTTAGGCTTTACAGTCAAATAAGACACACACAACGAAATACGTTTCAACTCTCGTCTTAGTCGGTCATTCGTGCACTCTATAGAACACAACGCCCTGGGGAAAAGTCCCCAAGACTATCGCAAGGCTGACTCAAGACTCGCCCAAGACTGCGTCTCAAGACTCGTCTAGCCTCTCCAAGACTCTCTAGGACTCGTCTATCGTGGTGTACTCGCCAAGACCAACTAAAACAACTTTATTCACTTTCAAAACCTTAACCAATTACAAAGCAGTTAAAAGACTCTAAGACGTGGCCTTCAATCATACAGCCAATCACACTAAGTACTGAATACGTCATATCTTTTGATTAATCGTTCACTACATTAATATCTACGAATACTAACTGTCAGAAATAGTAGTCCGAATAGCGACGGTTATCTCGTAATTAGTTCCAAATCACTGAGCCAAGTTCCGTCCAAAACTTCACATGGCCAAAACGGCACAGGACATAACACAGCCATTCAGCTAATTAAGTCGATCAACAGATACGCAAAAACAAAATCATCACATTACATCAGAGGTTCGACCATGGACATGCATGGTTCGACTGAGGTGGGCGGGGAGAATTAGCAGACTTACACAAGCGTGGCGTGTTGACAAAAACAACCCGTTTTCAAGAACAAACATATGCAAACAGGCTGACAAAATATGCAGTATAGGCAGAGAATCGGTTTATTCCCACAAACACAGATACGTTGGAATACCTAATAAGACAGCTGCAATTCAAAATGACATGCACACCAAGTCAGAAGACAATCTATGTTAACTGAAGACGTGGAATATGAGGGGAAATAAACATCCTATGACAAGGAAACGCTTTTCACTTTCTCAAAAATGAGACAGTTTGAGTGTAAGTAGAGTTAATTGGACCAATTGCTTGGAAGGTGGTCTGTCGTTGTCAAATATGCAATCATGTCTATTGCTAGTTGTTTCATTTTCCTTTAATCACTTCTGGTGATGTCAGCGTACTCATCAGAACGCCAAATCAAAACCATTGGTTGTAGACATTGGAATGAATACTTCAAGTTTGAGAGAAAATGTCTATACAGTAAAACAGCATCGCCAATATTAGAGATACATGAATGTTTGGAAAGAATAATGTCGATTATCTGAAATTTGATCGCGATCTTTTCAACGAGATTGTTCATATCAGTGACGTAGATGTTCACAGAAAACTCAAATTCTGAACTATGGGTAAAATGGAGAGTGTCTCACTCCCGTCTATTTTATGTATCGTTCCGCGTTGGTCAAAGTATTCAGCATCGCTGCTAGTATGTGTTTACCTAGCGTTTAAGAAACGAGACAACTTACAAGCTTCTATTATTTTGGCTTGTATATAGTGTGCTCACACAATTGTTGTCTATATGATGATACTACTATTGTACTTTTGGGTCAGTACCCTATTATAGGAAATATACATATTATTATAATAGAGGTTTACGGACGTCTGAAGCACCGCCCCCTCGAAAGAGTTAATAATAAATTAAGGTCACGTTGGACAGGTGGCTTTGTTGAAGTAAGGTAACATTCGATCCCCATGTTTTATGATGTCACCACCCAGAGCTCAGCAAGTCAGCAATTTACCACCAAAACAACTTAATACACATTTGTTACCAGGACAACAAAGCATATATACTTGTTTTGGATTCTTGATCGTGTATTACCTATATCAAGTACTATAGTTACCTTTCTTCTTTAAACGTGATTATTGATCTGATAATGCTTTCCAGCTCGTCTAAATGGCTTTCAAGTCTAATTAAACCAGTCAATGTGTGGATGAATAACATGTTCATTATTACATACACGTCGATGAGGTTGTTATGAAGATTTGGCTTTCCATGTGTATATAATGTCTGAATATTATCAGATAAAGACAGATTGAAGGTTTATATTTTCCCAAACAAGTTCATGAATACTATATAAAATATAATTCTGAATCAGCGGATTGCAATCACGCTCGGAGAATTCAAATTGTATTATGTTGTTCTTCTTTGAAGCACGAACGCCGCGATGTAATATCTTGTTTGTGAAATTCTTTTTTTTCTTCACGTGTTCCCGTCGACGAGGCATGCATTTTTTTCGTAAAATTCCTTCTCGCAAGAAAAATACATTTAAGTTTGCCTGATTGGCCCCAATTAGAGCGTAAATACCGGTAATGAAGTCATGGTACAATGAAACGGGTCGCTCTCTCTAACTGTCTATACTGCGCCCGACTCTGAATGAAAACGCGTTCTGATAGGCGTATAGATTCACTGGACAACTTGATAAAGTTATAACAAGAAAGAAAGCGTTAGTGGTCGGAACCTCACGGGCAACAAGTCTGTTGTTAACGTGAACTCGCCATCGACTTTTTGTGTAATTAAAGACATGCCTAACCATTCAACTTTTCTTGAACTTAAAGTTTTTGAAGTAGTTGTTCGTATTTTCTTTTATCCGTGGAGGTTTTAGCGTCATCCGAGTCGGTCACGGGTGAGACACTCACGCGTTCCAGTCTCCAAGCTTTCGGTAAGGCAGCACCGGAGATATAAGCGCAATGGTGGACATACCGATACTACGGTTCATGCGCTGTTTAATTCAAAATATTGCAAAACAGCTAGATTTGTTCATTCATAGTTATTGGCACATTGCGCTTTTAGTCTCAACAAGCAAAATACATTCGTCATTTAATAGAAAAATTAATGTTTCAAATATGCATTATATATATCATGAAACTAAAACAGTGAACATGTAAAATGTTTCCAATAGCCCAGAGTACTAGTACTAGTAATTTACTGAATATTTTTCATAGATGAACTTTGTAGTAAAACAAACAAAACCTTGTTGCATCCATATCATATTTTTTGTTCGTATTCAGCCAGCTGTGACTAACGCGATTTCGCTCACATTGTTCCGTGTACGCATTAAATAGTAACATGAACTGTTTTCGCTGTCTTTCTGACGCATTACAAAAAGAATGACTGAGATTATTTACAAAACGGTTTAATTATGCATTTATATAATAACGATCCATGATTGGATCACTGAGTGATTGTTTAGGAGATGGCGTGACTGGCTAATCGGCATGGATCAATCAACGATGACGACTTGACGACAATACAGCACAAAGTACGATAAGCGAAATACGGCAGGGTTATGGCGGTCCGTCCATCAACACAATTAACGCAATATGCTGGAACCGATGCGTCATTTTCTGACAGATTTATATTCTATTTATATACGATTGAACCGATAAATAAAATATATTCAATAACAGATCGATAATTTGCATAACTAATTAACTAGGCCTAATCGAGGCGGAAATATTTTTTTCTTTTTGTCAAAATATGGATTTCACGGGGAATACATATTTAATCAGCGTGAAAAGTCTACTTATATTTCAGTAATCGACACGTTAAAAAAACAACAACAGAAAAGTCAACCGTCTTGAAAATGTCGGACATTGTGAATTACGCCTTATAGGTCTACTCCATCAAAACTCAGATGCGTTAATGCATATACTGTCTTTGAGTTGAATTAAACTCCACACTGCCGTAATCGATAGCTGATTGAAAGATATGCCGTATTCCGTGTAGGTTTAATTGTATGTGATGAATATTCTAACCATTTAAGGACAATTCCGATGAATGGTTTAATCTTGTATAGTGACTGTAGTAAGACTCGTCCATCATCGTAAGTGAAACTCTCAGTGCTGTGTATATGTGTGTGCGGGGGGGGGGGGTATCGTAAAGAATATCCAACACGCTTGTCCTTCAAGTTGTTGTGTTGTAATACAGATATCTCCATGCGAACTACGTTTCAGTCCCAACGATGCCGGTGCTGTCCTCGCCTTAACGATAACTCTATTATGTTAGGGCGGTTTAAAGTCGACGCCTGACAAGGGAAAAAATGCCCCATTATTTGACCCAGCACAATGACACCCGACCAATCACAAAAGATTCTTTGGTGCATTGAACTCACAATCGACGAGAAATAAAAATTAAAAAAATGATCGAGGTAGTATTTTAATAACTAGCACAACTTTTGTAGTGATACTTAGAGTAATAGATGACGTTTCTTTTACCTTAAACTGCTTTTCTTCGATGCGAGTCAATTCATTTGGTTGTAGTCAAACTTAAGCCTAGCCTCGTATTAAATCACAGTAGTTGAATTAAGTTGACTGTGATTCAGTTTCGGCCAGACTTAATATGGCGGCGTTCGTCCGCAGACCACTATATCGTATGTTCCATGGAGTTCTGCTGAAAATCAACAGCAGTGTAATGTATCAGACGTAAAACAAACAATTACGTCACAACGAAACCCCAACTCTGTCTTACTATATCGTTGACCAACTCATGCCACTGGTTTATCGCACGACTCCGACATTCGTTGAGAATATACACGGACCAGTCATTTCTCGGAACCAACGGAAATTGTTCGACTGCGTGGGTAACTTGATCAGTGCTTCGTCTCGAAACTGGTCCAGTTAATAACCCGACGTTTGAGACTTAATAGATGACACATGAAGAACGATGAACAGCAATTCACGTGCTGACCGGCGTGCCAGACGTCGACTCTAGCGCTACAATACGTGTATGACTGTAACCGTAACCGTCCATGTGAAGGAATGTATTTTCCTATCCCAATGATGACGTTTTGGATAACAAAAGGTATGGCATAAATAGTTGTAAACCTGCGACTATACAATACGCTCAACAATGAAATAGAAATAACAATTTACTCGCTTTCCTATACCATCTCCTTAAATACGGACAGTTTATGTTTAAGAGTGTCAACAAAAGTCACTTACCAATATGAAACAATCTCTCCTCTTTATACCAATCCGTACCCTTAGTTGACCCCTTAACGTGCCTGGAATCTAACAGGTTGTCGATAACAGCGTGACACATGTATATAGCTGGATGTGTTAACTTAATTGGACTGAATATTGGCGCGCTTAGGTGGCTTTAAGAGGGCAAGGGTTGAGCACGTTTCATTCAGGTTACGACGAGTTTTTTTGTTGTGACACTCTTTCAGACCAACAAAGTGTACGTCTTTATTCATAGGGTTCTATGGACCACGCCTGAGTTGCATTGCTCAAACAAGACAGGAGTGCAATTGAAATTGGTATATGGCGATGGTATTTAAATAGTATTCCCGATTGCTATGTACGGACATAGAGCATAGAAAACATAGTATACAAGGCAGTGTAGTAAAATAACACGTACGTTATTACAATGTGTTGTGCGCTGGTTCGTTTTTTGTGGCCGTCAGTGAGATCAGCCGATTCCCCGCGGGACTATACCGCACTACTGCTCGTTCGCTGAAATTGTTCTTTAACAAAACGCTTATAATTTCAGCTTGCCATTGTGTTACTAACACGGTAAATATTATAAGGTCATGTAAACCAGTAAAACATATAAGGACAATGGAACCCCGATGTCAACTAAATGAGTAAATGTCACTCGTCACCTATTACAACCAGTGAGCCTGCATTCCCCTATAAATAGATAAAGTCCAGACTCCATGTAATATTGAGGTGGTGGATAGTCAGATGTTATTCCATATTATTGGCATATGCTATGAATAAATCGGTGTGTCAAATCAACTTACAGAGAATAAATGTATTGTAAAAGTAATATCCAACCCTTATATTCAACATGACAGACAATACTTGCAAACTGCGAATACCCACATTGAATATTTTTGTGCCTGGTGATAGTTCCTGACTCATTATAATGCTATGCAGACGAACGAGTTTCACTTCACTCGTCTATTCAGTTCCCGCCTTTTTATATGCAAATGTGCTGATATACTAGTATAGGACATTTCGCCACAAAATCATATTTCATATTTGGGACAACGTGACAGGGCTGTGCGGCCATATCCTTATCATAATTTAATGCATACAAACACTTGAGTATCTTAACTAAGATTCCCCAAAGTCGCATTTATTAGGTGAATAAATCACGGACATGAGGTCCGCGGCACACTTACCGGATACGGTTTAACACTTTTTGGTGTTCAGGATTTGAACTCGGGTTTACCGGTGATGCAACAACTGCTACGCTACCAGCGACCGGTAAGCATTTATTTATCTTACTTCGTGAGCATAACTTTGCTGACAATATGCTGCTCGTCGAATTTCAATCGACCCCGAAATTGTGCTCACCACCCATCCATGCACAAACTGGTATTTCCCACATACATGTAATATACATATACTACGTGTAAAATTTATATAGCAACATTTGAAATGGAGGTCCATATATATTTATATATCAACATGACCTTTTAATGAAAGGGACCTAGGAAAATATCATCGAGACAACAATTATTCATAATATGAAATCGAAATAAAAATAAACAGACGGTCATGATTATTATAGTATAGTTTTTTTTCTTCTATTTTTAGGATTCTGTATTTCTGTACATTATATTAATCATCGTTGTAAATTGATATCTATTACTTTCTATTATTTTAATAAATTTTAGTATGATCAGGAAAAAACATCGACATTCTCTTAGCTGTAAATCACATTGTCGTATTAGTGGGTGTTAAGTAAATAAAACGCGTATACAGCGTAAGATCGTTGACCGTGTCATGAATAACACGGAGAACGTCATAGGACAAACCTGGCTGACGTCATCACATGCACGAGTATGTAGAATTCATAAAGTGTGTGCTAAATATATGCATGTCTTGACTTGTCAACAACACGTTAATATAAAATTCAATTAAACTGCACTGGATTGTATTCAGCTATTCAAAAGCATGTCAACACGGCTGTGTGTTGAAAACAAACTGGTTTATCAATTGAGTATCCGTATCACCTTCCCAAATGAATTAATTTTGATATTTGACGAAAGGATTACTTCAAATATAGCGGCAACATGTTGCAAATGTCACTCTTTAATATTGTTAATACATATATTAATTTTAATTCGACATGTTCATGTCAAGTCCCAAAATAGATATGATAACAATAACACCAACTTTCTCTCTGTCGATTAAGACGTATTATCATTGATATGGATATATAGGTCAAATCGAGGTTTAAAATACCATTACTGTAGCCAATTTAGCTACACCCGCACGGCTAAAAACATTTTTGATTGATGTTTACCTTGTGTTACCCTGATATCGATATGTGAAAATGCAAGGTGAGTATTTGAGGAAGGGACTTTTCCCGGTGTGGAGGGTGTTGAAATTTGTTGAAGAACTCGGAGGGTATGAGAGGGTGTTTCTATACCGCCCTCAACGTTATTTAAAGGCAATTTCGATATGATACAAAGGAAAGACGCGATAAAGTTTGTGCATTACCACATACTAAATGTAATCTGGTGACAAATGCCTTAGAACATAGAATAGTGTGGGTCGACAATCAAATTAAAATGTTCAAAAAGCCAATGCAAGAATGCGCCTGAAATGTTCATATCACGAGAGTGACTAATGTCTTATGATACATGTAATTATAATACTGTAAACAGGCTGGTTTGGAACACTATGTGAGAAAGTCGCGAGGACTTGTATTCTGTATGCATGGGTTGGAATAATTATTTATTAGTAGGTCTAACATATGTCATAACTTCATCACATCTTTGTGATCGGGACATGACAAGGGAGGATACGTTTTTAGATAGTATAATGCATATGGTATGTTATATTTTATGTTATATACGGAGAGAGAGAGAGAGAGTCCGGGTGGAAAGACGAAATACATATCGGCACTGTCTGCATGGCAAGTCGGGTGAAAAGACGAAATATGTATGGGTACTTCCTGGGAAGTCGGAGCGAAAAGACGAAATATATATGAGTACTTTATGGGAAGTCGGAGCGAAAAGACGAAATATATATGAGTGCTCCCTGGGAAGTCGGAGCGAAAAAACTAAATATATATGGGTACTCCCTGGGAAGTCGGAGCGAAAAGACGAAATATATATGGGTACTTCCTGGGAAGTCGGAGCGAAAAGACGAGCTACATGTGGGATATAGTAGTGCCAGATAATTGTATGGTGTTAGGTGGAGAGGGCGTGTAATCTGAAAACCTTGTATCTTCGTCGCAAACAGGCTTACTCACGAAAAATATAGGAGCCATATGGGGACATGAAATTAACTATTTATTTGATTTTATGGTTATTGATTAAAGCATAGCCCTAGGGTCTGGATTGGAAACCGATATATTTTCCAACTTCATATTGGGAAATTACTAAGTGATTGAAACATTATCTCGCTGATTATGTTGTGTTTGCTGTAATCTTTTTTGACGTCCTCATTTTGCAGACATCATCACAAAAGAGACCTTAATAAGTTTTCGCTTTTCCACTTTTATATCATAAAACTGACAAGATGAAAATTAAAATTGAAACTGAAAGACAGACTATATAACCGATGACCCACAGAATAATTAGTAATATGCCATATCTCTAATGCATATATTCCCATATTGCATGTATAGTTTAATCAGACAGCACATTTAAGGATACGCGGGTGTGACACGACTTGTGTGTCACCCGCGTTTGACAGGACAATTGCTGTCATTTGTCTATGCCAGAACGTGTTAACTTTTCCATGCCATATTACTTTTATTTTTATTTTTAACACCTAGAGTTAATATTCCAATGTATTGTGTCATGCCTAGACCATATTCACACTTTCAGGCACGCCACGCCGAGTGACGCCACGAATGCCTCGCCTTTGGCAAGTTAAAAAAGGTTTAACCAATCATATTTACTTAATCTGAGCGACATAATGGCTACACGAAGTCACGTGATTCTGCTTATAAACACAACTGTATACAGTACACAGATAATAACATGCAGCGACACTAGATTCGTAGTATGCACTTTACATTACTCCGTGGGTTTGCCTCCTTTTGCCAACGCCTAAAGACAAACATTGTATATCTGATGTCCTCACAAGAATAAAGATTCACAGTTTATTCCACCGCATCACTGTTACATTACCGCATCACCGTTACATTACTGCATCACCGTCACATTACCGCATCACCGTTACATTACTACATCACCGTCACATTACCACATCACCGTTACATTACCGCATCACCGTTACATTACCGCATCACCGTTCATTCCACCGCATCACCGCATCACAGTTAACCTTTTTTCACCCACAATCCCAATTACACAATTATTCACTATTACATTTATTAACACTGGACTAGAACTTAAGCCTTTCCTATATATTTTAATTCTATACTGGTTACCAGTGGACACATTCGATTAGTGGTTTAAGTTGACCACTATTTCAGAAAAAAGAACAATAATTAATAAAAAAGACGGTAGTTGTAAATAACTATTATGAATCATGCGGTGTCTGTGTATAAACTACAGTAACTGTACTGTAGACGTGAATACTTTGCCAAAATACTAGTACACTGCTTTGGAATGAGGTGGTGCATGCCTTTGTAAATTTTCCCAGAGGTTAAGAAATAATCTTACGGCCCGACGTCGTTGATGGGTGTGTCCGGCAGTCAATAGTAACACATCTAACTTCTTCAGTCTGTAATACTAGTGCATTCGCTTCATATGAATTCTTGCCATAACGGGCGTACATTATAAAAGTCATAAAATTAAAATAACGGAAAGAATCAATACTGCAAACACGATTGCCTGGTATTGTTGTATTACTTTCATTTCACAAAAGATAACTTGCTTCGACATTAGCTTCCATTCAAACATGACAATTGTTATTCAAACAAAATGTGTATAACCCCCCTCCCGTTTCCAGTGACTAAACACAGAATCAAACAATTCTGGGAAGTACGTTCCAGGCTCTCTCCAAAGTCTCTTACCGTACAAGTTACAACAAGTGATCGCGAAGTGTTGTAGGCAGGAAGTGCTAGTAATTCATAATGTCTGTGCTGACACTTCGTACGTCTTTTTGTTTTACGAATTTATGTCTATTTGCTGTATCTTTAAACTGATATATATATATATATATATATATAATGTGTCGCTAAACTTAGTTTTAATATTTATCAAACAGAGAAAACACTTCAACTACTACCATGCATCTGTTACAACTACGATTTACTTGCATATGTATGAACGCCGCCCTCTGTGGTGACATTCATTATGTACAACATATACGAAATATGGGTACATTCTGACCTTATTTTATTACAAATCATGCGATTTTTGGGCAATCTCTTGGAAGTCGTAAGGATGATGTTATAATTAACAAATGAGATGTAGTACGAGTATGGTACACTAATGAAATAATTGGAGTCATTTTGAGGTCACTCACATCCATTTAGCAATAGAACAACATTCTATTCTGTAATTCGTAGTAGATAACCTGTGATCAATAATACAGTACATTGAGCATTATTAGCAGGACTCACCAACATTCCCATAATGCATTGCAATACAAATTCATCCAAGAAATGTTTACATATACGAGATTTATCAAAACAATCCAGTAGGTCTTTTTGAAGTTGAAAATAGCATTTTTAACAATAATGAAATTAACACATCTGTATATACCAACTCAAGGCACTTTGGTAAGTAGAAAACTTTGTGACACAATTAACTACATTTACAACACTGCATATGATCTAGACTGTCAACAGTTCTCAGACCTAATTTGATTGCTAGTCCAAAGAAATACCTTGTTCTCGCTGGAAATTTAATTTGACGCATTTCATCAGACTTAAAAGTGACAAGAAATGTCTACAGACTATAACTGTTTGTTCCTGTGTGGTATTTTCTGACCAATGTGGGTCATTATCTAAATAATGCCCTCCCAGTACAAACTCCAGGTAGAACATGATTGGTCAATACAAACTCCAAGTAGAACATGATTGGCCAGTACAAACTCCAGATAGAACATGATTGGCCAGTACTAACTCCAGATAGAACATGATTGACCAGTACTAACTCCAGGTAGAACATGATTGGCCAGTACTAACTCCAGGTAGAACATGATTGGCCAGTACTAACTCCAGGTAGAACATGATTGGCCAGTACAAACTCCAGGTAGAGTTGACATATATAGCAGATAAGACAGATAATACAGTGTGTCATGCATTTGTACTTAAATACCATAATATCTATTTATTGAAAACAAATTCTTTATTTCAAAATAAAATTGAACTCTTGAGATAAATGTATAACATAATAAATATAAATCTGTATACAATTTTTAAACAAAACAAACAAAAAAACAGATTAAAAATACATGATTGCAGTACATAATCTAGTAGGTAGTTTGTAAGATACTACAAAAGTTTAGGTGTATTTAAGTAAGAATATTAAAGCTCTTTTCTGCATTGGTAACTAACAGAATACCATGGTATTTTAACTCTAGCAATAGTATCAATCGTAGCAGCCTTTTCATGTTGGGTTATTTATATGTATCATTCAATGATAAAAACCTGTCTATACTGAAAACCATATAGGAAAACCAGAAACAACACTTCCAGTACATTTTTTTCATATGACTTCACTTCTTCCAACCAAATATGTTTCTCATTTTCATTGATGTTTAGTTCAGACAGACTTCATGGTTATTACATAATACACCTTTTTTCGTCAAACAAAAACAAGTAAGAAATACTAACTATAGATGGTTCAGAATCAATAAAGAAAAGTTTATTTATGTATTTGTATTTTCATTTTAGCACCTGAGGAAGCTTTAACTCATGGAATCAAACATCAGATGTATCAGATATAAGCTACCAGTATAAAACCCATAGATGCAAACTATAACAGGAAATGTAGACAATTAGAAGATCGATATATCAGATATAATGAACACTGTATATGATAAAGAGATCAATATGTCGGATATAATGAACACTGTACATGATAAAGAGATCAATACATGTATATCAGATATAATGAACACTGTATATGATAAAGAGATCAATATATCAGATATAATGAACACTGTACATGATAAAGATATCAATATGTCAGATATAATGAACACTGTATATGATAAAGAGATCAATATATCTGATATAATGAAAACTGTACATGATAAAGATATCAATATGTCAGATATAATGAACACTGTATATGATAAAGAGATCAATATATCAGATATAATGAACACTGTACATGATAAAGAGATCAATATGTCAGATATAATGAACACTGTACATGATAAAGAGATCAATATATCAGATATAATGAACACTGTACATGATAAAGAGATCAATATGTCAGATATAATGAACACTGTATATGATAAAGAGATCAATATGTCAGATATAATGAACACTGTACATGATAAAGAGATCAATATGCCAGATATAATGAACACTGTACATGATAAAGAGATCAATATGTCAGATATAATGAACACTGTATATGATAAAGAGATCAATATATCAGATATAATGAACACTGTACATGATAAAGAGATCAATATGTCAGATATAATGAACACTGTATATGATAAAGAGATCAATATATCAGATATAATGAACACTGTACATAATAAAGAGATCAATATATCAGATATAATGAATACTGTATATGATAAAGAGATCAATATATCAGATATAATGAACACTGTACATGATAAAGAGATCAATATGTCGGATATAATGAACACTGTATATGATAAAGAGATCAATATATCAGATATAATGAATACTGTATATGATAAAAAGATCAATATGTTAGATATAATGAACACTGTACATGATAAAGAGATCAATATGTCAGATATAATGAACACTGTATATGATAAAGAGATCAATATGTTAGATATAATGAACACTGTACATGATAAAGAGATCAATATGTCAGATATAATGAACACTGTATATGATAAAGAGATCAATATATCAGATATAATGAACACTGTACATGATAAAGAGATCAATATGTCAGATATAATGAACACTGTATATGATAAAGAGATCAATATATCAGATATAATGAACACTGTACATAATAAAGAGATCAATATATCAGATATAATGAATACTGTATATGATAAAAAGATCAATATGTCAGATATAATGAACACTGTACATGATAAAGAGATCAACATGCCAGATATAATGAACACTGTACATGATAAAGAGATCAATATGTCAGATATAATGAACACTGTATATGATAAAGAGATCATTATATCAGATATAATGAACACTGTATATGATAAAGAGATCAATATATCAGATATAATGAACACTGTACATGATAAAGAGATCAATATGTCGGATATAATGAACACTGTATATGATAAAGAGATCAATATATCAGATATAATGAATACTGTATATGATAAAAAGATCAATATGTTAGATATAATGAACACTGTACATGATAAAGAGATCAATATGTCAGATATAATGAACACTGTATATGATAAAGAGATCAATATGTTAGATATAATGAACACTGTACATGATAAAGAGATCAACATGCCAGATATAATGAACACTGTACATGATAAAGAGATCAATATGTCAGATATAATGAACACTGTATATGATAAAGAGATCATTATATCAGATATAATGAACACTGTATATGATAAAGAGATTAATATATCAGATATAATGAACACTGTACATGATAAAGAGATCAATATGTCGGATATAATGAACACTGTATATGATAAAGAGATCAATATATCAGATATAATGAACACTGTACATGATAAAGAGATCAATATGTCAGATATAATAAACACTGTACATGATAAAGAGATCAATATATCAGATATAATGAACACTGTACATGATAAAGAGATCAATATATCAGATATAATGAACACTGTATATGATAAAGAGATCAATATATCAGATATAATGAACACTGTATATGATAAAGAGATCAATATATCAGATATAATGAACACTGTACATGATAAAGAGATCAATATATCAGATATAATGAACACTGTACACGATAAAGAGATCAATATGTTGGATATAATGAACACTATATGATAAAGAGATCAATATGTTGGATATAATGAACACTGTACATGATAAAGAGATCAATATGTCAGATATAATGAACACTGTATATGATAAAGAGATCAATATGTCAGATATAATGAACACTGTACATGATAAAGAGATCAATATGTCAGATATAATGAACACTGTATATGATAAAGAGATCAATATATCAGATATAATGAACACTGTACATGATAAAGAGATCAATATATCAGATATAATGAACACTGTACATGATAAAGAGATCAATATGTCGGATATAATGAACACTGTATATGATAAAGAGATCAATATGTCAGATATAATGAACACTGTACATGATAAAGAGATCAATATGTCAGATATAATATACACTGTACATGATGAAGTCATAATGTAAACAACCTGAACCTATAGAATCAGTAGGTCAATATATCGATATAAAGTTCCCTGGACATAAATGCCATAAATGTAAACAAACTGAACATATAGAAACAGTTGGACAATATATCGATATAAAGTTCCCTGTACATGATAAACAGGTCAATAAATCAGATATACTGTATGTTTTACATGATAAAGTCATAACTGTAATCAAATTGAATCTACAGAATCAGTAGGTCAGTATTTCAAATATAATGTACACTATACATGCTATAAATCCATAAATGTAAACAAACTTATAGAATCTGTAGGTCAATATATTAGTTACCTTGCACCATGTACTTGAGAAATCTATAAATGTTAATTACTAACAGTTATCAAACATTCCGTAACTTACACTTATTAGCACCAGTGTACATGATAAATACCCATGAATGTAAAAAAACAAACAGTAGCTATAGTTCATTTTGAATTGACATGTCAATATATCTGATAAAATGCATACAAAATAAAAACTTAAATACAATGTTGATATATCTTGTATATAATGCACCCTATAAACTCAAAACTTAAATAAACATTAATATAAAATATTAAAATAAAAGGTCAATATATCAGATATATAGCATAAGTGTATATACCCATAACATAAATGAACAGAACACTAATCTATCTAATCAGCAGGTTAATATACCATGCATAAAGCACCACACTACACCAATTACCAAGCATGTGTTATTTGAAATAGACTCCAGACTGTCACCACAAACCTTTAAGTTAAAACAAATGTTAGTAAAATTGTAATACTATCAAGGTAAAAATAAATATTATTATTCTAGATATGTAAGCAGAAATAGTTTTTAGCAAAAAAAAATAAATTCTAACCTAATATTACAAAAATAATTTGTAATCTAATATTAGAAATTTCTCTATCAATTCAGTAGTTAAAATAATTTGGTTTTAAAAAAACAACATGAAAACACATTTAAAAAGTTTGAAAATTTAACAGAGAAAGTTGTTGGCCCATTGTCATGGGCTTGTTGACAGTGTGTTTTCATATTGAATGTAACTCAATGTAATACAATTAAAACAAATTCAATTGTTTATGTGGCAAGGGGAACAGCATTTAGTGATCAAAAGGGAAACATGTGTATTTACATTTAAATGGTTCAAACTCATTTCAGCGGATCTCTGAAATCTGGAAATCATATTTAAAATCACAGGTTAAATAAACAAATTCAAGGAATTAAAATTTAAAAAAAACCATGTAAAACATGACCAGAAAACCTAAGCATGAAAACTTGCTTAAACTTGAATGTACCCTATTAAATATTCAAGACATACCAGTTTTATATTCAGTGGAAAAATACAAACATGCTGATATACACATTATAGTGATGTAATGTAATTTGCATTTGATCTGGTGATTTGCAGGGTTTTAATGATTACCAGGAATTACTTGTACTGTTAATCTTCACTGGAAGCATAATTGTGTCTGACGGGTATGGAAGAAACAAACTCATCTTCATCACTGGCTGTGAGGTCTACTACTGGAACATCATGATCCAGTGATACAGATGCTTCATATCTCGTGGTAGAATCAGGCTCAACTTGGTTACAGTGATAATCCCCTTGGAGATCATGAATAGACCAACTATAATTGTTGCCCATTTGTTTCTGATTCCTGAGCAGATGAATATTTGCATCACTTTCATCACACATGACACATGAACAATGTCCTTCTATCATGTTCTCAGAATTCAGATGCTGAAACTTCTCTTCTGGCATCTCTTCATCCCCAGTTGCTGGGATAACAATTTCTGACAATTGTATAGTTGTATCACAATAGAAAGTGTGATTCTCATCATAAAGATCTGCATCTCCTTGAACATCTTCTCTAAAAGACTCTGAAGTGAGAATATCTCTACCGAAAAGTTGTTCATCTGACCCATTTGATGACATGGCTTTGGCACTGTTCTTAATTATAGAGCTGTTTGTAGCTTGGGCTATGTCAACAATAGGGGCTGTAAAAACATGCTGTTGCTTCACACATGTTCTTTGACAGACAGGATTATCATCACTCGCATCACATTGTAACTCGTCATGTCTTTGTGGAGATATCCTAGCTATCTTAGCTGAGCTACTAGTTTCCTTGTCAAACAGCTTATGTTTAAACTGTCTAGGTGTTATTCTGGCCACTTGTTTACTCGATTTGCTTGCAGACAAACTGTTATTATACCTCTTCTCCTTACTTTCTTTACTTTGAGTGGATAATCTCAGCTGTGACATCTTTCCATTATTCTGGCCACTGCCATTGCCAAATTGCATTTCAACTTCATCTGTAGCTTCTGTCAACATCAACATCCCATGGTGTGTATTCCTTACTGTTTTAGCAAGTTTAGTAGGAGTAAGACAGGACAAGGATCTTTTTCGCTTTGCTCCAACTATTTTTCTTTTTGCAGAATCCTTGTTTTGAGAATGAGTTCTCAATTTTTGCTTTGAAATCTTTTGAGTGCCTTTCTTTTTCAATACAGCTTTTTGATTACTTGGCATATTCTTGATGACTCTTTGTCTCTTGCGTGATTGAAATTCACCTCTTGAAGTCTTGGCTGGTGAGGAATCTGGTGACCATCTGGCCTTTAACTTCAACTTCAGGTGGTCAGATGTACGAGATACAACTGAAAACTTCTTGATCAACTGTTTTTTAGTTTTTATTGGTAGTGTGACATGTGATATGGACACTACAGCAGGCTGTTCACTAAATCGGTGAATAGAGGTACTGTGTGTTAATGTTTCCACACGTTTTGCATGGCTCTCATCACAACTGTATGGATCACTCTTTTTTTGTTGATCTGCAGAATTGCTTTGGCTATCATTAATTTTACCACTGGTGCAGTTGTTCACATTCACTTCTGTCAACAATGGTATCTTCCTTGGCCTTCCCCGCTTTCTCTTTGGTATGTCTATACTATTACAATGTTTTGTATTTTTTTGAGAAACATTTTTGATCTTCTTTGATAACATGACTGGAGCACTGTCTTTCGATACAGGTTCTAGGGAATATAGTTTATTCAGATTTTTTCTAGGTCTGCCTCTTTTCCTCTTCACTATTACTGGTGGACTATCCTGTCCATCAGTAGCCTCATTTCTCAAGGCATCTCTTTGCTCATTAAATAGCTTCTTGAGTAGAGGTGAGTATGACAAATTTCGTTTTTCTTGTGATTTCTTCTTCTCTCCATCTGCAAATGGCTCATTCAACTGTTTTGCAGCTGAAACAGACACCTGCCTTAGGAAGAACCTCTCTGTCTGTAGAAACCTTTCCCACTCCATTTTCTCCTGATTTGTTGCAGTTAGGTTTCTAAATCTCAACTGTGGAGTTGTGCACTGAAATCTCCTCCCAGCATGATGATCATGCTTTAAAAAAGCCTTCTTGGAAAAGAACTCTTCACACTTTGAACACTTGATGCATTGGGTAGACTCACCTTTATACAAGTGAGGGAATAGTGTTCCACATGTAAGACATCCATTCGAAGAACTATAGCTCACTTTCAAAGGTGTGCTATATTCTAAATTAACTTGACATTTAGGTGTAGTAAGTAAAGGTGTTGTCGATGTACTGTTGAAATTGCGATGTTTACTTATAGAGTTATCAGGAGTTACAAAGGAAGAATTATTTGAAATATTATTATGATGTTCAGGTTGGACTTCCTTTCTTGCTCTTAAAACGCGAGATACCTTCGGTGGTGTGGAGAGTTGTGAACTCACTTGAATGTTAGGATTCTTGGCACATTGTGTTCTGTTGTTCTGAGTTGGAGTATCTCTGTGGTGATGTGTGTCTATATGTCTTTCTTCTGGGCTACAATTTTGATCATTGTCAACTACACAGCCTGAAAAAAAATTCAACTGAACATCACAGCCATCCATTTTTTCCAACTGTATATGGGAAGGCATATTCTCAGCAATGTTTCCAATGGAGGGATATTTTGGTATTGTGCTTCCTTCTATTTCACTAGGAATGTCATTTAGATTGATTTTTTTGGTAGGACCTACTTGATCCCCTTCTGAGTATGTACTCTTAACATTACAGTTGATATGTACAACTTGCATGTCTAATGCATGACATCCCATAGTGTGTCTATTCTTCAATAACTGGTGCATTGTGTCACCAGTATGACTTTCTTCTTTCATAGAAACATTAGGATATTTTTTGTTCATTCTTTGGAATGCAGGCTTCTTTCCTTGACATCCAATTAATTCAACTTCTTCATCTTTGTCATCCAGCACGAGACATGTATCAATTTCCCTTTCTATGCTTTCTACTACACATTTATCTTTAATGCCTTTGTTTTCCAAAAATCTGCTCTGTTCAACTACTATGTGTTTGTTTTTCACCTCAGTGCACACTTCAACTGCTGCATCTTGTGTGCCTGCCACACAAATTTCATCAACTGCTCCATCTTGGCATCCCGTCACATTATCTTCTACAACTGCCTCATAATAACCTCCTACCACACAACTCTTTTCAACTGCTACATCATCACATCCTGCTCCATAACACTCTTCAACGTCAGCATTATAAACTCTTGTCATATGACTCTTTCCAACAACTCCATCTCGCTGTCTGGCTACATGACTCTTTTCCACTTCTTCATCATGACATACTGTTACACGACTTTCTACAATTGCTCCATCTTGTATTCCTGTTACATGACTCTTTTCAACTGCTTCACCTTGGAGTTTCTTTACATGACCCTCTTCCATTTCTTTCTGTCGTCTTACCACAATACTCTCTTCAACTGCTTCATCTTGGAGTCTCTCTACATGACCCTCTTCTAATTCATTATGTTGTCTTACCACAAGACACTCTTCAACTGCTTCACCTTGGAGTCTCTCTTCATGACCCTCTTTCATTTTGTTATGTCGTCTTACCACAAGGCTCTCTTCAACTGCTTCACCTTGGAGTCTCTCTATATGACCCTCTTCCATTTCTTTCTGTCGTCTTACCATAAGACTCTCCTCAACTGCTTCACCTTGGAGTCTCTCTTCATGACCCTCTTCCATTTCTTTCTGTCGTCTTACCATAAGACTCTCCTCAACTGCTTCACCTTGGAGTCTCTCTACATGACCCTCTTTCATTTTGTTACGTCGTCTTACCACAAGGCTCTCTTCAACTGCTTCACCTTGGAGTCTCTCTATATGACCCTCTTCCATTTCTTTCTGTCGTCTTACCATAAGACTCTCCTCAACTGCTTCACCTTGGAGTCTCTCTATATGACCCTCTTCCATTTCTTTCTGTCGTCTTACCATAAGACTCTCCTCAACTGCTTCACCTTGGAGTCTCTCTACATGACCCTCTTTCATTTTGTTATGTCGTCTTACCACAAGGCTCTCTTCAACTGCTTCACCTTGGAGTCTCTCTATATGACCCTCTTCCATTTCTTTCTGTCGTCTTACCATAAGACTCTCTTCAACTGCCTCACCTTGGAGTCTCTCTACATGACCCTCTTCCATTTCTTTCTGTCGTCTTACCACAAGACTCTCTTCAACTGCTTCACCTTGGAGTCTCTCTACATGCCGATCTTCCATTTCGTTATGTCGTCTTACCACAAGACTCTCTTCAACTGCTTCACCTTGGAGTCTCTCTACATGATCATTCATTTTTTCATGCCGTCTAACATCATCCTCTTTGACTGCTTCATCTTGTATTCCTGTCATATAACTTGCTTCAACTACTTCATGTTGGGGTGCTGTCATATGACCTTCTTCAAGAGATTCATCTTGTAAACCTATTACATAATTCTCAACAGTGTCATCTTTGTGTACCATCAAATGACACTCTTCAACCTTCCCATCATGAAGTGCTATTATATGACTATGTGAAACAGTGATATTTACCCCATCATCAAGAGTACAACTTTTGCTCCCAGTAGATTGGATGTCTGCCACAGAGGAATCATTTAAATCTTTCTCTGGAATGATTCCTGTCACTTCAGAATCATCTTCACTATCATGGTCTTCGACTTTCTCTTCAAGATAACACTCCTCAGTGTCATTATGTTGAATGTCCCTCTTTTCTCGGATGTCAACCACATAACACACTTTACCTATAGCGTCTTCAGTGATTGCCACATCATTTTCCACAACGGAATTATTGTCCATCACATGATAATCATCTGCCTTGTTATCTTTGTCAATGGCATAGCAGCCTAAAACCTTTTCCTTCTGTAAGACCTGACAGGTTACAACAGGTTCTGATTGGTCACCAAGTATCACAGGTGTTCTGTTTTCATTCTTTTCACCTTGGCATATATCTTTTACAACATTTCTCTGCTTCCAAGTTAAGCTCCTTTCTGACTCATTTAAGTGCACTTCGTCACTGGAACATGATGAATTTGTCAACAAATCATAACATGCATCATCGTCATAACCATTAATCATATAAAACTCTTCCTCAGAGTTCAAGTCAGAGTTTGCACGAGTTAAATGACCAGAAAAAGAATTTGTTCCAATCCATGATTCACTGGCATCATCTAATGTAGGCAGTGTCAAAGTCAAACATATATCAGCTGTCTCAGCTGATGCAATGTTTGAGTTATGTTCAATGGTTACTTTCTCCTCCATCTCATCATCTGTCAAGCTCTTGTTAGATATTCCAGGTGTATTTTTTTCCTCAGAGCAATCTTCACCTGCTCTTTCTTCAACACACTCTATGTCACGAACTTTCACATTAAGCTTCTTCATATTCATGGTCTTGTTAACATCTTGACTTTCATTCATCAGTTCTTGGACTTTAATTTCCTTGTCTCTTTCCAACATATCATAATTTGTTTTCACCTCAACATTATCAAGGTCAATGTCTTCAGTCTCTTTGTATTCCTGCACCCCATTATCAGGAATATCAGAACACTCATCCTCTTTACTCATTGCGCTGTCCTCATTTTCATCAATGATGTTTACATGATCATCTTCACTTGTAGCTGTTAATAAGAATTGGAAGTCATCATTATCATCTGCCAAATACAATTCCTCGTCAGAATCTAAGCCAGATTCAGCATGCCCCTTTTTATATATCATCTGTCTGTCTGGGCCAGTAGACGCAAAATACAGAGTACCTGTAGCAGACTTGTCTGTTTCTGTTATTCCTTCAAGACATAAATGTTCCGTTTCACTAAGACTTCGTTCATTAAATTCCCCTATTAGTTCTTCTGTGGCTTGGCCTGATTCATACCTTCTATCTTCATACTGTTCTTCAGAATTGCATCCCTGTATATTTTCTCCCAAACTGGCATATTGATCCTCTTCAAATGAGCGTGGATTTTCTTTATCTGACCCCATATCTTGAGCATGATACCAATTTTGGCTCTCTGTACTTATATTAGACATCTCCTCATCTCTAAATTTGTTCCAAATACAATGCTCTTCCTCATTCTGATCATCAATTTCATCATCATACTGATGTCTCCAAACACAGTTACTCTCATCTTCATCGATAATTTGCTCAATTTTATGAGAATTGTTCATGTTGGAAGGAGCTGGACTTAGTTCAGGCGGAGAAAGACAGACAGAATTACTATTCTCATCTATTAGATTAGTACTAACTGTTCCTGTTGATGAAAGTTCAGGCATATCACTATCCAGTGATAAATTTAGTTTGCTTTTGAAACCAATGGGTCTCCTGTTTTCATCACCAGAATAAGTTTTGCCATTTGACCTGTTATCCTGAAAGTGTATGGATGAGTCCTCATCTTCTGATGATGAGTCAGTTGATGAGCTCAAGTAGAGATCAGCACAAAGGTCTACAAGGCCAGCATTCTCATCCGAATAGGTTACTGTTGGCATGGACAACAATGGAGGATTTACAGTACACATACTTGAGAGGTCTTCTTCATTGTCAATAGAACTAGCTGTAATGGTTGATTCACTATCATCATCATATCTCCTCCATACACAATCATTATCACTCTCTGAGCTAGGTGAATCATTTATAGGAACAATGGATAGTTTGTTTTTCTTAGTAGGTCTACGACTGGTGCACCTGTTGGCACCTGTTTTTGGTCCATTCCTTACATCTGCTTCAGCATGCCTGGCCAAGTAAGTCTTTTCATTTCTACAATGCGGTGTTGAGTTTTTTCTTCCATTTCTTTTTCTGGTGTTTATCTTTTGAGAGGAGGAGTATTTTGTGCTTTTTCTTGTGTTAACAGTGGAACCAGCTTTTTTAGCACAAGATAACGCAATTTTCTTTGACTGTTTTCCTGGAATAGTTTGCTTCACATTATTCTTTGCCGCCTGTAGAGTTGTTGCTTTAGCCTTTGTAACAATTCTATTGTCTCTTTTCTGAGTTGAAACATTCACTGTGATTATTGTATGATCAACAATATTTCTTGCAGCTGGTGTCAACTTTGCTTTCAGGGCCATATACCTCTTCTTGACCCTACTGATATAATGGTTATAAATTGTTACAGCATTGTTAAAAGATATCATTGTCAATGCAGCAGGTGGGAACTTTCCACAGAAAGCCCTTCTCTCTTCCTTATTACATGCATAATACTTCAGCCCCAGCTGTTTGCAGAGATTAAGAATGGTAGATTGTAGCCAGTGGCGGATTAGTTTCTCTCTGACCTCAGGAACTGTGACAAACTGCTTGCCATTGATATCCAGCCCATAGAGAATAACATTGGCAATTGGAAGCTGACATGGAGTAAGTTTATTTACCATTGGCAATATGTGAGATGTGGATAAAGTCTTGCACAAAAGTTCTGCATCACTTTTACTTACTAGGTAACAGTGCGTAACTTCACTGTTAACAACTTGCATGTGTTTCAGTGTTGCAAGAGAAGGGTTTTTACACACAAAGGTCATTATTTCCAACTCCCTACAGGAGTTCATGACAAAATCTGGCTCATCATATAATATATTGTTGGCTAACTCATCAATTAGCAACAGATGGACATCATTACTACCAACAATTTCATGAAGTGTTTTGTTAAAAAATTGACAAGTAGAGAGATTAAAACTGTCTTTAAGAGTCTGAACCCTCAATTCTGGTCTGTCTTCTCCAGAATATAATGATTCATCTTGGTTAACTGTGCTTCGCTGTACATTTGCTTCTTCAATCATCCCACTCACTCTATTGTCTTCAACGACATCATCAAGTGTATCCAAGGGAACAGTATCCACAGCAACCATATTTTCTCCAGAATATGCATTGTTGTCAGTATGTGGGGACCTTGACCAATTCGCAGTTGATAGAAGCATATTATTGTTATTATAATCGTGATAATAATTACCATGTGTTTCATCATTATGCCATTGTGGTGATGATTGGATAACAGTATCTGGAAAAAAATAATAAAATTCCTGTCATGCCTTGACCATGATTATGGTCACCTTTACAAATACAGTTGGTTTACAATCACATTTGGTATTTGTCCCACGCAACATGTAAAATACATATAAAAAATTTTACTGATGTAAAGTGCTGTTTTTACTGCAGAAAATATGAAACCAAGTTAATACTAGAAACTATCGTTTACAATGCAAATACTAATGTCATCAGTTGCCAGTGGGACAATTCTATAAATATCAACATTTTCTACTTGACAAACACTAATGTTCTATTACCTTGAATATGATTTGCACCACCATCTTGGCCGGTTGTCATGCCAACTTCTTCTTCTTCATGTCTATACACTGCACATAGTGCATCATATATTCCTCTTTCAAACTTTTGTTGGTCATCTAGTACAAAAGCACTAATTTGTTAATGAATGAATGTGAGGTAATTCTGTAAATTTGTAGGACTTTTTCACATGTAAATATGTCCAACTTGTCTGATCTATCTGATTCAGTCTTTTGAACAACAAAGTGTTTTGAATATAATTATCATTTCCAGCACCTTGAATATTATTTATCAACAACATTTTGCAAATATTCTATCCTGCAACAAATGTTGGTTGTGGAACAAAAAAAGCAGTCAAAGAACAATGAGACAAAATAATGGTCTAGAATGAACCTATAAAAGGTAATAAGTGCCCTCTAGTGGTGACCTTCTAGTTCAAGCAAAAAAAGATAATCTGGTTGCATGTAAAATGAAGATATGGTAGGGTTACCAAAAACATCAAAAAATTGCATTTGATCTTATTTGCTACAATGTGGAATTTATGTGTTTGTCACAAGTATATCAATGCAAAAAGCTATAAAAAGTAAATAACACTCGGACAAACTGTATCACTATCACACTAGGAAGTTGGGTGATAGAAATAACATAATGTAGATATCTATGCAGCATTGTGGACACAGCTGGAGGGATAAAGCAAGACAATAGAAAGTGGATTGGAAAGACAAGGAGGGCATTGAATCTGCAGAAAAGTTTAGAGGTCAAGAGAAATAGCCACAAAAACAAAGATCAAGATTGTCAATACAAATGTGAAATCAGTTTTATTATATGGCACAGAGACTTGGAAGACAACCTCAGAATATAAACAGGAAAATTCAAGTCAGGAATCATCACTAGAAAGGCTTTGCAATGGAATCTGCTTGGAAGAGAAAAAGAGGAAGGCCAAGAAACACCTGGTGTGAACATATAGGAACAGGAAATGAAGAAAATGGGACACAACTGGCACACCATCTCCAGACTAGCCCAGAGCAGAAGAGAGTGGAAGGAGACTGTCTGTGGCCTATGCTCTACTGGGAATTGAAATGCTTAACTAACTAACTCACTAACTATGGTTACAAAACTACTGTAGTTGGCCACGCATGCCCAGGCAAACGCCCATTCCCCAATTTTGATACAATGAAGAAATTGATGTCATGTCTGGGAATATGCCCAAATGTGTAAAAAAAGGAGTGAACTGGTCACTGGTAGCATAGTGGTTGTCGCATCAGATTTATGATCGGTAGACGCAAGTTCAAATACTACCTTAGGCTGAACATCATAGGGTCGACCCCTACCCTGGGTGAGTGTGCCATAGACTCAATGGAAAGAGCAATTCCACTGGCCGAGATTCATTCACTAACGAATGCGACTTTAGGGGAACCTTGGTTAAGGTCCGCAGGTGCTTGTGTTCGAACGAGCCTGGTTGACGCCAGGATAGCGCATTAAAAAAAAAGCCATTTGACAGAGAGATGGACACACAGCCCTGTCATGTAGTCCCAAACATGAATATGACTTTTGTGATAAAATGCACTATGTGTCAGCACTAGCACTTGCAATTTGCACATACAAAAAAAAAGTCAGGAGAGACAACAGTAACACTCAATGTCCAGTGAATGCAAAATAGGTGTGACAGCAAAATAGATAATTTTACGTTTTTGAAATACATTGTGACCCTAAAAAGGTCTGGTTTGTGTTTTCTTAAAAACAATTCAAGCAACTCTTACAGTATCGGGAGCCGCGAAGCAAGTGTTGGACTCATTTGGCTTTAGCGTCATCGACAATAAAACCAATGTTGCAATATTTTAGCAACCCGTACCTGTGAGAGTTGTTGAAAGCACTGTGATTTGGCTTTATAAAATATTTGGTAGCAGCTTGTGAATCCATAACTGGGCCAGCAATTTTGCAATATCACATGATGACTTGACCTTTATGATGAAACACTAGTAGTGATGTCATTCTTAGCCAATCAGTAAAGCAGACGCTTAAAAGTCAAAGATGATAGAGCCGAGCCGTTTGCCCACGATGCCATTTTTCTTGTGACTTTATTGTGATTAGACATGCCAAGTTGATAGACAGCGAAATCCATGGATTAAAAGTGCTGAGTCCAAATTGTGTGTGACGACACCGACAAACTTCAGGACAAAGCTGTAGGGATTTTGTTGGATGGCGACAGTGATGACTTGGACTTTGAATGTTTTGACTTTGACGAAGTTGGCAATGAACGTGCATATAGAGATCTGTGAAGCTTTTTTCAAACAACTATGAACTTTCATAATTTTTACTGTGTAAATTATTATTTTTCGTGTATGACTGTTGATCCGGTATTTGTCAAAACTGGAAATAATTTTATTTAACCCCTGACATTTTAGTTCATTTTGAGTTCACACGTATTGAGTGTGTTTGCGGCGGGGAAATCCTAATTCAAATGATTCCTCACTGTCGATTTTTATAATTTCTGGTTTATTTGTCACATTAATAGCAATAAATTATTTTTGTTATACTTCTAATGTTGCATATTGTTCATTTATTTCCGTTCAATGTTTTCATTTGCCGCTCCATTCCCCGCCACAGTTCAATCTGCGGGATGTCTGGGCATACGTCCACCCCTATTTTTTGTCAATTTTCCATGTTCAGGAACATGGGCATTTTTGCCGTTTATCAACCATGTTACTTTTGTGTTCACTACAATAAAGTCTGTAACTCCCAAAATACCTGAAAAAAATATGAAAATAATACGCTATAGCCAAAGATATGTTTTTCGCACTTAGGCAGATTAGTTTGTAATGTTTCATAGGCAAGTTAATTGAAAGATGATGACACTTTTATTTGTGTGTTCGGAACGTTCAAAATCTGTTCTACCTTCCGGTTCGTTGACATCAGGGCATGCAATATGCACAAGTGCAAAAACAATAAATGTGCGAACCCTATCAATTATGGGATAAGGGATTTTGCACTTACCACTTAAATGATCACATTCTGAAGGGTACTGCTGGTACTGTCTTGCATTATCATAGTTTTCATATGGTTGCATCAGTCTGTCATAGCCAACACTTGTCTCCACTGCTTTAATTGGTTGTAAATAAAACTCACCATTGAAACCACTGTCAGGGCTACCATGTCCCTGAATGTTTGAGCCGGGGGTCAGATTTTCAACAGGAGATGGTTCCCTGGGTGGCACATAGTTGGTTAGATCTGTGTACACCTGCTGGGATGGACTCTCAGATTGGGATTCAAATTGATGGTCTGTTTGTGGCTTTTGTGTCTCTGAGTCTTTGTGGCTCGTTACTCTCATCCAGTCTGTTCTCTCTGCATTGTTATCCAGTGCTAATATATCAGTGAAATCAACACCAAGTTCTGCAGTGAATGAGTCATTATGCTCAACATTATGTTCAACTACTGGACTTGCAGCTGAATTATCTAAAACATCTTCTTTCAGTCTTTCTAATTCTGAGTTATTATCAAGGACATGTTCCAACCAATCTTGGACATCTTTTAGTTTCTGTGTATATTCTTCAGTCTCATTTTTCTCACAGAACTCCTCAAAATCGTAGAGAAGATTTTCATGCTCATTTGTGTTTTTTTCACTCCCATCCATTGTGGGACTTCATATAATTAAAACATACTGCAATGAAACAAATTAAACAAGTCATCGTTATCTACATTTGTGTATCAACAGAAATTAGATGTATTAAAAGTCTCGTCCAAAACCATAATATATGATCAGAAATTAAACAGGGTATGCTATTCATGCATTTTTTGTATCCAAACTGAATCTCAGGCTCATGTACAGAGATACGAAACATAAAACAAATCATCATAGACATGCATCTCAACAATGACAAATCCTGTTCAAGAAACCACATTTTCAAGAACACAAAATGGATGCTAGTTGGCCATCTTTGATTTCATTATGGAACAAACTGACATGAACATGTATTTTATAGTATGTGCCATATATGAATGAAAATGGTCCCTAAGCCTTGGAAATATAGTATGGTCAAATACAGATTAACCATATATATATATATATGTTTAATAGTGATTGGTTGAATATATTATTGCAGTTACTGCGTCCACAAGAAGAGTTTACAACACTAACACCAGATGACAGACATTCTGCCACAACATACCCTGGATATATATAGTATATGAACAAAATCCTGACAAAAATAAATTCTCATGTTTATGGAAATCAAAATTTATCTTTCTAGTTTCGTTCAATTATCATGCATTGTGTAATTAGAAATGTTTTGTATACAGTGACACAATCATGTGTAAACAAACAATGTATTTAACGCAGATTGTATCCACATTGGATCAGCTGTGTCAGGTGCTTTGATTACCATCATTCTAATTTAAGCTATATTTAATTCTGCAAATTTTTAACTTAAAAAAAAAATAAGTTTCAGACAGATGGCAATGTTTGAGCCAATCAAAATAAATAACATTTTAAGCTTTCACTGATACATTGTAAGAGTCACTGCATGCAAGAATAAGTTTATGTAGCAAGACAAAAATAAAATGGCCACAAGTTGGCTACAAATGGACTTGTATTATTTTTTCCGCAGCAACTCACTGACTTAACCAACAAATGGTGGAGCCAACCAATCCTGATTGTGTCTTTTCTTTCAAGAAATATAAACCACTCTCCTAAAAAAATAATTAAAAACTCATAAATATTCATGCCTGAGATCTGTTTATGGAATGGTAAGAAATGCTTCATTTTACAACTAGTATAGCTGCCAGTCCACCATATTAAATCAAGCAGTGAACAAAATGTTTTTTTTTTCACTCTTCTATGTATGTATAAAATGTTAGCAATCATTCCATATGTATATGTTTGAAATATACCTCAGAAATCATATGAAATAATTCATATGACACGACACAGTCTTCAGTTACAGTTATCAAAACTAAAATGAGTCAGATATTTTAAATCAGAATTTGAAACAAATACGTCAATATGTGTGACATAATGTATAATGCATGTGTAAAGTTTGAATTTGATTGGCCAGAGCATCACAGAGATATGGTTCTGGAACAGCATTAAAACAAAATGGCCACCAATTGGCCATTTCGCATCAGACCAGAAAAACAAATTGATGGACATCAAGGTCTCACAATGTTCATTGAATGAATCAAGTTGAAAGGAGTGCCATCCATTCATGACCAAGATCTGGTTCCAGAATGACAGAAATGCTTTTGATGAATTCTTAGCACAAAATTGGCCACAGTTCACCAAACTTGAATTGGACCATGAAATTAAATGGAGGTGCATATGAATCTTAAGAAGCATGTTGTATGTGATCAGGCAAAGTATTATTATGCTTAATATAATAAATTTAACAGATATATTCGGTATGGTATTCACAAGATATCTGCATCAATTTGGTTGTGATTGAGTTCCAGCATCTTTATGTTGGTCACCAGGCCACCAAATGCGGGATTCTCTGTTTGATGATTGATGGACAAAATCAATATTTGATGTGAATTATTTTCCATTAACATTAGTCTAAGATTAACACCTAAGACTATTTGGTTGTTTTCTGTCCCTCCCTTTTGAATTTATGAGACTATGCTACTACTGCATCTGAGTGACATTTGAACATACTTCCTATTATAAAGGTTAGTTGTGTTCAGTGTGCACCTGAAGCAGAGTTCAAATAACTAATCATGACAGCAATGTTTCAATCAGTATTATTCTTGAACATTGTAACTTTCAGATTTGCCTTTGTAGACTATATAACTTTAAAACAACTTGTGAAATCTGGTTATTAATAAATACTTGCTTTATGTGTTACAATACCTTATAAATATATAAATATAAATAATTATAACTGCATCCAGTTAAAATGCATATAACTCTATGACAGCACATTTCAGTTAAATTATGTTAAATATTCAATCAATATCAAACACATCTGTGTAAATTATGGTAAATCCAGAGCTACTAATGGGAAGATTCACAACAGTTATTCTATTATTTAATAGATTACTGAATCGCCAAAACACCCAAATAATTTCTGTCTTTCTGTGTAATATGCATTATGACTCGTACACATACACGCTGACCATAAGTTAAGGATATGCACATGGGAGGAAGCACTGCAATTCAGCGACGCCATCAAGTGGGGGAGTGTCGGAGATTCATAATATATATTTGTATTCGTTTTATATTGCTATTATTATTCTTATTATGTCATTTCGCTATAGTTAATTCGTTTACCTTTCGCATGAAGGATTCCTCTGAGTAATTCTCGACCAATTAGAATCATTTAATTTCAGCCAATCATTTCACTCTGTATTGTATCTTTTTCTCCCGCGTACTTACATTTTGTATTTCCCGCTTACGTGTTTTCTCTCACGTTCGATACGCACCTATATAAAGGGCTAGTTTCGGAGTTTCGGGGCTCCTTATTCATGTGTTACATGTTTCTATGCCAGTTTATCCAGCAATAAACCATACCGTGTTTTGCATCCTCATTGACTGTTTTATTCTGCCATCAAGTTCAACTGAAGCGTATTATTATACCCCACATAATTTGGTGACCTAGACCAGGATATCTCAGCTCAACACGATGTCAGAAGAACAGCCACCACAGAACGCCGCTGCTGATGCCCAAGCAGTGGAGACGACAAACGCATTGGCAAAACTGAAATTGAAGCGAAGGAGTCAACGAGGGCAGCTCACACGACTTTTCAACAAAGCCGAAACCCAGAAGAAGCAAATCGCCGACGCGGAAGGCCGGGAAAATAAGCTTACAGAGATTGAACAACTCGTCGCGCTCCACTCTCTCCTGACCGACCGCTACGCAACGCTCATCGCGCTCGAAGAACAAATTCTCGAACTCACTGAAGAAGCACTCTTTGATTCAGTCAGCGAAGAGAGCTCCGAATATACTGACGACGTATTCTGCAAGAATCACGCTCTGAACGTTTTCATTAACAAGATGAAGACAGAAAACGAACCACTACTTGACACCGCAAGCATCGCGTCTGCCAACTCATCTAGAGGCACCTCATCGACAGGTACATCGTCTACCTCCTCAACAAAGACCGTCTCACTACCCAAGATCGTCCTACCACAGTTTGAAGGTGACGTACTGGAATGGGCTAGCTTTTATGACATTTTCAGATCTTCGATTCATTATGATGACACTCTCAGCAACGTACAAAAGTTCACCTACCTACGCACCATGCTAAAGGGCGAGGCAGCGCGAACTATTGCTGTACTATCTCTCACTGATGGTAACTACCACCACGCTATTGAACTGCTCTTGGAACGATACGGACGTGATCACCTAGTTACCGAGGCACATATGACTTCGCTCTGGCAATTACAACAACCAACCAGCGACATAGAAAGTCTGCGTAGATTTTATGATGTGCTGGAAGGACATATCCGTGGTCTACAAACACTCGGAAAACCGGAAAGTTCTTACGGCGACCTCCTCGTTCCGATCATCCGCGACAAACTACCGGCAACCATTCGAAAGCAAATCGCTCGCGAAATCGGGGGAGAAGCTTGGAGTTTACCTAATCTACGTAAAGCACTGCTACGCGAAATAACCGCGATCCAATCCGGGAACCCGCTCGACGAATCGTCAATCAACAATTCACGGTATCAACCGGACATTACTGCTACATTTCATACAAATGTGCGATCTCCGAAACGCGATCCGAAATTGCGTAACACCAGCGCCAAATGCACCTACTGTAAAGGAACACACATCACTTCTGCATGTCGCGTAGTAACGGACATAAACAAACGTTGGGAAATAGTCAAACGTGACAAACTTTGTTACAATTGTTTGGGAAGACATCGAGCATCGGAATGTAAATCTAAGTTCAACTGTCGTACATGTACACGAAGACACCACTCAACACTACACCAAGAAAGCCAACCCGCGACGCACGTTGCAACATCTGATACGAATCCAAATTCACCGGTTCATGTGACATTGACAAAACTCAACGACACCCACAGGAACTCGCCAAATAATACATGTCTGCGTCCCGTACTTCTCAAGACTGCTATTATTCCGATATCTGTAGGTAATAGCCAGCCACTACAAGCTAACGTACTTTTCGACGAAGGGGCAAGCCGTTCATTCATCTCTCGTAAGTTTGCTAACGATTTGAACTTATCTCCTACACGCACTGAACAAGTATTTCTTTCTACATTTGGCGACAATACTGATCACTCACGAGCGTTAGACTTTGCTAGTGTCACAGCACACGATTTGTCGGGACATACTTCGAATATTGACGTACTGTTCATCTCCGAAATATCGACTAAACTGACAAACCACATCACTGAATCTATTCACCATGTTGATTATTTGCGGAGACTAACATTTGCGCATCCAGTCACAGAAGATAAATCATTCTCTATTGATTTACTTATCGGCGCTGACCAGTATTGGAATTACGTCGGGGATAACGTTATCCGCGGCAATGGTCCTACAGCGGTTTCGTCCAAATTCGGATATTTATTATCAGGGCCAGTTGACAAGGGTCAAAGGTCAACGAACGCAGATGTAAACATACTACACGTGTCTACCGAATCGCAACAACTCGACAGCAAACTCCAGCGTCTCTGGGATTTAGAAAGTATCGGTGTGACCGACGACCCCTCCGCAGAAGTACGTATGGATTTTGAAACTTATCGTGACACTCATTTGCAAATTGAAAACAAAAAATACATTGCGAGATTACCATGGTGTGATAACCACCCACCGTTGCCTACTAATTACGACGTCACAGTTAGTCGAACGCGCGCCATGCTCAGACGTTTGTCTCCTGAGTTACTCGACGCATACAACTCTATCATCGAACATCAACTTAACAGCGACTTCATCGAAGAAGTCTACAATGATGACAATACTGTCGGACATTATCTACCCCATCGCTCGGTAGCAAAGGACTCTACTACAACCCCGATTCGTATTGTGTACGATTGTTCTTGCCGCCGAAACGCCAATTCCCCGAGTTTGAACGATTGTCTCCAAACCGGGCCTTCTATGATTAATGATTTGCCAGCCATCTTAATGAGGTTCCGTGCTAACAATATTGCGATCTGTAGTGATATTGAGAAAGCATTCCTTAACGTGAGACTGCATCCCGATGAACGGAAATTTACCAAATTTCTGTGGCTGACAGACGTGAACAATATCGACAATCCACTCAAAGTGTATCAATTTAAATCTGTGCTGTTTGGTGCTGTGTGCTCACCTTTTATCCTGAATGCTGTGATCAAAACTCATTTGGATAATAACTGTGATATTAATACTGCCAATCAAATGAAAGACAACATCTATGTCGATAATGTCATTGATGGAGTCTATTCGGAAGCAGATGCTGTTAAATACTACAGTGAATCTACGAGCCTCATGAATTCTTGTGGATTTAATTTACGTGCTTGGTCATCGAATTCTCTTGATTTGTGTGAACTTGCTACCCGAGATAACAAATATGAGCCCGCCGACGAAGTTTCTGTGCTTGGTATGCGTTGGAAAATTACACCCGACGTGTTGACACATTCTCGTGTTAACAGTCAACCTCAAGTCGCGTCGTTTATTACAAAACGTGACATTGCAAGTTTCACAGCGAGTGTATACGACCCGCTTGGATTAATTTCACCGGTATTGGTACGCGCCAAACTATTTATTCAACTTTTGTGGAAGTTGAAATTGGAGTGGGATGAACCACTAAGTCCTGAACTTTACGAACAATGGATCTTAATTGCTGAGGATTTAACCGCTGCTCGTGATAATCAAATCAACCGGAAATATTTTGACAAGACTTCTCCAGGTGATACCTATCAAATGCACACTTTCGCAGACGCGAGCACTTCCGCGTATGGTGCTGTTGTGTTTCTTCGTCGTCAGCACGAAACGGCTCTTGTCATGTCAAAGACACGAGTCGCCCCTAAATCGGAATTATCTTTGCTGAAATTGGAATTAATGGCTGCTCTGATCGCTACGAGACTCAGTAAACTCGTACTGAATGCTCTATCGGACAAATTCAATATAACTGAACATTTCCTGTGGTCCGACAGTCAAGCGACCTTGCATTGGATTAATAGCAGTAAGAAGTTGCCAGTATTTGTTCAAAATAGAGTGCAAGAAATACGCGACTTCACACAAGAATATAAATACTGTCCAACCGTGGACAACCCCGTGGACTTACTAACGAGAGGTATATCAGCTACTGACCTCCGTTCAAACCCCAAATGGAATTATGGGCCGTCATGATTACCAGATCAACAAATGTGGCCAACATGGGATGTGAACAATGCTACTCAACTACATGTCAACATCACGAAGGAAGATGACGACCTCGTCAACCCGGATACTACTTCGCCAGTCATCAACGCACAAACCGCTCGTCAAGAGACTGATGAAAGTGACAACTCCGGTGTTCAACGTATTATTGACATTTCCAGGTACAATTCACTCGATAAACTGTTGCGTGTGACCGTCTACGTACTGCGATTTGTTAACCGTATAAAACAAATCACTCGCCAGCCAAACTCGGACAATAACAATGATATAATCACATCAACAGAACTCAAGAACGCTGAACTTCTGTGGACAAGAAATGTCCAATCTGAACATTACGGGGATACTATCCATGCGTTACGCGAACAACGACGCAAGTTCGGACCGCTCATTCGTCAATTGAACTTATTTCTAGACGAGAAGGAAATACTTCACTGTGGAAGTCGTATCCACAACGCACTGCTCGACTATGTGACGAAATACCCGATACTGTTACCGTCATACCATGCATATACACGACTAATTGTGATGAAAGCACACGAACTAAATAAACATTCTGGTGTTCAGTCTACAGTGACCCAGATTCGGCAACAACACTGGATACCCAAAATACGCCAGGTTGTACAGAGTATACTGAGAAGTTGTGTGACGTGTCGCAAGGTCGATGGAAAACCGTTTTCCAACCCCGTTCAAGCACCGCTACCATTATATCGCGTAAATATGATGCCCCCATTCGCCGTGTGTGGAGTTGACTTCACTGGAAGTCTCATAACCAAAACACCTGATGGAAAAAGAAATAAAGCCTACGTTTGCTTATTCACTTGTGCAGTGACACGCGCCGTCCATTTGGAAGTTATACCCGACCTGTCAACAAAGACATTTCTACACGCTTTCCGTCGCTTCGCTGCAAGACGTTCACTACCCAGTCGTATGTTGTCCGACAACGCGTCTACTTATATATCCGCCGTGGAAGAAATACGCAATCTACTCGATACTTCAGAAGTTCGCGAATATCTCGCTTCGCATCGCGTCGAGTGGACGTTCATCCCGAAACGAGCTCCATGGTTCGGAGGATTCTGGGAAAGGTTAATCGGCATAACCAAGAACGCCATCAAAAAGGTATTGGGCCGTGCGCTAATCACCTTTGATGAACTTTCTACCATAGTTACCGAAATCGAAGCTACTGTTAATGATCGTCCATTAACATACGTGTCTTCCAGCATCGAAGACAACGTCAGTTTGACACTGTCTCATCTGCTCAACGGCCGGTCATTGACACAGTTACCGTACATAAACATTACCGACGATGAACTTTATGACCCCGATTATGACAGTCATACGAAAGTCAACAAACGATATGAACATTTAGTTCGTCTACACATACAATTCTGGCGTCGATGGCAGACAGAATATCTCACCGCACTACGCGAACGTCACCCTACTACCGGTACAAAGAACAATACTATTAAAGTAGGTGATGTTGTCATAGTACACGACGACATTAATCGCTGAGTAAAGTGGCAACTTGCTATAGTAAACAGTCTAGTTTACGGCAAAGATGGACTTGTACGGTCAGCTGAGGTGAAAACTTCCAATGGTCATATGTCCCGCCCTATTCATAAATTGTTCCCGCTGGAAATTGTATCGAAGGAATTGACATCATCCAGCGATGACACAACGCAACCCACTGCCACAGATGGTATCACTAACATGCATGATGAAATCAACATCCCTACCAGTGGAAGTACAGATGATATACCATTGCCACAACGCAGATCACATCGTGACGCCGCAGCTGCCGCCAACGTCAGACTCAAAGATTTAATCTGAACTTTAGTGAAAATCGCACTAGATCAGAAGTTTACAAGTTCAATTTGTGTTCCCCTGAACTTGAAAAAGTGAACTAGTAATTATTAATGAACTCTTTTATCAATCGTTATTCGTTTATTCACACACACATGTATATATATTATTCCTGAATGTGTACTTTTTCTCAAAGTCGGGAGAATGTCTGAGATTCATAATATATATTTGTATTCGTTTTATATTGCTATTATTATTCTTATTATGTCATTTCGCTATAGTTAATTCGTTTACCTTTCGCATGAAGGATTCCTCCGAGTAATTCTCGACCAATTAGAATCATTTAATTTCAGCCAATCATTTCACTCTGTATTGTATCTTTTTCTCCCACATACTTACATTTTGTATTTCCCGCTTACGTGTTTTCTCTCACGTTCGATACGTACCTATATAAAGGGCTAGTTTCGGAGTTTCGGGGCTCCTTATTCATGTGTTACATGTTTCTATGCCAGTTTATCCAGCAATAAACCATACCGTGTTTTGCATCCTCATTGACTGTTTTATTCTGCCATCAAGTTCAACTGAAGCGTATTATTATACCCCACAGGGAGATAGGGTTTTCCCTACCAGGGTGTAGAGTTTTTGATAATTCTAAGTTAAAATGGAGCGTTCTATGGCTTCTTTGGGGCCAAAATTACTATCAGACAGGTCACAGTTGAAGACTTTGGCCACATGTGATCTCTGGTCAATCAGAATGTTATGGTTGCCAGAGGATCTGTCCCCACGGTGAGGGGGCACATGGCCATGGCATGAGGGCGCTGCACCCCTGTTCCCTGATGCATGCATATTTTGGGTTGTCACAGATGGTACAACTTCAAATTACTTATCAGAATGTGTTTATCAAACAGTTTATCAAACCTAGCATTAGAAACGACAGTCATATCCGAGTGACAATCTACACAATAATGTGATGCAATTTGAATGAACATACAATAATTGTGACAAAACTATGTAATCTAATGGCATATGAGCCAAAGAATTCACCAATATCCAGCTTATTATGTTGATAAACTGAATATGCTGGATGACATTTGTATGTTTTCCCCACATGCTGTATTACCTATATCAAACTATAATAAGGGTAATCTAACCCTGTCCACTTTACTTGGGCATACATTTTCACAGCCATTCCATTCAAAGTTTGCAATACATATTCATCATTTTCATTTTTTATGCTGGTATTTTGTTCAAATCTTTCTTTTTTTCAGTCAAAGACGAAATAAATCCACATCACAGAAATTCAAATCACACGGAATAAATTAAAATCATACCACATTTAAAAAAACATTTGGTCAAAGTAACGTCACGAAAGTGGTTGCATTCACTTTAAAATAGAAACCAGAGCTAGGAAAAGAAAACTATGTTCTACCCAGGGAAGGGAACTGAACTTCGCCACAGCCATGGTCAGCTGCAACCACCACGAACTTCTCGAGTAAATCAAATATTTCGTAATGCAAACAAACGAAATCAATGTGCATGGGCCCCAACTTGTGATGATAGGTGATTAGCCGTTCACGCGATACTCATACAGCACCAAGTTCATACAGCTCAGCTCCGCCATTTTCCCCATGTCAGTGATGGAACAAACTTTACTTGACAGCTATTACAATAGTAGACCTGTGGTAGCCCCCAAATTCCTATTAACTTGAAAATATTTCTGACTTACTGTATATTTACAATGCAGATTCCATCCACGTTTCAACTTCTCTTTTCAATTTTTAGATTTTGACAGAACCACGCCTCCAAGCGACGACGTATAACGGAAACGAGGTAATTGTAGACACTGTTCGGTTTATACGGTTGGTAATTTATATTGCATTATCACTAATTTGTCAATCGACAGTTAATAAAAAATCATTGTTTTTGCAAAACAAATGAACACACGCAAACATGGACGTGACATTGATTTTATTGCATTCAAGATTGATTTCAAAGTTTAGAACATCGACCGACAGTGACTATATTCAGAGTGGGAGCGGGGGGGGGGGGGGGGGGGTTAGCTGGTACAGATTCCAGAAAATAATAACGGCATTTTACGTTTTTTACAGGAAATAAAATGATGAAAGTTCTATTTACAGTAAATAATAGGTTTTTACACTTTACAGATAAAGCAAATTCCTAATTACATTTTTATAATATTTTTGATAATTTGAGTTTAAGAAACAAAACTGGAAACGAATTAAGACATTTAATTTGGAGAATGCTTTATACGCTTACAAAAATAATATCTTTGCACAAATTACGGACGAATAAAATAGCTGATTACATTTTACACCTAGCCCATGTCTACGAATTTACGTTTTTTATTTATTTGAATAAAATTATTACGAAAATAAAAACAATTAATTACAGCTTACGAAAATACTCCTTGCCGATTTTTTATGCAATGCAAGTACATATTGGCGTGATTTAGCTACTTATAAGTTTGGAGATTGGCGTGATTTAGCTACTTATAAGTTTGGAGATTGGCGTGATTTAGCTACTTATAAGTTTGGAGATTGGCGTGATTTAGCTACTTATAAGTTTGGAGAAAACGTGTAAACAAATTCGATACGTAGGTTGGTGACTGAATGTCGTGTCTACAAAATGGCTCTTACGGGATAAATATTATATTAACGGGTTATTTGGTGACATTCCTCCCGAAGAACGCAAAATTAAAGCATTCTTTCAAACTACTAGGTTAAAAAAATAATACAAGGCAACTGGACATCCCGCCCTGTACTGAACCCCATTGTCACTGCACCGAATAGATCAAAAACGTGTGCTAAGTACGGGCACAGTCCCTCTATTCTAGAGGGATAGAGGGACTGTGCCCGTACTTAGCATACGTTTGGACTGGTAATCTCGGCCCAAACAAATCTCGACCCATTTTTTATTGGATGTCCAATTTGGGTCGAAGTGTCTTGGGTCGAGAACTTGAAAATTTCGGGTCGAAATGTCTATAAATCGGATAGAGGGACTGTGGCACGGGTTAATTCTGATCGCGAATTCTGTTTTTAAGATCCGGTTCAGATCCCAGGCGCCCAAAACTCCATTGTATTCTATGTTCATTATATTCATAATTATTCATTTGGGTATGCTATTTCCGACATGGAAATCGACGCGAGCACATCTAGGGACATTGTTCTCGGGTAAAAATGAATTGACAATAGGACTGAGTACTACTTCCTGTTATTCTGCAATCTGCATTTTCTGAATTATAACCGTAGAACTAGCATGTATGCCTCAGGCTTCCTGGTTACTGTACTCAGTAATTATAGTTAAGGAAGTTCACTACCATTATAAGAACATCCTCGAATTTCACTAAGAGTGGTTGGTTTACTGCAATGTTCAAAATTCTGAAATAAAAATATATGGTCATCGAACAATTTTTTTCACAAAACGACCTAAAAATTATCAAAATCGTGTTTTGAGTAGTTTACAGTTGGTATCTATGGCAGAATGAATAAAGCGAAAATAGGAGAAATTTGAATATTTTATAAGTTATCCATGGAATAATGTGTTTAAATTTTTTTTACAAGTTTGGGCGTGTGGGCCGTGCTAGCTGCTGTTTCCTCTCTTGTGCCGTGGAAGGTAGTAGTCCTACTATATATCTACTACTACTTTCCATCATGCGCATGGGTGATTCAGAACGCAATTGGGTATAGCCGATATACAAACATATCCGATTAGCTTGAATCTTATCCGGGACCCGTGCTTGGTGTAGCCCGAACACAACTATGTACAAATATCTAGATATTACTGTACCAAGATTAAAAAAAAGTATAATGGCGACCAAAACTGATTCGGATTTGTAAAGAGCGATGACAAAATGAGCAAATTTGGAATTTCTTTCTGTGCAATTTTGAATTTACTGTATTTTTTGTTTGCACTATATGTAATATTTTACTCTAAAATATAGACGTTCAGATTGTTTTCTGTTATTGATTCTTATATTTATTATTTTTTCCTGTTCATTGTCTCCCGCTTCTTGACAATTAAAACTTTACTATATTTCCAGTCACAGGCAGTCATGTGAGCTTGACACTTCGTTGATCGTTGATGTGCCGGGGTCGATGATTGGTCCAAAGTCAGGAAATATATATATTTTCCTTTGCCTTTAATACTTTAATATCTGTTTTATAACAACTTAATTTCAATAATGTCAAGTGTATTAGTTTACATAGAGAGTTCTTCTCGGCGTAGTGAACTATTCTTCGTGCTGCACTACCGAGATTACTGAGTTAGAATAGCCAATAAGATGGCTTGTTTCAAAAGTGTGGATACTCCTGACGTCATGGACAGCGCCACTGGCGTTAAAGCGTTCCAGCACAGGCCTACAAAATGTGTTGAACAGCAACTGGACTGTGTTCAAAATGATTTTGCCTGCGGAAATTCCGTTAGTTGTTTCAATTTTTGTGTGGAATATTTAGTTTTTAGTATCATGAACGGAGCGACTACACACGGATAAGCAGTCCTCGTAGGGGGTTCCTGAGTACTACAAAAGAGGCAATATCTGAGATTGAACAGAAGTCCAGTCGGGACACGGCCACAGTGACGGTATGTCATCAGATCGGCAAAGCAATGTATCGCCTGGGAAGTGTGAGCTCATACACGCTTCTTTAGTACTGCAAATATTGCTAGATGAGGAACAGTGGAAATGGATCGTTGTAGACGATGACAGCGAACAGGACGATCGCGTGTTTGGAGTTCAACTACTCAGGTACGTGCTGTACAGTCCGAATGTATGTGAACGTGTACTAAACCAGTGCTGCACCAGTTTAATACGACCTTCTCCCACCAACTACACATTGTTAGCAGAAAACTCCACATGTATCTCAGTTTGTTATGTATATGTGTATATCACGGAATTCACCCAGGGTTTCATAGCGAATGTTGCAAAACACGTGAATGTGAACTCTTTTGACCGCCATGCGACCTCTCTTTGCATAAGTGCATTTACATGTGTTTACGTCCTACATTGGTGCATGATGCTGCTACCGGTATTACTAGTATTTGATTTTGATTCCTGTAACTCGTGAAAAGTATGTCTGGTGTTCCCTAATCTGCCTACAAAAATGCTAGATCAGTATACCGCGGTCAGATCGACACAATTAAGGTCCACACACTTATTTGCCGACCGTTGTACTTGTGTGCTTATTTTGAAATCAAAGCTGAACTTGTGTCTGTGTGTTGCCCATTCAAATCAAGAGTGTGACCCAGGTTAACAAAAAAAATGACCTTGAAGTTGTACACGTATTACTGGTGGACAAAACTCTGCTGTGTATCTGTGTAAGCACCACACCATAGTCAGTCATTACAATGGACAATGGTATGTGGTACCAAAGCTAGGGACACACTTTGCGAGTTAGCTTGGATGCTGTCAAAAACAATCTTATCAAAACACATATCAGTTCTTTCTTAAACTCACTAATTTACATTAGAATTTGTAGAAATGTAGTTTTGTCTTGCAATTTTGTGCAACTTCTTCAATTTGTGCATGATCTCATATAACACTCTTGCATATCACTACATGTTTATTGAATTAATCCAAATCAAGTACAAGAGTGGCCACCAGATGGTTATAGTCTGGATATCAGTTTTTATAGGGTGTATACATTCAGCATTTGCAATTGATAATAATAATTATAATATTGACAATAATATTGCAATTGATAATATACTGTACCAGTAATTGCAAATCAACAAGAAGCAATTTCCAATTTGAAGTTTAAAATTTATAAACAATGGAATATTTTGTATATGATTGCTTTTTAGTTAAAGTTTTGCATGCACTAACATTAAAAAATGTTCAATATCAAGTCAAATAAAATAATTTCCTCACATCCTTGTTGTGGCAGTTTGAATATTCTTACTCCACAAACTGTCATGATTATGAAATCAATATTGTAAAACATATTTTCATTGATTCAAATTTAATTGCATTCATAGGGACAGAATTTTGTGAAAGTTACTACGACTACATGATTCATGATTTTCACTTAATTGCGAAGACTAAATAAGATAGATACAGTTTACAGTATTCCATTTAAGAAACATCATGATATGTGCAGTTGTTTGTCAGTCACAACATACATACATACATACATACAAAATGTATAAATATAATAGTTTACAGAGAAAATATTTTGTGTATTTTCAAGAACCAAATATTGAATTTGAAGTTCCATTTATGAGAAAAATTTCTGTGTTTGATAAAGAAGATTGCATCAGAAAACAGGAAATTCGCTTTCCCTAGTTTAGTATAAAAGTGCTACTAGTATCATGGTTCACTTTTTCTTTGTATTTTGATGACTTCCTGATATGACTCATAATAAACCCATATATCATTACATCTATCAGTGATCTGTACAATATTTACCGGCAACCAATTGAATATCATATTTTTTACTAGAACATAATTTTATATAATTTTTTGAATTATCTTTCATTTATTTTGCACTGAATGGACACATTTCTGATTTGATAAAATATTGAAAAAAATATGTAGATTTATTTTGTAAAAAGTGCAAGTTTCTGACTGAATGGAAAATATTCCTGTTGCTATAGGCTGATAGTTGCTGAACATACCATGTTTGATATATTTAGTAATGCATGTACAAAATGTAAATGACAGAGGTGTGTTTACGGTCACAATAAATGCAATATTTGATTGATGTGTGCTTCTAATAGAGCAATGATGGAATTTTTTCACAATTTCTACTGGAGAATGAATCAGTAGAAATAAGATACAGTAACAGAACTTTATACATTTATTCTATACATGTATAATATGGTACAATGTATTGACACATACATCAAAACGTGGAGTCAAAAGGCTGGTTTTAACCCTGAGTTCAGTGTGTAACCCTGAGTTGAGACATAAAAAGTGCTGGCTCATTATACTACATTTTTGTATGTGATTGTAGACTTAGTCAACAGAGAAGACAAAATTAGTATTTTCCTTTGAAAAGGCAAGACTTTAATGGACGTCACGTCACAAGAAAGCCAGATTTATGTTTTGAGCAATGGTGTGCAAAGAAGGGCTCTTTTCTACAGCAGTTCAAATTATTAAATGTTGTGATAAAAAGATGTTATTCTAATTTTCTTCTTTCTCCACAGGCACGGCAGAACAGTCAAACGGATACATACATATTTTAGTAACTTAGAGTGAGTATAACAAACAAATTGAAATTTGTCACTAATGTATACAAACTTGCATATTTTGAGGTGGTACATGTAATTTAGATGAGTTGCTCACTATCAAGCATGTGTGATAATAATAATATTCAGTGACACAACATTGGAAAGTATAGCAGTGAGGTGTCAAAAAAAGATAAATTGATAAAAAGCAATCATACAGTAATACTAAAAAACAAATCTTGTGAATTGGTGGAGGTGTTGTCTGGCATTACAGCTGTTTTGTATAAATTTGGCTTACAGTTGGTGCTCATTAGAATTTGTTATCACTGAATATGTTGGCAAAATTGATAATATGTTTGATTGTTTTTCCAAACAGAACACATTTTTGGCTCAACGGACCATAGGTCCGCTGAGCCTATGGGATGGATTTCTGTCCTGCGTCTGTCGTCCGTCTATCTGTCTGTCTGTCTGTGCACGACTTCTTCTCAAAAACCGCCGAACCATTTGACTCGATTTTTGGTGTGTGGATGCCTTGATGAGTGTAGATGGTAATTTGTTCATGAGAAGTTGATCTGCCAAAAATTATGCAAATTAGCCCCCCAAAACTCTACTGTGGCGTTCTATAGTGAGATCGCCATCTATAGTATGGTGTTGGAATAACTTTGTTTATGAATAAGTCTGTGCGTCCCTGTGTCGGTCAGTCGAATTGTTTCCGTCTGTATGGGCAGGTCGATTCTCCTGTTAAATCGACTGAATTCCCTCCAAAGACTGAACTAAAGTGGTTATGGATGTTGTGGAACTCTTGGGACAGACGAAATCGTTTTTGAGTGGAATTTAGTGACTGGCAGAAGTCTTTTTCGAAAGTTATGGTCGTGTGGGTCGACCGCAGAAAACTACAGCGAAATCCCCGTGTTTGCTGCCATCTTGAATAAGTTCTTGTGATGTCACAAGGCGTCATAGTTTTCCCATTTCACATGGTTTTCTTCGTGAAATCGACCAATTTTGGACCATCGCCCTCAAAATAATTGATGAAATAGTTTCGGGACCCATCGACAGTAGAAAGGTAGAAACTTAAGGTGAAAATAATGAAAAAAAAACGGCTATTACGACCCGACCTGATTTCAGTTCAGAATATTTTGAAATGGTCATTTTTGGTCAAACATTCTATTTTCGACTTCTTCTTCAAAACCGGTAGCCTGAATGCTTTGATACTTGGTGTGTATGTACCTCGTGTTGACATCTACTAGATTTGTTCATCCCGTGGCTATATCTTTAATTCTCTAATTTTGGCAAAAGTTGTGGCATATACAGCACTAATCTTTTGTACAATAGCCGTGGTGCAACAGGCCATTGGCCTATTTTTGTTGAATGAGCATGATATCATGAAATGTAATTTGTCTTCAATTTCATTTTTAGCCCCGCTGTCATTGTAGAGATGACATAGCGGAGCTGTTCATATAGTGGATTGTCCATCATCCATCCATTCTGTCAGCAATTGCATTTTCTTCTTGAAAACTACCAGCTCAACCTTGGGTTGACCTCTGCCAGATTTGTTCATTTCGTGGCAATATCTTCAATTCTCTATTTTTGGCAAATATTTTCGTAATTTTTGGTAAAAAATGCTATTTTCAATTCTTTCTTGCAAACTACAGCTTAGTTGCTTTGATACAATATACTTGGTAATGGTATGTACATGTACCTTGGGGGAATTCGTCAGATTTGTTGATTTCATGACAATATGTTCAATTCTCTATTTTTGGCATGCTAATTTCAACTTCTTATCCAACACTACCAACCTGATTTTTTTCCATTATTTTTGTGAACACTTTGTTCTCAACTTGGCTCCCACAATGTTCTTGCAGGACAGCAGAGCTATTTCGACTGCCAGGTCGCTTGTTTTAATATTGCTCACAGATTCTGCAGTCAACTGGTGTTTGGGGCGAATGTGACGCCCATGCTCTATTACTTTAGACAGTGGTTACATATCTGAAATTTACATAGTTGTTGATGTTGACATTTTCAGATCTCAATTTAAGGGGTCCTACTATTTAACGCCCGGACACGCGAGGGAGTGTCCGGGCACGCGCGGAGACGAACAGGGGGGGAATACCTAACGCGCGGGGCAGCGGCAGCAATCCTTGTACTGTATAATATTTGTTTATGCTCAAAATTTGAACCGGAGTGGCGAATTCGAGCAGCTATCCACACTTTTTATGATCGACGCCCGGGCATTCCGGCGAGTCGAGTCCGCCATGTTGTTTACTAATTTTGGTTAGCGTTTAACAATAGGACAATACCATTCGATTCATAGGGGTGACAGTCCTACGAATGTGCCGACATTGTCGAAGGACAAGGACAGGAAAAGTTTGTGGCGAGACTCCCGTAGTTACGCGAAAATTATTTACCTCATGTGAAAAAAAAGCATGTTTCTCATTGTTGTGCTATATTGTATCGTATCATGGATCTAGGTAGTCCTGCGTACAGTCTATGGAGGTACGCTGGGCTGTGGTGGGGTCGTCTATCAACCAAACGCGCCCCCGTACACTACTGTGTACGGGGGCGCGTTTGGTTGATACTGTATTCAGGGCTAGCATCCAAGAGCTTCGTGGTTGTGTTATAGTGTTACAATGTGAAAACAGACAACCACTCAGCCATAATACGTATCGAGACCAAACATAATTTGTCGATAATCGAGTGTTACAAGGAAAAGTGAGATTGTCGCAAAATGTAGCAAATAGTTTTCAAAACAGTGCCGCTAAGAAAGTCTCGCTTTGTTTGCGCCCACTGTAAAACATGTATAGTAAACAAACCGCCCTTTTAGAAAATATTTTTATTAAAAATAAGTACAAGTCAACTAAAACGAAAATTAAAACATTTATAGTAAATAGACAGACACCCCACCCTAGTGGAAAATATTTTTATTCAAAATTATTCGAAATTGACAATGTTATGATAAACGTGTTTTTCGTTGTCGCTATAAGCAGTATCAGAACTCCAAGTTAAAATATTAACGGGGAAGTACAATTGTGCATGCCTCCCATTAGTTCCAAAGAACGGCATTATCACGTCGGCAAGTTCAATTGTTCACACCTAAGACAATGGCATAACTCTGTAATAGTTCTGAAAAAAAAACATTAACATGCCGGCAAGTTCAATCGTCCACACCGAAGACAATGTCATAACTCTGTAATAGTTCTGAAAAGAAGGTGTTATCATGTCGGCAAGTTAAATTGTTCAAACTAAAAGCAACGTCATACACTGATTTAAAAAAAAAAACGCCGATAGCACACGGGTTTGGAAAAGATCGATCACGGGGCGTGTATACAGAAAACTACTGGTATGTAGCTCGCCAACTGGGCTTGGGATCTCTCCATCGCGTCAAGTGGTCGTGGTCATTCATTCGCAAACGTGAATTCGTACAGCGGGCGATGAACTAAACTTGACCTTTCGATGTGTCGCTTCCAAGGCGTTGTGATACTCTCTTTATTACTACCTATAATTAATAAAAGTGGGAACGTCATTCAGTTTCATTGTTAACGGCAGATTACACTAGCGCACCGGAAGCATGTGTGCGAATAGAGGTCATAGCCGTCGCATCGCGATTTTATAGTAGCTCACATACCGGACTCACACCCTGCTCGGGGATCATGTGGTCCGTGTTACGAGCCCGGCCGTTACAAATTGGTCTGGGATCAGCTTGTAAATAATCTACTGTAACTATACACTGCACAAACAAACTACAAGAGATTCCATAAAATAGAAATACAAGGTGGCGTTTATCACGCCATTAATTTATTCAAGACCTTTTGTTACCTGTTATAGCTCCAAACAGAAACAACAAATGCTTTGTCTCTCGACGCAACTCGCCCTGGTTATGTAAATGTTTTCCCTTACCATCAGGCTATAAGCCGGAACAAATGACAACCTTTTTTTTCTGAATTACACAAGTTCATCATATTTGGTATGTCATGTTTATTTGAAAAAAAAAAAACGTGCCTTGCTTGGGTTGAACCACGATTACTAAAAAATAGTGACCGTGGTTGAACTGAATTAGGGACAGTGTATGTTCCCCTCTCTGTTGTAGTTGTACAATAGAGTGTCAATCACAGCTGAATACGTGTCGTGGCGTCAACCCTTGAAATATGTGGACGAAACGTAATATATTCCGTACGCTATACTGTGCACGAGATTGACCAAACTCTGTGTTTTCGACAAGAGGTATAAACCAGGTTTACCGTAAACTGCATGTACAATAAGAAATTCACCGCATGCTGTAAAAGTGGGGACATGGGGTGGGTGACTGGTACAGGAAATAAAAAAGGCATCTTAAGTTTTTACAGGAAGTTACCATTTACAATAAAAAAATCGATTTTTACACTTAAAGATATATTTGATATTTTGTGTTTAAGAATCTATATTGAAAGCTTAATGTGGAAAATGCTTTATACACTTACAAAATATACGATCTTTGTACAAATCATGGATGAATAAAACGGTTGATTACATTTTAAATCTTGTCCATGGCTACGAATATACGTTTTTTATTTGTTTGAATTACATTACAAAGTATAAAAACATTGGACGAAAATATCCCCTCTGTACCGTTCACGATATTTACCGTATACAAACTTGCACTGCAACAGGAAACACAAAGACGTTACGATATTCTTAGGCTACCGACTTCATTGCAAGTGTACGTAGCATTGTCACCTGCATACAATGCTGTGTTTACGGGGACACATAACAATGAGAAAACAACATGGGGTGAATAATTTCTGCGTAACAGACGTCTTACATGGTCATTTTTAAATGAATCTTACTAAACAATACTACGGGAGTCTCGCCACACTTGCACAAACTTGTCAATGTCCTGTCCTTGTCCTTCGACAATGTCGGCACATTCGTAGCACTGTCACCCCCATGGATCGAATGGTATTGTCCTATTGTTAAACGCTAACCAAAATTAGTAAACAACATGGCGGACTCGACTCGCTGGAATGCCCGGGCGTCGATCATAAAAAGTGTGGATAGCTGCTCGAATTCGCCACTCCGGTTCAAATTTTGAGCATAAACAAATATTATACAGTACAAGGATTGCTGCCGCTGCCCTGCGCGTTAGGTATTCCCCCCTGTTCGCCTCCGCGCGTGCCCGGACACTCCCTCGCGTGTCCGGGCGTTAAATAGTAGGACCGCAATTTAAGTGTTCTGTGAATTTATTTTAGGTATATATTTGTCTCGCCTTTGTTTTCAGCATATATTTCATTTTCCCAATATTTTGGGAATGGTTTTTCAAGATTCTTTCAGTATTTTCACTTGTTTACTTTTTTTATTGTGTTAATGATTTCAGTTTGAAGTACTTTGTGTATTTACCACATCCATTGGTGAGGACTTGTCAGCTATTTACACATTCATGCTGGCTTTTGGTACCGTCATATTAGTCAGACTTATTAAGAACTATTTTTTATCCATTGTATGCGAGTGTTTTGTCTGCATGATCTAAGAAAAACAGACACACTGCTCATTCAAAAGGTCAGGGGGTGTTTTTCCACCATGAACAATACCAATGGTAGATAGTGATCTTTATATCTAAGGTGAAAGATCGTTTAGGGCAGTAACCGACTGCAACCCACATCAGTTATGTAGGTTGTATACTGTAAACTTTTTTTTTGGCTGCTAAAAATGTTTGCGGTTTCAGTATTTTATTTGTAAAGACAAAATTTTGTGAAAGTTAAATAAATTTTGGATGGTAGGATCCCATGGAAATTTTCACTATCCCAAAATTAAAGCAATTTCCAGTAATGTGTTGAAATTAATGAACTGCCTTTGCCTCCTCACAATGTGTTTTATTGCATGGAACAACAATTTATTAGTACAACTTGATTTATCCACTGCACTTTTCTGAACAATCATACATGTGTAGTACTTAGCACAGACTGACCACATAAGTTTAAACTCCCAAATAGAGTATATACATGTAATATGCTTCTAAACAAATAGGAATTATATTGCTGGACAGTTGTAAATAGCTTCTGCCAAGGTCTTGTGAAATCATGTGATCTTCAACTATGTAGTACCATGGAGCTTTTCTTAGCTCCATGGTAGTACCAAAGTGGAAGTATGTTACTATGAATATCACAGCTATGATTATGTTGTATTCATGACAATAAATAGTGTACTAAATGAATTGAGATTTTGTTGAATAAAGATTGAAACATTTTAACTGGTAAACTGACATGCTTGAATACCTGATAATTGACTGCTGTCAATCGGCCTAGTGTGACGATATTGCACTAAAATACCGATATGATGCGTCAATCAAATCTTCTCAAACATTTACACATTTCCGAATGCTTTCCTCACTATTACAACAAAGATGATGTAAAGTTCCATGGGCAGAATTATGAAGGTGTGGCTATTCAATTCCAGTGTTCAGTATTACTGCTTATAAACTGTTTATTTACTGTACCAGTTGTGTAACATTGAGTGACAAGAGTTTATTATTTAAGGGACTTTAGCCTGTTTCATATTTAACGTGCCTAAGGCCTGCCCAATTAGTTTGTTTGTTCAATAAACAAGATTAAAATTTGGTTTGCCTTCAAACAGTCAAAATCTCTAATAAATGTGTAGACCTCAACATGTTGTTTCTCTTAGGCTCTCGGCTCTCTGGTCACAACGAAATGGTGACATCACTAAATTACTGACTGGTGACATAAATGCTACTACTGATGCATAACAATAGTAAATATAATAAATTTGAGACATTATTTAGTGAAATTTTTTTCTATTGTAAAATATGGTTAGAAAGTCTGCTCTTTATTGTCATAAAATACAAAATATGGTCACTGTTGTGATATTTGTAGTCACGTACAATGTACATCCACTTTGGTGCGACATAATTGACCTGTAAGAAAACACAACTTTACCACAGCTTGGAAGGTGCTTTTTACTACAGTGAGACTTGCATAGAAATAATCCCTATTGTTTAGAAGCGTATTTATACCTGGGCCTTTAAATCGTCCTGGAATTCTCCAAACTAATTTGAATCACGAATGTTGAGAAGAGTGGGCACAAAGGACAATCCGTTCATCAACAATAACATTTTCATCTTTTTCTTGAAAACTACCAGCTCATTTGGTTTGACATTTAGTATGTAGGTACCAAATGTTTATTTCATGACGATATCTTCAATTCTCTTATCTATGTAATTTGCCTCAAGACTACCAATGTTCATTCATAATTGTAGTTTATTTGAATGACCTACACAATGTATAGTTATCGCGCCGTACAACGTGAAAAAAAGCCGCCAACAAATTAAAAAACAAAAAAAAAACTTAGTGATCCAGCTCTGTGGCACAGGCATACCCAGTTGTCCGACGCCCAATATACACAAATATGTGCATGACTCGTACGTTACAAAAAGGTCTTGAACACGGACAATGTTGTCACTCACCAATCATTTCACTGCAGGTATATATTTCAGGGTACATAACATTTTTTGTGGAATCTTTCAATTTATTTATTTTGGGACACATCTGTACTTTGTCGGGAACATCATATATTAAATTTGAGAAATACACTTGACATATTGCCAGGGACATATTTGTTGACGAGCCCCTCAAATGAACTCCGCTATTATCTTGTTATCATGACCAACCAGGCCTATCACATCCGCAAATGAACTAATCTAGGCCAGTACTCACAGCTTGGTTCATCTTTTTATCTTTTTTCCCTTCTCGTAATCGACCTAGTTCCTCTCTGTTGCCGCTAGAAAAATAAGAATCGAGCAAGTTTACAAGCCCTGAAACCATGAATGTCTTTCTTTTTACACATATTGGAATTTGTATGCACAATCCCTCCCCTCTCGTGCACACCCCAGCTCGTGCCATCCGCACTCACTCGGGTCGAACCACTTCGTGGAGTGCAGAAGACGCCCCTGTAGTGGCTGGACAAACAGCTCACATCATATCATTTCTTATTAGCTCTTACATCATATCACTTACATCATGAACTCCGTAATTACATAAATGTAACCAGAGATTGAACAAACAACTCGGAATTATCACGTTGCATTTGCATAAATCCACAACTGTTTGAATCATGCTTTTCTGTCTCTTTTACATGGAAATAGCTTCAACCTTGTATATTAACATCTAAATTGTATCACTGATATATTTATGTTTGTGTGCACTATGAAAATAATGCATCACAGGTGTTAAAAAAAGAGTGAATTTTGCGGAGCATTTCGAAACAATGTTTCACGCTTGATTGTCATTTGCATACTGAAAACTGGCAGCTATCTTTCCTTTTATACACCCGGAGCCGTAGTTTTCTACCACATGTAGAATGATAGATACAATTATTAATTCATACTCAGTTGAATTTTCAAATCTTTGTTTTTCAGAGCTAGAAAGTGTTGCTTGAACTTAGCTGGTCCAAAGACTTCACTTACTAATATCCGACTTGTTCGAAATGATGGCAGAGACTCTGGAATTGAAGAAGGTACCATGTTGGTGCAAACAACTGACCCATTACAACAAAACATACAGCTTGATGATAAGGTGAGATCTCTGATCAACTATTTCTTTTTAGATATTCATTTTATTTAAGAACACAAAAAGTTAATCTGACACCTAGTAAGATGTTCAACATTAATTGTTATATATATTATTGCATTATTATTATGACATAATTGCTGCAGATTGTTCGCCATAATGTATCCCATTATTGCGCATCAAGGCCCTGAACCATGGATATGAATACAATGTTGTTTTTCGAAAAAACGAATAAAGGAAAAGCTATTTAAAAAGAATAAAAAAAGTATTTAATACTAAATCAAATAAAATGGTCCATTGTCAATAACAATGGATTACAATATCGAAATCAGACAGTTTTGTGAGGACATCATCGTCTACTTTGCCCGCTAAAGTGTGTTTTGACGTGGCGTTCTGTCAAGTGCGCACTCTTCTTGATTTTGCGACTGATGCTGCTGTTCTGGTGGCTTCCTGATTGGGTTGCCCAATCCTGTCGATGAAATAAGGTTAGCCCAGAGTGATTTTTCCAAGTAAAAGTGATGACCGAAATGGAATTATATCTACAGAGTGTGAGTACAGAGAGATGAATTTATTCTGCATTTTGTACTGAGTAGTACTACATTATTTGTAAAACGAGATCTACGAAAGATTAACATGACTTGAATTTTCCCAGCCGCGACTCCTTAGTAAATGTCACAGTCGTTCTAGGATGGCTAACACCCACTAGATTTCTAGCCATGTTTATTCACTCACTATGCCTCCTTTGACGTATATATACCCTGGATACACACCACTACGCACTCTGGCACAGACAGTCGATCTGCAGTAGCGATCTGGGAGGAGGCTATGCATACACACTAGCATGGTTTAGCATAGTGCGAGTCCACTGCTAACACTGAGTTGTTTACTTGGGTGATCACTACAATGCTACTCCACACTACACATCATTAACTAGTCTACTCGCAATATAAATGATTTAAAATATTTGATGGATTAAAACTAGTTTCTTTCTTAGTTTGTCCATGGAGGTAAAAGTTTTTACCTCCATGGTTTGTCATACGAGTTGTACATTATCTAGATTCAGGGGCCAGAGACTGTGAAACTGTTCCGTTCACTGTGGACTTTTCACAAAGTTTTCTGTCCTTTAGTGGCAGCAAATCCACTGGTACGCTATAAAATAGTAATAGTATTGAACTCCCCGCAAACACATAATGAACTCAAGCATACTTTGTGCTCCATATATGTCACACAAAGTGAGCTTTCATTGTTGTTTAAATATTGTGTAACTGTGTAGGATTATGTTTAATTGTGTACAGGTAATCTAGTGGTTTTAATGTGCTATGACCCTTTTCAAACATTACATGTACCCTTCATTCTGTCACCACTAAATGCTAGTACCAGTAATCTCTGAATGAAACAGGAATGAAGTGTATGCATAATGGTATGTGATGGTCAAATCTGCTTTGTCAAAACTAAAGTTGTGAGCATACATGTATTAGCAGGGATTGCGTTAACCCCATATTTTGCTTCCCGGACTCCAATTATTGAAGAGGGACCCAGTTTTTCAGGCAAGCTGGGGTCCAATGTCTAATAAATTGATCCAGGGTCAAATTTCAATTTCTTAACTTTTTTTAAATGGGACTCGTCTTGTCGAGACACTAGCGCAAACCCTGATTAGTGAGAAGGTTTGCTAACTTGCTGCCCCAGTACAGAGACGTGGTGTTACACCTTTCACTTTCAAAACAAATTTAGGTTATTGATCTTGAGTGGTTTGGGTAGCACATCAGAAAGGGTCTACTTGCCTTGGTTGTTATTTAGTTTGCCAAGATAAAATATAGATGTATAATCTGTCACCAAATTACTTTCCTTTGTTATTTAGTAGTTCAGTACACAGTCATATACAGTGTAGTTACATGGATTCATATCTAGTAACTCTATAGGGTTAATCAGAAATGAAATTGGCCATATACTGTTATTATAGTAATACAATCCTTACGTTGTATTTTAATGATTCAACATACAATAAGTGTAATAATTATATTTGGTTTATGCCCACTTCCATTAGTGTTGAGTTCCATACAGCAAGTATGGGACTGTATGACAGTGTTCTTTCTAAGTATCTGAACAGAATATAGCTGTCTCTATCCAGTCCTTTCTCCAAGTGGCTGACTGCTACTGCACGTATATGAAGAGTATACATGTATGTATGCAGCAATTGTAACCTGCTGTGTGGCATGCATACTTCAAATTCTATGCTGGTACTCATGTACCATGACTTTTACTTATTATCAATAAATATCCAGAAATACATCATGTTTTCATAAGTCACTATTTCTTGTTGCCTTGTAGGAATTTGCAGTGTATAAACATGCAGTGTTGTGTGCTGAGTTTCCAGTGCTGGCAGCCCCTGGTCCACCCTCCCCACATAGCCCCGCCAGCACTCCAAAGACTACATTTAGAGTTCTGATCAGAAGTCCACATTTGTCCACCAAGTCTAGCCAGTCAAGGGAAAGATTCAGTGAGGATAGCGACTCTGATGAAAGCACATCCCCTATTCAGACAGAGATGTTGTTTGAGTTGGTGCGACAGGCATTTAATCTGACATCGGATAAACATCAGTATTACAGCGAAATTATTATGCAAGGACTTGGTAGAAAAACACCAGCGAAGGTAAAATCCAGTCATTAACACATTTTATTAAAACTTTTGTAACCTTTCACAAAATATTCATCTGCATATTATTGCCACTCTTTTGTTCAAATCACAAATGGGACTTTTTGGTTTTTGGTGTGTGTATGTATGTATGTATGTATGTACATGTATGTCTGTTTTATTGATATCCCAAGAACAATTTCTCAGATTTATCCAAAAGATGTAGGTTTGTATCGATACAAAATATTTTTTGCGTATTCAAATCTAGCCAGTCTTGTCTTATAGCTCTGTTAACATTTAAGAGATCTGCAATCGTAGCTATTGGCTGCATGGTCATTGATAGTTTAAGTATTTTAAAATGACTTCAACCATTCATAAGATATAAATATTGTTTCTTTTCACAGTTGTTGGTGGAGGAGCTTGTAAGCCAGCTGGCGATACTAGAAAATAATAGACATCCCTTTTACAGTCCACAGTCATTTCTGGTACGTACCATTTATTACTGTTTTACATCTGACAGCAATGCATGTAACAATAGAATATAGAAACATGTACTTCTATGTTATGATCATTTTAAATGTGTTATGGCTGTCTTCCTTATTTGAAAAATGTGTGCTATATTCAAATACCTTTCTTTGTTTATGCTTGACACAGCAACAATGTCAAAAATAAAATCATGTCAGGCAAATAGAAGTTATATTATGCACTTCACTGTTATCATGAGAATACTGCAAAGTATATAAACAGGCAGGATGGGATTGCGTTTCATGCTGCTATGCTCTATACAATCTCTGTGCATAGTTGCATATGATTGTTCTTACAAGATTTCTGTTCAGGTATGGTTGCTAATTTGCATATTCATGGGGGCGAATACATTGGGGAAATTTCTATATAACAGTAACATTGTTTACTTTCAGAGTCGCAATGCATATGATCAATGGCAGCAACGGGAGAGAACCAACATCAGCATTCTTATCAATAAATTCTGGCATTTTTCGCTTCCATCACCGCCAAGTGTGATGTCAAAATCACAGTATTGGTTCAACAGACATGAAGAATACAGTGTACTTATGCATAGATTGCTTAGGTAAACATGTGGCATGTGACCATTATTATATGAACATTTCTGAAATTGAGCATTTGAGCTTGATGAAACTAAATACAAATAAAGTATGTTGTCGTAGAGATATACTTGTTGATTCAAGTTGTAATCCAATCCAAGGAAGCAGAGAAAAAATTGTGAATTTGTATTGTGATTGTATTGTACACAGTTCTGCATATGTTGACTTTCAGATTGTGTTCAATTTTTTTCATCAGCCATCAAATTCACAAATCGTAAATCATAATATTGGTGTTAAATAAAGTGGTAAATACATCCCAAGTTATTATTATACACTTCCCTCACTCGAAAAATTTATATCGCTATTACAATTACAAAATGCAGTAATCTTGCGTAATATTTCTAAATTTATTTTTCTCGCCACAAAAAAACGGTAATACAATTATTTTGGTCTGACAGTTCTTTTCATATTTTCTTGTTCTTTTTCAGTCACTGTAAAATGACATTGTCCTTTGTAACATGTTATGTAATTACAATGAATATACCTTGAGGCCGGAGGCCTACAGTATTATGAATAAATTTAAAAAATAAATAAAGTGCTTCCTTTCAATGGTTGAAAAAAACTATGTACCGGGGTATCTGCAACTAACTGTACACACCACTTGAATTCTGTTTAATTCTTTTATTTCAGATTTGAAACCTCTATTCGAAGAAATTCAGCATTTTTTATGCCCCTCTCATCATCATCAAGAAGACTGCTCAAGGAATTTGGACAGCGATATGGAGTGGTAGGTATTGTTTCTGTGATAGGTGTTCAAATAGTTTACTAACTTTTTTAGCTATGTAGAGTTTATAAGTATTCAGTATGATAAAGTTTAATGTAATGAGATCCCAAGAAGTTTTTGTTTAACATGATCAAATATATATGTATATAAAGAATCTTTTGTACTGTGAGAACTTTATTAAGTGATTAAGTAATCACGCATTATCAGTCCCCGTTTGGACTCAGTCCAAAAATAAGGACCTATGTTTTGACCTCTGTGTGTCCGTATGTGCAATCAAACTTCACACATACATCATACATCATATTATACATAATATTATGCACATCAATTTGTTTCACGATCTGATTCAAGATGGCCGAATGGCAACCATTTTTGTGCTAAAAATCATCGAAATCAAGCATTTCTTGGCTGTTTACAGATGGATTTTGTTCAAACTTAGTATATACGTTGAACATTATAGGACTTTGATGCACATCATTTTGTTTTTCAGATAGGATTCAAAATAAATTAATTTATTTTTTCTTTTACTCAGGGTGAACTGTACATGAAAATTGTATACTTAGAGTACTTAGCAAAGTGAGTTTTTTCAAAATTGATATCATTACTAACCTGTTCATTCACATAGTGTTACTTTCACAATTAGAAATGTTGTGTTAAATTTGCATAGAAATATCTTGAAAGTTACTGTGACTCTCTGATTGTAAGGATTATACTGCAGTGATCGCTGTGAAAACATTTTGTGAAATTGTGGTTTACAGTGTATGTATATTACATTATTACATGTACTACTGCAATTTGAAATATTTATCATTATATTCACTTCTTTCAGTAATTTTGAGAATGAAGTTGGTGTAATCAGACATATTACCAAGACTGTGGATAAAGTGTTTAATGTACTACATTTACAATATAGGGGAAGACTTATTATGACCAGGACAGAGGTGTGTACAAAGTCATACATGTAAACCACAGCAAGAACATCGCTATTAAGAGGAATAATTAAAACCTTAGTTGCAGTCAGATTAATTTGTTTGCTCCCTTGGTCTAACACTCAGGGTCATGTTTATGTGTGTATTGCCATACATGTAAACCACAGCAAGAACATCGCTATTAAGAGGAATAATTAAAACCTTAGTTTCAGTCAGATTAGTTTGTTAGCTTCTTTGGTCTAACACTCAGGGTCATGTTCATGTGTGTATTGCCATAAACATGAGGTGCGTAGCCAAAATGTTACTTTCACAACAGCTGTATTAATAATAATCGCAGCTGTGCAGTGTGGTGTATTGGTCAAACGACATGTGCAGTTTAGTACAATCCTTAGCTAACCTTTATTCAATTAGAAGTAGTGCAACTTATTACAACAAATGTTGTTTGATGTTTTTATTGTTTTTTAGTTTGAACATTTATTTAATATTCAATGAATGATGAATGTACATTCTGATTATTTTCAACACATAATTTTTACACTCATGGAATCTATGGCAGAGTACTTCACTCGGTTAAATTGTCACTCATGAAATTAGACAGATCTTTAGTTTTCACTTTCAAATATACATGGTTTACTATGAGTCTTTGTTCACATAATACTTAGATTTCAATTCAGCCCATCATGATAAAGCTAAAAGTTTCCATTCACTTCCAACAATGCTGGTTCTTTATTCATGTTCTATTCGTTTTATCAGTCAGTGTATTCGTAGTGTTCACTGTGTGCATTTCATTTTGCCATCTACATGTATGTGACCAATTTCAACCAATCGACTCTGAAAGTCAATGATAACATTTACTTGCGTTACTTAACTTATTTTTAATGCAACTTTATGAACAGTCAAAATAAACATTCATGACTGCTGCAATTCTCATACTTAAAAGGAAACAAAGTTATTGTTTTTAGTTACATCACAGTGATAGAGGGACTGTGGTTACATTCACCAACCTAACAAATCTATGGTTTGTCTACAACATTGCAATACTGAAAAGGATGGAAATTTTAAAATAGACAATAGTGAATATTTGCGAAATTCAAAATTCTGTTCAATTATTCGGGTATTATTCATTTAAATATAAAGAAAGATTAGCTACCATATCCAGACACAGAAGACATGGAGTATGTAATATGGCTATTAATAATCAACTCTCCCACTCTGTTTGATTATAGTTTGAAAATCTACAGCAGACTGTTGTCTTATTGCATGGTCAGTGCGGCAACTCACTGACTAGAATTAAAAGACTGTTTCCAGACAACCAACCTGTAGATGGTCTTGGTAAGTCGTTTATATTAGCTGTGTGCTGCGCTGGTGACTGAACATACAAAGAACTACATTTTAGTGGAATTTGTTTTAATTTTGCAGTCACTTTCCTAGCTGTCATTGCTAATTGTATAATAATTTACATTCTGATTTATTGAATGTACTTGTGTGCCATATTAATTTAGATTTTGTTCCGTCTCGTCTTTCTCTACAAAGTAATTTCTCAGGTATGCATCAGCCAATTTCTCAATTTCTTTGTACAAAAACATTACATGATTTTTGTCATATACACTTCAATACATGTATACTTTTTGATCTGATAAAACATGCTGGCCACTTATAATCCAGTAGTAAAAGCAATTGAATTAATTCATTCATTTTGCTGTACTGATGTGTTATGGATGTGCATCCTATTTATATCACATTTGAACAATGTTGTATGTAACCGAAAGAGAATGATGTCAGTGAATGCAAACAATTGTGCAGGCACTATATTTTTCACTTTTTTTTGGGCTGTCATATCTCAATAAATTATGAGTATAAAAAGATGTACAATAATTACAAGGTTATCACGAGAATTCTGCAAAGTATGTGCTTCAGGCAGTACAGGACCACATCAAACTCTGTTATGCATTGGTCAGTGTGTTCACTGTTCTGGTGTTGTGCATGTGGTATACTTTTTATAACCTCATAATATTTATATATTCATCCATATAGAATCTGAAATTATTATGAAATGGGAGAATAATATGATTTTTATCAATAAATGCAACCAATTTGGTTGAATTTAAGTTTGAATTCGCTACTAATTGCAATGTCTTTTTTTGTCGTTTAGAATCTCTGATTGGTCTTTTATCTAGTGTGCTAAAGTTGAAGAGTTTTCTGTCTGGCAAGAAATGTCATTCAACAGACCATTGGTTGAAACAATACATGCAGGTGATTCATTATAAATCCATATCTCAATATTCATTATTCCATAATATAATAATGCCATATTTATGTTGTGTCCTAATCCTTAATCAAGCCATGTGAGAAGGCTGTATGTAATAACCCTTATTTAATTAACCATATGCCAAAATGTATGGGGAAAAAACTCCCATCAACAGGCAGTATGTAAAACCATTTTGGTGTCATATGAGTTAAGTGACATACATTAGAGACCAGAATCTCATTTTTCTGAGAAAGGCATTAGGAGTACCTTGCCCAAAAATACAACAATATTTCCTGGACTTGAAGTGACAACCCTGTGATTGTCAGTCTAGGTTGATAACTGTACTACCATAGTGCCACTAGTCTGAAATATTATTATTGACTCCTCATGTGACTGAAATTAATATGATGATGTGATGACAACTTATCAGGTATTAGCTATTGTATTGATCACATGGTTCAGACATTAAAACTGACATGCTAGTTTTTAAATAACACTGCAGCTAGGATTAAGAAGTATATCTTGCATTTTTTTCTTCTAGGAGAATTTTGCCATTGCATATGAAAGGTACAAACTGATAGCCACAACAGAGTTGAATCTCAATGCATTTACTATGCCACTATCTCCACGATTGGTAAGCTTTCACATTCCACACAGCAGTTTTGACTGTATTTGCTGTGACAGATTATTAGTCCAAAAACAGGGACTTATGTTTTGCCCTGTGTGCATCCGTGCATCCGTGCGTCCGTGATCACCTGTATCTCGAACATGCATGGACCGATTAAGTTCAAACTTCACTCATACATCACACATTATATGGGACATATGCACATGCATTTTTTTCATGATCCGATTAACGATAGCCGAATAGCGGCCATTTTAAGGCCGAGAATGCATCAAAATCGCACATTTTCACCATTCCGGACCTGGATCTCAGTTATGCATGGACGGATTTTGTTCAAATTTGGTACATACATTAAACATAATAGGACCTTGATGCACGTCATTTTTTTTTTTTGGATCGGGTTTGAAATGGCCGACTGGCGGCCATTTTGTTTTAAAGAATTCAGTTCTGGATCCGTATCTGAGACATGCCTGGATTGATCGAGTTCAAACTTCACACACACAAGGTACATTGTGTCACAAATATGTATGTGCATTTGTTTCATGATCTCATTAACTATAGCCAAATGGCGGCCGCTTTAAGGCAGAAAATGCATTGAAATCGCACATTTTCACCATTCCGGACCTGGATCTCAGTTGTGCATGGACGGATTTTGTTCAAATTTGGTACATACATTAAACATAATAGGACCTTGATGCACGTCATTTTTTTTCCCGGATCAAGTTCAAAATGGCCGACTGGCGGCCATTTTGTTTTAAAGAATTCAGTTCTGGATCCGTATCCGAGACATGTCTGGATTGATCAAGTTCAAACTTCACACACACATGGTACATCATGTCACAAATAGATATGTGCATTTGTTTCATGATCCGCTTAACAATAGCTGAATGATAGCCATTTTAAGGCTGAAAATGCATCAAAATCACGTATTTTCACAATTCCGAAACCGGATCTCAGTCATGCATGGATGGATTTTGTTCAGATTTAGTGCATATATTAAACATAATATAAGCTTGATGCACACTAATTTTTCTTCGGATCAAGTTCAAAATGGCCGACTGGCGGCCATTTTGTTTTAAAGAATTTAGTTTTCGATCCATATCTCGGACATGCCTGGACAGATCAAGTTCAAACTTCACATACATATCATACATTATATCATACACATGCCTGTGCATTTGGGCCAGTTCTTTTAAGGTCAAAAATTCACCAAAATTGCACATTTTCACCATACCGGAACTGAATCTTAGTCATGCGTGGGCAAATTTAGTTTAAATTTTTTTTGGATTGTGTTGAAAATGGCTGACTGTTGGCTTATTTTGTTTTACTGAATGCAGTTCAACATCAACTGCTTTGAATGTAAATGTCACTCAAATATGAACGGAACGGGGACGTGTCATTGACAATGACTTGTTATAATGGCAATTAATGGAAATTACGTTTTTAAAAATTTGGATAATATTTTGAATTGTAAATGCCCTGGAAAAATATTCTATGAAAAATAAAAATGAAGAGTTAAAGTGAGCTTAATGACTCATTACTGATGGGTAAATGGGTTCATTGTGGTAAAATGCCATGAGTGCATTATTGGCAATACTTTTGTCTTTGTAAGACTTTACAGTCACTTACATACATGTACATGTAGATTACATAGCCTATAAAATTGCTACTATCTAAAAAAGTAGCTAGAAATACATTATTGTTTGAGCATGAATAGATTATTCAGCATTCTGGGTGTTGTTTATGTATGCAAAGCCAGGTCAGTTTGACTCAGTTTTTCATGAATTAAAAAAAATACTCAGAAATAGTGAATATTCAGTTCTTTTATTAAAACTACAATGATGATATGCAATGATATCTTCTGAATTGTTTTTTTAGATGAATATTCTCCTGTTTAACATTCGTGATGAGGTAGATAATTATAAACAGTACTATAATGATGTCTTTCACAAGTAAGTATATATATCTGTACATTTCATTTTCACGATTAGGGTGCTACATACATGTACATGTATGTGACCATTACTTTACGTGTAGACTGGTAAAATTTGCCATGTACACAAGCCACAATTCAGAGTCAGCCATGATAGGTTTATATTTTGTACATTACTGCATGTGAATGAGTGAAATTAAAAACATAGCAGTAAGTAACAAAATTCAAAAACACTATTACATGTGCTAGACTTAAGAATATCATGCAGTAATCAAGTTTGTTTTGGTAGCTCCTTTCTGCTGCAGATAAATAATTGTTTGCATTGAAGTCTTAATTTGTTGTCTCACATGCCTCAGTGTTCAATATGTAATAAACATTTTGAATCACATTATTTTTCTCATCAAGACTTTGTTGCAACATTTTGCATATTTTTGTGTTTTTTAGCTCCGCTGTCGACTTTGTCGAGCGGAGCTTATCATATGAGTGATTGTCCGTCGTCGTCGTCTGTCGTCGTCCGTGTTAATGTTTTACTTTTTCGACTTCTTCTTGAAAACTACAAGCCTGAATGCTTTGATACTTGGTGTATATGTACCTTGGGTAGACCTCTCTTAGGTTTGTTCATTTCATGTTGATATCTTCAATTCTCTAATTTTGGTGAATATTTTTGTCATTTTTGGTAAAAACTGATATTTTCGACTTCTTGTTAAAAACCGCAAGTCCGATTGCTTTGATATTACATATATAGGTACTACATGTGGACCTCTCTCAGATTTGTTCATTTTGTGATGATATTTTCAATTCTCTAATTTTGGTAAATATTTTTGTAATTTTTGGTAAAAAGTGATATTTTCGACTTCTTGTTAAAAACCAATAGTTCAATTGCTTTGATATTACATATATAGATACTACATGTAGACCTCTCTCAGATTTGTTCATTTCATGATGATATCTTCAATTCTCTATTTATTTTGGTGAATATTTTTGTAATTTTTGGTAAAAAGTGATATTTTCGACTTCTTGTTTAAAACTGTAAGTCCGATTGCTTTGATACTACTCATATTGTTCATTTTCTAATGATGTCTTCAGTTCTTTAATTGAAATGTGCATTGCTAACAGCGGAGCTATCTCAGCCGATAGGCTGCTTGTTTATAAAGTTTTTATAATAATTTTGGATCTAATGGACCTAATTTTTCATTACCTACATGGCTTGATAAAAGGTTACAAAAGTTGTCTTTGGGATTCAATGAATTGATTTGTGCTGACCTCTCGTTCCACAGATTTGTAATTTGGTGTAAATTGTTTTTCTTTTTCATTAGATATTTTGATATAGTTCAACTTTCTGCCAAAGTGTTTTATAATTTCTTAATGGAAGATGTTAAACAGTTGTGTATCCTCTCTGACCAGGAAGAGGTATGTGTAAAATATTTGGAACTAATAGTAAACAATTTATTGTCATCGTGCATCCAGCGTTAATTGAATTTATGGAAATTTCTTCTTGAAAAACGACATTCAGATTGCCTTCTTTAGTTTTTGTCTATTTCGCGACAATAACTGCTGTTTTTTTCATAAAAAATATCCCCAAAATTAATGCTTTTGTGTTTTTGGATTAAATGAAGCATCCAACACATTGACAAATGAAAATATTGCCATTCATTTGCAATTCCTTTGTTTTGTCTTATTTCTGATTTGACCATGTAGACTAGATCTGTAATTTGTCTTATTTCTGATTTGACCATGTAGACTAGATCTGTAATTTGTCTTATTTCTGATTTGACCATGTAGACTAGATCTGTAATTTGTCTTATTTCTGATTTGACCATGTAGACTAGATCTGTAATTTGTCTTATTTCTGATTTGACCATGTAGACTAGATCTGTAATTTGTTTTATTTCTGATTTGACCATGTAGACTAGATCTGTAATTTGTCTTATTTCTGATTTGACCATGTAGACTAGATCTGTAATTTGTCTTATTTCTGATTTGACCATGTAGACTAGATCTGTAATTTGTCTTATTTCTGATTTGACCATGTAGACTAGATCTGTAATTTGTCTTATTTCTGATTTGACCATGTAGACTAGATCTGTAATTTGTCTTATTTCTGATTTGACCATGTAGACTAGATCTGTAATTTGTCTTATTTCTGATTTGACCATGTAGACTAGATCTGTAATTTGTCTTATTTCTGATTTGACCATGTAGACTAGATCTGTAATTTGTCTTATTTCTGATTTGACCATGTAGACTAGATCTGTAATTTGTCTTATTTCTGATTTGACCATGTAGACTAGATCTGTAATTTGTCTTATTTCTGATTTGACCATGTAGACTAGATCTGTAATTTGTCTTATTTCTGATTTGACCATGTAGACTAGATCTGTAATTTGTCTTATTTCTGATTTGACCATGTAGACTAGATCTGTAATTTGTCTTATTTCTGATTTGACCATGTAGACTAGATCTGTAATTTGTCTTATTTCTGATTTGACCATGTAGACTAGATCTGTAATTTGTCTTATTTCTGATTTGACCATGTAGACTAGATCTGTAATTTGTCTTATTTCTGATTTGACCATGTAGACTAGATCTGTAATTTGTCTTATTTCTGATTTGACCATGTAGACTAGATCTGTAATTTGTCTTATTTCTGATTTGACCATGTAGACTAGATCTGTAATTTGTCTTATTTCTGATTTGACCATGTAGACTAGATCTGTAATTTGTCTTATTTCTGATTTGACCATGTAGACTAGATCTGTAATTTGTCTTATTTCTGATTTGACCATGTAGACTAGATCTGTAATTTGTCTTATTTCTGATTTGACCATGTAGACTAGATCTGTAATTTGTCTTATTTCTGATTTGACCATGTAGACTAGATCTGTAATTTGTCTTATTTCTGATTTGACCATGTAGACTAGATCTGTAATTTGTCTTATTTCTGATTTGACCATGTAGACTAGATCTGTAATTTGTCTTATTTCTGATTTGACCATGTAGACTAGATCTGTAATTTGTCTTATTTCTGATTTGACCATGTAGACTAGATCTGTAATTTGTCTTATTTCTGATTTGACCATGTAGACTAGATCTGTAATTTGTCTTATTTCTGATTTGACCATGTAGACTAGATCTGTAATTTGTCTTATTTCTGATTTGACCATGTAGACTAGATCTGTAATTTGTCTTATTTCTGATTTGACCATGTAGACTAGATCTATAATTTGTCTTTTACAGGAATCCGGTGAAATAGATTTGATGATGTTGAGTTTAGCATACAGATTGAATACTTTGGACAATGACTGGGCTACATTCATTCTACCACAGTAAGTATGTCCACCACACCAATAGGTATTTGAAACCACCATTAAATTCTAACTACCGTAAAAACTCGATTAATTCGCGTTAGTAAAAATAAGTGTCAAGTGTGCGAATTAATAGCGTAAAACAGAAAATTCTTCGTTTTTGTTGCGCGAATTAAAAGAGTACTTTTAGATCGATTCAAAAAGGAGCTGTTTTCATAAATTTATAGTGATTTGTTTTGTTTTTCAATAAACATGAATACAGGACCTTGTTTTAGTGCCTCTGAGGCTCGTGGCTAGTGACATTCATGGCGTATAGTCGGGCAGAGAACACACACTGGCTGCACTACCTTTTTTGACTCCCATGTTCGAAGTACATAATGGGAGTCTTTGCAGTTAGTGTGTCTGTGTGTGTGTGTGTATGTGTGTCCGACTGTTCCACTGCTATCTCAAGAACCATACATCGGTTTTTGATGAAACTTGGTGCATAGATGCTCTGGGCCAATGCGCAGATTTGATTAGATTTTGGTAATAATCCATGCTCGTTAATTACCTAATTTGCATGATAATTAGCTAATTTTTAGCTGTTCTATGACTGTTCCACTGATATCTAAAGAACCACTCATTGGATTTTGATGAAACTTGGTACATAGATGCTCTGAACATATGCACAGATTTTATTAGTTTTTGGTAAAAATCCATGCATATTAATTACCTAATTTGCATGATAATTAGCTGATTTTTAGCTGTTCCATGATTGTTCCACTGATATCTAAACAACCACTCATTGGATTTTGATAAAACTTTGTACATACATGCTCTGAACTAATGCTAGGTTTTGATTAGTTTTTGGTAATAATCCGTGGATACTAATTATCTAATTTGCATAACGATTAGTCAATTTTTGGTTTTTCCACTGATATCTCAAGTACTAATCATCACATTTCAATGAAACTTGGTACATAGATGTCATATGACACTGCACAGACCTGATAGTTTTTATGGTAGTATCAGTACATATTAATTACCTAATTTGCATAATTCATTAATTTTCAGCATTTGATATAAGTACTAATCATCACATTTCAATGAAACTTGGTACATAGATGTCATATGTCACTGCACAGACCTGATAGTTTTTAGTGTAATATCAGTACATAGTAATTACCTAATTTTGATATAAGTAGTGAGCATTACATTTCAATGAAACTTGGTACTTATATACTCAAGGACTATGCAGAGATTGATTGCTTCCGATAAATATTTGTGCATATTAATCACCTAATTTGCATAATTAGTTAATTTTAAGCTTTTCCACGGGTATCTCAAGTACTAATCATCGCATCTCAATGAAACTTGGTACATAGATCCTTTAGGACTATGCAGAGACCTGATTAGTTTTAGGGTAAATAATTGTGCATATTAATTAACTAATTTGCATAATTAATTTTCAGCTTTTCTACTGATATCTAAAGTATTGATCATCACATTTCAATGAATCTAGAATTATGCAGACCCAATTAGTTTCTGGTAAATATTTGTGCATATTAATCACCTAATTTGCATAATTAACCAACTTTCACACTGATATCTCAGGTACTAAACATCACATATCAATGAATGTACATGGATGCTGTAGGACAATAGACAGACCTGGATAATTGTGGGTTAAAATCTGTACATATTAAGTACCTAATTTGCATAATTAACCAATTTTAGGCTTTCACACTGATATCTAAAGTACTAATTATTCCATTTCAATGAAACTTAGTACAAAGATGCTCTAGGACAATGTACAAACCTAATTAGTTTGGGGTAAAAATCTGTTCATATTTATTCCCTAATAAGCATAATAATTCATAATTTTTTGGTTCTAATCACATTTCAATTAAACTTGGAAACATAGATTTTCTGTTATATTGCCCAGATCTCATTAGTTTTACACTCAAATCTGTTCATATTAATTTTCTGATTTGCATAATTAGTTTTCAGCTAAGTAATTTCAAATTATATTTAATGTGTCTCCAATACTCTCAGCACATGGGAGTTCTTTCTAAGCTTTCTTTGATTTATTTTTGTAGGTAGTACCGTACACAAATTATTAATTGTTCGTCAGGTCGTCGGCAGTGAAGCCGTCTAACCAATCACCATCTTCGTCATCGTTTAAAAGCAGATTGGCAATAATTTCTGCTATTTCAGTGTTGCTTCGGATAAGGTGGTCTTCTGCCCCATTGATTGCATTTTTGTAGCCATGTGTTCATTGTTTACATAATTTTTTTTTTGTCAAGCACTTTCATCTACCGGATCTACCGGGTGTTAATCCGCCCTAGGCGATCTTATGGAGGATTTGATTTTTTTAAGAAAAATGTGGACCAAAAGATCGTCCGGGCGATGTTATGGCAGATATTACGAAAAATAACCCTGCGTTGAAAAAAATGGTTTCAGAAAATGTTTTGCGTTGACCAAATATACATTGTACTCATGCAAAGTATAAATTCAAAGTGTTTTAATACATTGGTGAGAGGTCGCATTTTATGTGAACAAGAACATGCACTAAGAAGGAAAAGCAAACCAAAGTCGAAGCGGGGTGCATCATGGACATGACACAACACACGCTGCGACAACTGAGTGATCAGCGACATCATTTTGGGACGCAATTGAACTTCAAGTACTTCTTTGCGAAACTTGTTGTGTGGCGATGCTGACATCAAGTGTGTGTTGACCGAAGTTTGACCCCCAAGTCACGCACTGAACTGGCGCGTTACCTTAGCAACCTTTTTCTTTCGTGCCCCACGCGTGAATCTAGTAAAATTGTTGTTATATCCGACGGTACTGTAATTACGCAACTTGTATGGATCTCTGTACTGGCCTTGAATATATCAACATCGTTTACTTACTTTTCTAATTATGCAAATTTGTTTACAATATTTTACTGGCTCTGAATATTTCAACCTTTTAATGTATTGCTTTCATGATAATTTGTTTTTTTTACTATTGTTAGGGCACTGACCCAGGGTATTGGGTCTGTGAATATTTCAGTATCCCCGACTTGATAATGCGTTGCATTCGTAATAATTACACAAACATAAACATACCATACGTAAAATTAAATTTTACTATAATATAATAAACTCTGGGCAGCGCACTTCGATTGCATTATTCACATACATTTCGACTGAACTCTAATAACCACACGTTTGAATTACGTGTGACTTTGGGCAATGACCTCCAGAGTTCATGCACTGATATTTAAATTCGGGCCACCCAGCTTGACGCAAATCAATATAGTTACTTGTCAATTGTTCAAAAAATCTTTCAACTCTCACAAATACCATGAACACGAAGAGTTAACTGGGGGTTAAATGAAAGGGAACGTCTTTCTTGGACAAAAACATGTCAGTACAAAATTATGTGTGCAAGGTTAGATTTATAGAACGTACATCCGCTTAACTCTGTGTTTTTTACCGAATCCGATATACTAGTAATGAAAATGTGACACGAGGTCAATCGCCCGACCAATCAAAAACGTCAATTTACGCACCATGGGACAGTTCACTTAAATGACTCGTAGAATAAAATCACTTTCTAAAATGGCGGACACATGGTCGATGCAACCCTGTGGACCAGCGACTGACAGGCTGTGATGACGGAGATCATCTGCGACTGCGGCTACACCAAGTACTGATAACATAAAAACTCAAAAAAATGTATATTTTTAATGTCTTCATGCAGTTATCCACTTTATTCTGACCCATTTAAAAATTAGCGCTCGAAAATAAAATGGGTGCGCGAATTAATAGGAACTGCGAATTAATCGAGTTTTTACGGTAACTAAAATGTTATAGAGGACATCACTAAATTCTATGCCCTCATGGAGGACATCACTAAATTTAATGCTATGTTATGGAGGGTGTCACTAAATTCTATGCTATGTTATGGAGGACATCACTAAATTTAATGCTATGTTATGGAGGGTGTCACTAAATTCTATGCTATGTTATGGAGGACATCACTAAATTTAATGCTATGTTATGGAGGGTGTCACTAAATTCTATGCTATGTTATGGAGGACATCACTAAATTCTATGCTATGTTATGGAGGACATCACTAAATTCTATGCTATGTTATGGAGGACATCACTAAATTCTATGCTATGTTATGGAGGACATCACTAAATGTCTTTATATACCTCATTTCCTCAGGGACCAAGTGTGGAGACAGAGTTTTCTGCATCAAATTGGGAAATATCTATTTGTGTTGAGGGATCACATGATATCACTGGTAATTCAGTCTATTCAGAATGATAAGGTAATGATTGTGTATACTCCTACTGCAGTCAATAATAATGGAAACATTTCTTTGGATTATTTAAGTTGACAAATATCTATTGCTGAGATTGGTGGGAAAAAACCACCATTTATTGTTGCTTTATTATGTCATTTAGTATCATGGATTAAAACTGCCAGATGAACTAGAGGATATGCAGTTCACATCGTCACAGGATTTTACTAGACTTGGTCCAGCACCAACAACCTTCTTAGCACAATCAGAACACTCGGCATTCAGCAGTGTACCATCTTCAGGCAACCATACACCACGCTCACCACAGTGTATAACAAAAAGGGTATGTTCACTTGTAATTCACTGTTTGACATTTTTCAGCTTATTTAAATTTAGTTTCGATATTCAATTCAAAATGAATGTCATTTAACCTTGATGTTTATATAATTAATTTGAAAAGTTTTTTTTTTTTTTAGAATTCCATTTCTGAGCCATATCGTTGATTCTGTTAATGCCTTGTCGATATAGTATCGCATATGATAGATGTGTACATAAACGCTATCTGATAATCTTACAATTAAAATTGACTTTTATCATTACAGCTAACACCAATCCATGTCAAATCCCCACTAGATGATAAACCTGATATACAGTCTGTGTTGTCATCAAAGGAAGGGAGGGAGTCCCCAAATCATATGTCCACAATTACTGCCAATCAACAGCAAGATGGAAACCAGGTAACACCAGGTAGTGCTGCTGCTGGAGGTGGTAATTTCAACATAGATGATGAATTCAAGGTCACATCAGTAAGAACTATAAAACAAAATGAAATTGATGGTAATACAACATCTGCATCTGAAGATGAGATTTTGTCATTTGCAATTAAAGAGATTTCTCACAGTACAGACGTTAAGCAATTAGTAGCTAGAAGTTATGAGATAGAAAGCCAATTAGCTCAAGTCGGTGCAAGGGCGCAGTCAGCTCCACAAGAAACCATGCACCAGTTTCCACTCAGCGATGAGAGCCCAAGTTGTGGCTATAATTCAGCAGCTTCCATGCTGAGCGATGATGATGTCACAGCATTTGGGGTCAGTGGGTCACTGGTTACTGTGACAGAACATAACAACCCATCAGCAATTGAGGCTAGTGCAATAAAAGATGAAATTGATGAAGCTCTTTGTAAAGAGGATATTACCAGTGATCAGAATGTGATCACCGACCTAACTGAATGTCACAAGACATCCACGCATGAACTTTCTGCTCAAGTTAATGAACCCTTAGATACAGAATCTGCTACAGGACACACAGACAAACACAATTCTATGCAAGGTATCCACGTTATACCGACTGCTGCTTTGCCTGACAGTCAAACTTCCACCTCTCGAGACTCCTTCAGAACTATTCACTCCTCCATACCAAGCTCTGTCTCAGTTGTTAGAGAAGATGCCCCACTTGGGGATTTACTCCAAACAGACAGTCAGACCTCGCTGACCTCGTGTGCTGAGACCGCTGAAGAGAAGGAGAAACTTGAAAAGTTTCTGCCAGTGTCTAGTTCTGTGATTGATGTGATATGTGTTGTGAAACGTCTCTCTGTGTTCGTCACCACCATGTATGAAATGCTGCAGCCTAAACACGATTGTTGTAGTTCCTGTGTACTCAACGAGGATTATACTCTCGAGCATATGGTTGCCATGGGAGATGTAAGGAAACAGGCACAGAAAATTGGAAGTACTTTATTCAGTAAAATGTTACAGGTTTGTATTGACACTTGTCACTCATTAAGAAAAATGTTATCACCTTTTTTGGTCCCTGTTTTGGACACTTGATTTCTCCATGTTTTTGTACCTGTATCTTGGACACACCAGGGCGATCACATTCAAACTTCACACATTATAGATCCATTCGCTTTATAAGTTGATACGAGATAGCTGAATATTTGTACCTTAAATTCATCAAATTCAAACATTTTTGCCATCCTGGAACTAGATCTTAGTTGTGTGTGGATGGATCACCTATACATGTATCTATTCTTTCAGATGATGTATAAGTTATAGTATCATGCTTTAATGAATGACATCTAAAGAATGTCTGAATTACAGATCATGTTTTAACTCATTTTTCTCCTGTTTTAACTCATTTCTCATGGAAGTGACTGACATATTCTTTACGTCTGATCACCAGGTGTTTTCGAGTACTCTTTGTAACTATGCAGATAACACATTATGCCTTGATTTATGTGCAACGTCTAGAAAAACCGCTTTGAAGATGTTAGGAAGACAGGTCAGTATTTTTTGTTAGAATCAAATCCATATATATATACATATATCAAACAGTGGAAAACAACAGTTGGAGCCATCACATGTTAGCTCATCCAAGTGTGTATTTTGTTCTTGCATAGCTTCTCCAACATGTTCGCAATGAGATGAAGACCAACCGTATTTGGGGTTGTCGTCACATGCTGATGGATGAAAAAAATTGCTATAAGTATATTGCTAAAGAATCCAAGTACCTTTCTGATAGCTTTGAACCTGTCACTCAAGAGGTTCGTGAAACCCCCCTCCCATGTAATGCTGTAGTCCATTCATTTATGTACCCGATGAGTGGACTATTAGTTAGCTACAGTGTGTTCCTACTTTGATGTGGTGCAATTACATGTATAAACTGCCCACTTGCCTACCCTTCATAGTCAGGAAAATGGTGTTGTCAGTGCATGTAAAAATCATTGTAGCAAGAAGTAGTGGATTAAGATGGGATGACTAGAACTTGCTTGCAGTCCAGATCAAGTGTATTTAAGTCTTTATAGATGTTATCAATATTGTGTTTAATAATTTAAACTTTTCTTTTGCAGATGTGTACTCGTATAAACAACATAAGTGCTTTGACACATATATTGCCAGACCTGCAAAATATTCTGACACAGGCTTTACCTTTGTACAACGAGAACAGCCAACCTGCGGATGATCCAGAGGTTGACTCTGACCCTACTATTGGAGGTATTGTCCTAATGAATATTTTCATACAGAAATGTCTCTCTTTTAAACAGTGTAATTAATATTGGGGATAATATGCAGTCTTTTAATGCCTCATTGCAGGATACTTTTCTGTTGCAAACATATCTTTACACTGTTTGTGAAATGCTCCAAGGTCTGCCAAATCAACCCCTGTAACTGCATAAGATCAGGAAGCTGTAATGATAAGATCAATAATAGAGTTATCTCATTAGCCATGCAAATGTGTTCACACTTCACTCACTGTTGACAGTCTTATTCAAAACCAATGAAAGTAAATACTTCTCTATTCATTGGCTAGTTTAAATAATGCATATAATAATTTTACAAATCAATTGATTTAATGATTTTGATGATGAATTTTTAGCTCCGCTGTCGACTTTGTCGAACGGAGCTTATCATATGAGTGATTGTCTGTCGTCATCTGTCGTTCGTGTCGATGTTTTACTTTTTCGACTACTTCTTGAAAACTACAAGCCTAAATGCTTTGATACTTGGTGTATATGTACCTTGGGTGGACCTCTCTTAGGTTTCTTCATTTCATGATGATATCTTTAATTCTCTAATTTTGGTGAATATTTTTGTCATTTTTGGTAAAAAGTGATATTTTCGACTTCTTGTTAAAAACCGCAAGTCCAATTGCTTTGATATTACATATATAGGTACTACATGTGGACCTCTCCCAGATTTGTTCATTTTGTAATGATATCTTTAATTCTCTATTATTGGTAAATATTTTTGTCATTTTTGGTAAAATGTAATATTTTCGACTTCTTGTTAAAAACCACAAGTCCAATTCCTAATTTCCGAGTTGCCATTTTTCTCACGAAATTCGATAGAGGGCGTTCTCAAAGTACCTGCATGACAGTCCATTCAACGTTCGTGGTGGGGTTGAAATTTGAGCAGCGTCTGCTGTAAGCAATATACTCAACGCCAGTGGATTCGAATGCGTCGTCGGGAACCTGAGTGGATGCCAAACTATATTCCTGGGTTTGTTCACGGCATTTTCCATCCTGCGCCAGTATTTTTTTAATTCAATAACTGGAAACAGCCGTTTTTCAACCGCAGTTATACATCGATTGAAAAACAAAGACTCTGTCAGCTTCTAGAGATGAGCGCAAACGAAAACATTGAGCCGGATTTGATGGAAATTTCGCTCGTTGCCGATTCCCACATCGATCTTCTTGTTCAGAATCCTTATGATGGCATTTGTTTCGAAGTTGAAGTTAAAATAACTACGGAAGGAAAAAACGTGTGTCCATTTATGATAACTGCATCTGCTGATCGCCTGGTGGATCAAATTAAATCAAACTCACACTACACAGTTACAAACACCAGAAACTAGTAAGGATTTTCCTTCATGGATCATTGCCGAATACACTCTGCCATAGTGAAAATAAATTTTGTATTCTGCACATGATGAAGCTTTACGGAAAGTAAATAACCATTATCAAGTCAATATTTTTTCAGTCTGGCTGTTGTCCAGTCACTTCGATGTAACAAATATGCGAACATATCAGCTATTTCAAACAAAGGCAAAGTATGAAGGTTTTTTGCCAAGTTTTTACGTTACACGGATCTACCAGAGTTATCGTCGACTCACTGTGTTACAGTACGACGACGAATTGTTTGACTCTTGGCGAACATTTAACTCGTTTGCTAACTCAACAAGTTCAAAAAGTTTAGCTTTACGAACATTGCTGCAAGTTATACCACGATCCTGAAGAAATTTGCGGAGTTCTGGAACTTTTTTGCTTTTCCAATCTATTGATTTACGCATGTAAGAATACAGAACTTCAATAAAAACAACCCCACTCAGGCTCGTCATCCGGGTCTTTTGGATGCGCCCTCTAGCAAAATTCCGTAGAAAACTAACAACTCGAAAATTAGGAATTGCTTTGATATTACATATATAGGTGTACTACATGTGGACCTCTCTCAGATTTGTTAATTTCGTGGTGATATCTTTAAATATCTAATTTTGAATTCTTGTTGAAAACAGCAAGTCCCATTGCTTTGATACTATACATATTGTTCATTTTTAGTCCCCGTTCGGACGCAGTCCGAAAACGAGGACTTATGTTTTGACCTCCGTGTGTGCGTGCGTGTGTGCGTCTGTGCGTGCGTCTGTGCGTGCGTCCGGACCTGTATCTTAGAAATGCCTGGACCAATCACAATCAAACTTCACACATACATCATACATGATATCATACATATGCACGTCAATTTGTTTCACGATCTGATTCAAAATGGCCGAATGGCGGCCGTTTTTGTGCTAAAAAATCATAAAAATCAAGCATTTCTCGGCTGTTTACAGATGGATTTTGTTCAAACTTGATATATACATTAGACATTATGGGACCTTGATGCAAATAATTTTGTTTTTCAGATAACATTCAAAATGGCCGACTGACGGCCATTTTGTTTTAATGAATGGGCTTCTAGACCCATATTTCCAACTTGTTTTGACTGATTATGTTCAAATTTTAAATATTCATTATACATCATGTCATAGATAGACAGATATATTGGTTTGACGATCCTATTCAAAATGGCCGAATGGTTGTCATTTTGTGCTAAAAAATCATCAAATATCAAGCATTTATGGATGGATTTTGTTCAAACTTGGTACATACATTAGACATTACGGGTTCCTGATGCACGTCATTTTATTTTTCAGATTGGTTTCAAAATGGCTGACTGGTGGCCATTTTGTTTAAAAATTTTTAATATTCATTATACATCATGTCACAGATATACGGATATATTGGTTTGACGATCCTTTTCAAAGTGGCCTAATGGTCGCTATTTTTGTGCTAAAAAACTTGTTTTATTTTTTAGATCAGATTCTGCATGGCTGACTAGTGGCCATTTTGTTTTAATGAATGGGCTTCTAGAGCCATATCTCTGACATGCTTTGACTGACTATGTTCAAATTTTATATATTCATTATACATATATTCATAATGGCTGATTTTGTTTTAATTAATGCTGTTCCAGAGCAATACATTTGTATCTCTCAATACTCATTTGACGATCAGATACAAATGTCAATCATTTAAATGTTAAACAATCATTATATTCCTGACATGTTTATATTCCAGCTATATTACTATAAACAAAACTTTATATCTTAAATTTGATAACTAACGGGGACTGTGCCATGCATGGCTTGTCAAATAATATCTTCAGTTCTTTAATTGAAATGTACATCGCTAACAGTGGAGCTATCTCAGCCGACAGGCTGCTTGTTAAGTCTACCTAACAAATTTATGGTCAATAGCTGGCTGTGATTGTGTACGTTGACCATCATTCCTACATGTAGGTGTTGTTGTAGAGGTCTCAGACACCTCAGTAAAATGAAGCATACCACCCTATTTAAAATAGCAAAAGAAAACAAAATAAATTTATTGAGATTTAGTTCACTGGCACATGCACTCTTAAAATCATATTTTCCTCTGAAACCTTCTTGAAGACATTGATTTTTAATATAATACTTCTTTGGTTTGTATATCAATGATTTTGAGAGTAATTAGTTTAACCTTTAAATATACCATTTATTCTCCTACCTGTTGAATGTATGCATTTAAAATACTGAATAATAAGAATTAATTCATAGATTATGTTGTGATTGGTGAGATTTCGTCAGAATCACTGGCATCCACTCCTGACCCAGAAGTATGTTCATCTGATTCTGCCACTGCTGGTACCTGCACACCGAGTGATAACATATACAGAACTTATCCCCAATACCAATCACTACTAGATGTTGTATTTGGACACTGTGAGTGGCATCTTTGCTGTGTTACCGATAGTCTGGTCAATCTACTGGCTCACAAGGTATGTAAGCCTTTGATTTTCATCGTTTTTGTTACTAATACTTGCCAACAAACTTATAGATTGCTGAGGTGTTGACTTGGTTTTCATGACATTTCCGATCAATCAGGAATTTATGACAAAAGTTATATGTATTTTAGTCAAAAAATAAACCTGTCAATCACTGTCACACTTGTCTGATGTTTATTTTTCTGCAGTTTAAAAAAAAATAATGTGTGTCGTTTTTTTTCAGCTCAATTTATTTTTCCAGCAAGGGTTGTCACTATTAGTAGAGCTGGACATGGAAGGGTATACTATAGAACGACGATTTGAACCACTGACAAAATTTCTGAAAAACTATCTGAGAGCGCTTTCCCAATGGCTGTATCCTGACAATTATGACAAAGTGTATTTGGTGTTGTGGTATTTCATTGTGCAGGTGAGTCTATGTTTGATTGTACGATTGTACACACTCATTGGAAATACAAAAAAATATCACCTTTTTTGTGCTCTGTTGTAATACTCAGTATATATAGAAGTAGTGGTGAATACAGGCATCTGCTAGACATAGGCTTTTGTAGTCAGATTCACTAGAAAGTACTAAAAAACGGTTATGATTCACCAGAAAGTACCGGTACCAAAAATAGTTATGATTCACCAGAAAGTACCGGTACCAAAAATAGTTATGATTCACCAGAAAGTACCGGTACCAAAAATAGTTATGATTCACCAGAAAGTACCGGTACCAAAAATAGTTATGATTCACCAGAAAGTACCGGTACCAAAAATAGTTATGATTCACCAGAAAGTACCGGTACCAAAAATAGTTATGATTCACCAGAAAGTACCGGTACCAAAAATAGTTATGATTCACCAGAAAGTATCAAAAATGGTAATTATTCTCCAACTCTATATGACATAACAGATCATTAAATTTCAAAACCTTTATCTACCACTGGTGAACACTGTCTTAGAATAATATAATATTTTTTACAGGATTTTGAAAATGAAGCCTATCAACTCCGAAGATTTGGTAATCGAGCTGAAGCTAAAGCCATGCTGTTGTTGCAAGCCCTGAGTGTGAGTTTTCTATAATTGTCTTGATTGTTCATATACTGAGGGACTGTCCACTACAGTTGTTGATGAAAAAAAGTCTAAAAGATATTTTAGATAAAATTTGTTGTCATGGTTACAAAGATGCATGTGCTCTAGTTTTAAACTCAATTTTGTGTAATTATCGATTTGTAATTGTTCATTCTTGTTATTTATATTCAGTACATGATAGAGTTCATCCATGATGGTGGTGATGGCTTGTCTATTGATCAGATCATACCTCCTGCAGTAAGTATGACACAGTGGAGAAGATTCTTCTTACTTAAAACTCTTTAAACATAAAAATTGTCTTTTATGACCATTCACAATAAAACTGCAAAATTGTTTACATACTGTTAACAAATGTTCATCAAAATCTGTGGCAGATAGTAAATTATATTCATTTCATCCAAAATTAACAAGAACTTTTAGAAAATGCAAGTTTTGGATCCATATTTTGGTGGGAAAAATTGAGGTGTTCAAAGGGTTAATAAAGTAAATTTAAAAAACTATAAAAATTCCATAAACTTTGACACTTACCACAGTGGTTCACATGTTAACACAATGCAAGACATGAGTGTTTCTTGTTTTTGAATTTTATTTTAAATACATTCAATTCAGATTATACATTATATACAAGTTGGCATCAAACATTTAAGTTATGCTTTACGCCCAGGATCCTGAACTCGGTAATTTTTTCTCAAAGACATATCCCCCTCAATCAGTAACATGGTGAGTTAAAAGTGTCATTTGCACTCGTTTCGGGGGGGGGGGGGAGGTGCTTGGGTAAGCACCCACCCCTAAAAAAATGATTTTCTGAGTTGAGGACCCTGGGAGCTAACACGGTTGAGTACAGTAGTAACAAAAAAAATGTGCAAAATATTTTTCCAACTGAAAAAATGTTGGTTCTCAAAAACTTAAAACCATTGTATTTATGCATATATATTTATAAACCTCATTGTTTTATCTCCATAGGAACATGTCATGCAGTTATTACAGTTATATAGTTGGTCAACCAAGAAACTCATTCATTTATATCGAAGACTTGTAGTCCAGGTAGGTTACATTTCAACTATAGAGGGCGCTGTCACTTTTATTCAAATACAGCTAGCTATAGAAAATATTTTATTTCTCTGTGTCACATGTCTCCCTCTAGTGTTGACTTTTGTGCTTATTTCCCATAATGTAGATTTTTCCAAGGTTTCTTTGAAATGTATTCTCCTTAGTTTAAATTAGTGTATTTTTGTATTGGCACCAATGGACGAAAACACTATAGAATGGATACAATAGATCTACCATATACTGTAAAATGACTAATTTTCACTGGGTTAAAATTTCGCTGATTTATCATTTCAGGCATATTCAGTGGGTTTTAAATTCACGGTTTTATCATTTAGATAATGTGTTCTATGCTAAATTTTACATATTCACTGAGTTTTAATTTAGCACATTTTCAGTATAATTACCCCCTTTACAGTAAATATATAATGGTGGCACGTACCTTGTGTTATAATTAGTGTTTTACTCTTTATTAGAGGATAAGGCTATTGTATTTGTTTTATTAGAAGTACTTCTCCAATAGAAGCACACATAAACCAAAAAATGTCATTTAATGTATAAGAGATCATTAAACTATTATTTATTTTGGACCATAGACATATACATCCATAATTGGAGTAAGTGTTTGTACTAATAACGGAGCAAATATGGTGTTATCTTTGTGTTTTCAAGGTTTCATAATGTTGACACTAGAGGGCACTGTTGAATTTGATCACTGTCAGATGAGGTCCGAGTGACCATGAGAAATTTGCTAAAAACACATTTCTAGATAAGGGAAATGAGTCATTGAGTAAGTAAAAAAGTTTTTTTTGCATTTGGCAATGGTTATTTATTCTAGGGTCGGTATTTGTGTACTGCCGATTTGTGGTGCTTTGGATAAAATGGCAATCAATATTGACAAGTGTTCATGGTGTTCTGAGATGCAAAGACACAAAATTGTGCTATCGTGCCCTGACTTTTTTTTTCTGCCAAAGGCTGTTTGGATATGACGTAAAACTATGATTCTCTCATTTTGTAGTCCCTGGGGTATACATTTATAGTAGATTTTGTAACTATTAAATGTATTGGTTAAGTTTATTTTACCTATGCTGTATGGGCATTGATACCTGAGGCAGCATGGGGATTTTATATATTCAATTATTTTGGAATTGATGTATCAGCCGGGACAATCCTTGTGTTAATATAGTGACTAAAATAGTAAAAAATTACATTTCAGGAACATTTCCTGTTTACTTTCACTCCCTAAGTTATCCCTAAGTAAGATAAAAAAAACATCTAACTTGTGCTACAGCTTTAATCCTTAAGAATGACCCTGTAATTGAGATGACAGATTCGCATGAGAAAACTTGCTGAAATGTGACTTGCAAATCAAATTTTGTTGCCATGTCACTCTGTGTGCCACACCACTCTATGTTGAATGCCTGAATTTACACTGAAACACACATTTTTCTTTCGTCATTGTCAGCGAAAATCCAATTGATTGTACTTCACACAGTTTGTAATTTGAATAAATGTTCATCTGTTACAAGATGGTGGCTATTATTACCTCTGCATATTCGTGTTGATGAAATCACTGATAACTTAGTATGAATTTCCACTCAATGCAAGGAGTAAATCAATCAGGTTGTTTAATTTAAAATTGATTGGTAATATGAGATTGGTTTATCTGTGTTGTGTCCAAAAGAGTTTTCACAATATTGCTACAATCATGAGACTGTACATACAGTCATGTTTATTGACCTTGTCTTGAGGTCGTACATCATAGAGCGGAGAAAAGTACACTTACATGTAAAGTATGTTACTTGTTTTTAAATTTTGCTCAACATTAGTCTTACAATAATCACAATGCCTAGTATAAAGTGATTGCAAATTTTGTTTTGATTCCTCTAAGTAAAAAGTGAGTACAAAGTGAGCTTATTCTCTGTGTAAAAATGATTCAAATTCACAATGTATACAGCAGCTTGATGCATGACAATTTTATACTCGTGTTGTTACATTGTATTCCTAATGTATTTTAATACACTGGATATTTTGCATTAGCAATCAAAATAAAATATTTAAAATGATTATAAATATATATGAATCATCATAACTGCAATATTTGCATTGGGGAGAATTGTTACTTTTAGGAAGATTACTTTAATTATCTATTTTAACAATATTTTTGTCATGTTATTTTTGACCTCTGTTAGATGTGTTCTGTTTGTGATGATAACATGAGTTCTCTATATTTTTGGTAAAACTTAAAAACTGTCCTATTTGTTGTGATACTTAGTTGGGCCTCTATAAACTGTACTCAAATTTGAGAGGAATTGTTGGTCATGTGACCTCATCAAGATGCATGAATGAGATTCCTAGTTAGTTAGTTAGGTGGGTGTGTCCTTAGCAACAAGCAGTGGCAGATAAAATCATTTCAGAAATCATTCTTATACATTTATGCCTTACCTTGTGGATATTTGCTCTTGTTGTTTTTTTAAATTAATCTTATGTTTTGACCTCAGTGTGTCCGTGCATGCATCTGTGCGTGCTCCGGACCTGTATCTTAGAAATGCCTGGACCAATCACAATCAAACTTCACACATATATCATACATGATATTATACATATGCACATCAATTTGTTTCACGATCTGATTCAAGATGGCTGAATGGTGGCCATTTTTGTGCTAATAATCATCAAAATCAAGCATTTCTTGGCTGTTTACAGATGGATTTTGTTCAAACTTGGTATATACATTAGACATTAATGGGACCTTAATGCACATCATTTTGTTTTACGATCTGATTCAAGATGCCCGAATGGTGGCCATTTTTGTGCTAAAAAATCCTAAAAATCAAGCATTTCTCAGTTGTTTACCAATGGATTTTGTTCAAACTTGGTATATACATTAGACATTAATGGGACCTTAATGCAAATAATTTTGTTTTTCAGATAAGATTCAAAATGCCAGACTGGCGGCCATTTTATATTAATGAATGTGGTTCTCTTGCCATATCTCTGAATTGCTTTCACTGATTATGTCCAAATTTTAAATATTCATTATACATCATGTCATAGATAAACAGATATATTGGTTTGACGATCCTATTCAAAATGGCCGAATGGTGGTCATTTTTTGTGCTAAAAAATCATCAAATATCAAGCATTTCTGGCATTTATGGATGCATTTCGTTCAAACTTGGTACATACATTAGACATTACAGGTTCCTGATGCACGTCATTTTATTTTTCAGATTGGATTCAAAATGGCTGACTGGCGGCCATTTTGTTTTAATGATTGGGCTTCTAGAGCCATATCTCTTAAATGCTTTGATTGATTATATTCAAATTTTAGATATTCGTTGTACATCATGTTATATATATACATGTATTCAAAATGGCTGATTTTGAATGCTGTTCCAGAGCAATATCTCTCAATATGGACAAGTACTTGTTTGATGATCAGATACAAATGTCAATCATTTTAATGTTAAAAAATCATATTCCTGACATGGTTATATTCCAGCTATATTACTATAAACAAAACTATATATCTTAAATTTGATAACTAACGGGGACTGTGCCATGCATGGCTGTTCGCTTTTGTATTAACTACATAATTTACTTATTATTATTATTATTATTATTATTATTATTATTATTATTATTGAGTTGTTGCTGATCTGTTTTAACAAAATCATCATCACATTGTACATATTGGGCTAACATCATTATAGCATGGACTTCAATATAAAATTATCTCTACACAGTACTGTCTCAATCTCATTTAAATTAAATTAGTACTGATTAGAGTCAAAACAGTAGAATAAAACATATTTTGAAAACATGTTTAATTTCCTAAGCAATAGTAATACTACTTCAGCATCTTATTTATAAATCTGACAGTCAGCCGGACAAAGTATCTGTTTATTGTCATTCAGAATTTGTGAAATCAGGAAACAATAAATGCATACATGCAGCTGTGGCAAATCTTTGATATTGATATGTCTATAAGCGTCTTTCATTCCTCATCCACTCGGCTTTCTTTATCACTCTAAGTGAGTGCATTTATTGCTGCAATAAATTTATTCTCTCTATGGCCTTAGTCCCCAGGGAGATAATTGAAATGTAACACTGGAGGGAATGGAATTTCAGTATTGGAGATAAAATAGTCCTGTGTCTGTGGATAGTTTCATCTGAGTGACTGGTGCCAGGGACATGAAATTTGACAAAGCTATTCAGGATAGTGTTTAGGCAAAATTGGTTGCGTTACTTCTAAGTAGGGTCTTATCATGGTACTCACATTATTTACAAGTACTTTATAAATGTACACTGTTTACCCAGTCTGTGGTCTTGGATACATTTTGTATTTAATTGACATGTCATCCATGGCTTATCATTCGCATAGTGCTTGACAATCATGGCAATTCAATCACAAATATGGCCTTCCCTTAATAAAAATGATTCATTTTGGGACTATTATAATTTTGATGAGTTTCTTTTTTATGAACTTAACTATAGCCTGTTGACTTCTTTTTTTTCGTTGAATTTGGTATGTCTATGGAGCTTTCAGCAGGTGGGTTTCCCAATGTTTTCCAACAATGTTGTGAGCAGCCTGTTTATCACAGCTTGCTGTGAGCATCATAGTCATTGCACCATGTTGTGAGCAGCCTGTTTATCACAGCTTGCTGTGAGCATCATAGTCATTGCACCATGTTGTGAGCAGCCTGTTTATCACAGCTTGCTGTGAGCATCATAGTCATTGCACCATGTTGTGAGCAGCCTGTTTATCACAGCTTGCTGTGAGCATCATAGTAATCTAACTAAATTGAGAGCGTGGATCAAATCGCATTGTGATTGGCATAGGCATTACATCCTCACTGTTCAATATTGGTTCTGTACATAATTCAAACATGAACTGCTCAGATTCTTGATTAAAAACAAAATATCTGCACAATTAGATATTGTAAAAGATCATCTACAATATTTGCTATTTTCACTCTATTAGTGATGGAGTAAAAATAGAATATTGGAAAATAAATGTCTAAAATTTCAGGAGATTGAGTCGTATTGATGAAGATAATAAGACCCTGAAGTATATGTGTTACTTAATGAATATAGGTTGTTTTATTGACAAATTGAAATTGCCTGTGTCCCCTCAAGAGAGAAAAACCACTGACACCTCGTAGTTAATCTCTTTTTTAGGTAATTGGCTCAATACTGAGATTATAATTATGACACTTTCTTTTCGAAGTGATGAATTGATCTGTTTTCTGCAGTGAAAAACACATTCATCTCAATTGTGCTTCAGTGTGACCTTCTCTTGACCTCAATGCTATTTGCCAAATAAGAATTTCTGGGACATCTGTTTTTTTTTTTGAAATGAAGTGATTGCACATTTATAAATTAATATTGACATTATTAAAATTTGAATTTTCAAAATATAATGACCACTGAGGTGTATCACATCAGATGATATGCTATTTATTCTTACTGGAATGTAATCAGTATTTTTTAAGGGTGTTCACTTAGTTTCAACTTAATTAGTTTGGCGGTAAAACAGTGCATTCTATTCTATCTTCACCTTGATTTGATTTAGTGGATTTGACTTACTATTTTATAGGTTAAAATAGTGAAATTGAAAGCAAGTGAGTAATTATATTAGTAATTTTAACTTTTTGAACTGCATAATTTCTATGAAACATTTGTATTTATATTTTTAGCTCCGCTGTTGACTTTGACAAGCGGAGCTTATGATTAGTGATTGTCCGTCGTCGTCCGTGTCAATGTTTTACTTTTTCAATTTCTTCTTGAAAACTACATATTTAGTATATATGTACCTTGGTCAGACCTCTCTTAGGTTTGTTCATTTCATGATGATATCTTCATTTCTCTAATTTTGGTGAATATTTTTGTCATTTTTGGTAAATAAAGTGATATTTTCGATTTCTTGTTAAAAACCGCAAGTCCAATTGCTTTGATACTACATATATAGGTACTACATGTGGACCTCTCTCAGATTTGTTCATTTTGTAATGATATCTTCAATTCTCTAATTTTGGTGAATATTTTTGTAATTTTTAGTAAAAAGTGATATTTTCGACTTCTTTTTAAAAAACGCAAGTCCAATTGCTTTGATATTACATATATAGGTACTACATGTGAACCTATCTCAGATTTGTTTATTTTGTAATGATATCATTAATTCTCTGATTTTGGTGAATATTTTTGTCATTTTTGGTAAAAAGTGATATTTTCGACTTTTTGGTAAAAACTGCAAGTCCAATTGCTTTGATATTACATATACATTGTATAGGTACTACTGTGGTCCTCTCTCAGATTTGTTCATTTCATGATGATATCTTCAATTCTCTAATTTTTATGAATATTTTTGTCATTTTTGGTAAAAACTGATATTTTCGACTTCTTGTAATAAACCGCAAGTCCAATTGCTTTTATATTACATGTATAGGTACTACATGTGGACCTCTTTCAGATTTGTTCATTTTATGATGATATCTTCAATTATCTAATTTTGATGATTATTTTTGTCATTTTTGGTAAAAACTGATATTTTTGAATTCTTGTTGAAAACAGCATGTCCCATTGCTCTGATACTATACATATTGTTCATTTTCTAATGATATCTTTATTTGAAATGTGCATTGCTAACAGCGGAGCTATCTCAGACGATAGGCTGCTTGTATTAATTTTGCCTAAATAAGGAAGAATTGTTTATTGGCTTTAATTGCTATTCAAAAAATGTTGATTTTGTGAATGTGAATGAAGTTAAATTTGACACTGAATTGGTTAATAAGCCATCATAAAACTGGGATTCCATACTGGCCTTTGTCTGTCAGTTTTATTTGTTCATTAACACTGATGTCTCCACCATGGATTGGCAGATTTGGTTCTAAATAGGCACCAAACTAGTACATTATAAGGCATACATGTATATGCATGTTGTTTTATTTCTCGATTTGATTCAACATGGCTAGCCTGTGCTAAGATTAGCGACATGCTTGCTAATGAAATAAGTTGGTGTCTAATGTTTTGTGCAAATTATTAGCCTAATTTATTTTTATCTTAACAAACAATGTGAAAATTGTGGATGTTTTTAGGTGTATACATGTACAACCATAATATGAATGTGCTAAAATAATATACTTCAGTTACCAAACTTTACACATACAAGGCAAGAGCAAACCATGCTCTAACCAATTACAAGGCTACAGCACACCATGCTCTAACCAATTACAAGGCTACAGCACACTATGCTCTAACCAATTACAAGGCTACAGCAAACCATGCTCTAACCAATCACAAGGCTACAGCTAACCATGCTCTAACCAATTACAAGGCTACAGCAAACCATGCTCTAACCAATCACAAGGCTACAGCAAACCATGCTCTAACCAATCACAAGGCTACAGCTAACCATGCTCTAACCAATCACAAGGCTACAGCAAACCATGCTCTAACCAATTACAAGGCAAGAGCAAACCATGCTCTAACCAATTACAAGGCTACAGCACACCATGCTCTAACCAATTACAAGGCTACAGCAAACCATGCTCTAACCAATCACAAGGCTACAGCTAACCATGCTCTAACCAATTACAAGGCTACAGCAAACCATGCTCTAACCAATTACAAGGCTACAGCACACTATGCTCTAACCAATTACAAGGCTACAGCAAACCATGCTCTAACCAATCACAAGGCTACAGCAAACCATGCTCTAACCAATTACAAGGCTACAGCACACTATGCTCTAACCAATTACAAGGCTACAGCAAACCATGCTCTAACCAATCACAAGGCTACAGCTAACCATGCTCTAACCAATTACAAGGCTACAGCAAACCATGCTCTAACCAATCACAAGGCTACAGCAAACCATGCTCTAACCAATTACAAGGCTACAGCAAACCATGCTCTAACCAATCACAAGGCTACAGCTAACCATGCTCTAACCAATCACAAGGCTACAGCTAACCATGCTCTAACCAATTACAAGGCTACAGCAAACCATGCTCTAACCAATCACAAGGCTACTGCAAACCATGCTCTAACCAATTACAAGGCTACAGCTAACCATGCTCTAACCAATTACAAGGCAAGAGCAAACCATGCTCTAACCAATCACAAGGCTACAGCTAACCATGCTCTAACCAATTACAAGGCTACAGCAAACCATGCTCCAACCAATTACAAGGCAAGAGCAAACCATGCTCTAACCAATTACAAGGCTACAGCTAACCATGCTCTAACCAATTACAAGGCTACAGCTAACCATGCTCTAACCAATCACAAGGCTACAGCTAACCATGCTCTAACCAATTACAAGGCAAGAGCAAACCATGCTCTAACCAATCACAAGGCTACAGCTAACCATGCTCTAACCAATTACAAGGCTACAGCTAACCATGCTCTAACCAATTACAAGGCTACAGCTAACCATGCTCTAACCAATTACAAGGCTACAGCTAACCATGCTCTAACCAATCACAAGGCTACAGCTAACCATGCTCTAACCAATTACAAGACTAGAGCAAACCATGTTCTAACCAATTACAAGGCTACAGCTAACCATGCTCTAACCAATTACAAGGCAAGAGCTAACCATGCTCTAACCAATCACAAGGCTACAGCTAACCATGCTCTAACCAATTACAAGGCTACAGCAAACCATGCTCTAACCAATTACAAGGCTACAGTTAACCATGCTCTAACCAATCACAAGGCTACAGCTAACCATGCTCTAACCAATTACAAGGCTACAGCTAACCATGCTCTAACCAATCACAAGGCTACAGCTAACCATGCTCTAACCAATTACAAGGCTACAGCTAACCATGCTCTAACCAATCACAAGGCTACAGCAAAGCATGCTCTAACCAATTACAAGGCTACAGCTAACCATGCTCTAACCAATCACAAGGCTACAGCAAAGCATGCTCTAACCAATTACAAGGCTACAGCTAACCATGCTCTAACCAATTACAAGGCTACAGCAAACCATGCTCTAACCAATTACAAGGCAAGAGCAAACCATGCTCTAACCAATCACAAGGCTACAGCTAACCATGCTTTAACCAATTACAAGGCTACAGCTAACCATGCTCTAACCAATTACAAGGCTACAGCTAACCATGCTCTAACCAATTACAAGGCCACAGCAAACCATGCTCTAACCAATTACAAGGCAAGAGCAAACCATGCTCTAATCAATTACAAGGCTACAGCAAACCATGCTCTAACCAATTACAAGGCAAGAGCAAACCATGCTCTAACCAATTACAAGGCTACAGCTAACCATGCTCTAACCAATTACAAGGCTACAGCAAACCATGCTCTAACCAATTACAAGGCAAGAGCTAACCATGCTCTAACCACTTACAAGGCAAGAGCAAACCATGCTTTAACCAATTACAAGGCTACAGCAAACCATGCTCTAACCAATTACAAGGCAAGAGCAAACCATGCTTTAACCAATCACAAGGCTACAGCTAACCATGCTCTAACCAAATACAAGGCTACAGCAAACCATGCTCTAACCAATCATAAGGCAAGAGCAAACCATGCTCTAACCAATCACAAGGCTACAGCAAACCATGCTCTAACCAGTTACAAGGCAAGAGCAAACCATGCTCTAACCAAACACAAGGCTACAGCTAACCATGCTCTAACCAATTACAAGGCTACAGCAAACCATGCTCTGACCAAACACAAGGCAAGAGCAAACCATGTTCTAACCAATTACAAGGCAAGAGCAAACCATGCTCTAACCAATTACAAGGCTACAGCTAACCATGCTCTGACCAAACACAAGGCAAGAGCAAACCATGTTCTAACCAATTACAAGGCTACAGCTAACCATGCTCTAACCAATTACAAGGCAAGAGCAAACCATGCTCTAACCAATCACAAGGCTACAGCTAACCATGCTCTAACCAATTACAAGGCTACAGCAAACCATGCTCTGACCAAACACAAGGCAAGAGCAAACCATGTTCTAACCAATTACAAGGCAAGAGCAAACCATGCTCTAACCAATTACAAGGCAAGAGCAAACCATGCTCTAACCAATCACAAGGCTACAGCTAACCATGCTCTAACCAATTACAAGGCTACAGCTAACCATGCTTTAACAAATTACAAGGCAAGAGCAAACCGCTCTAACCGATTACAAGGCTACAGCTAACCATGCTCTAACCAATTACAAGGCAAGAGCAAACCATGTTCTAACCAATTACAAGGCTACAGCTAACCATGCTCTAACCAATTACAAGGCAAGAGCAAACCATGCTCTAACAAATTTCAAGACAAGAGCAAACCATGCTCTAACCAATCACAAGGCTACAGCAAATGTTGGCTTGCACTTCTGACATGCAATGTCTTCATTGGTTTAGTTACAACAACCAGTTTCCTGACATTTTTTCTTTGATCATTTGTCTTCCATAATAGAAGAGCAGAGAAAATGGCTCATTAGACATCAGTTTGGAGTTACCACCTAGAGAGACGTTAAAGAGAATGAGGCATGACTTGCATACCATCCGTAAGTGCTTCAGTGGTAAGCAGCTTGTTGACTGGATCCTGATCAATTATTCCTTTCAAGGTAAGTGGAGGCAATCTGTCGTAATTAGTGCTCTAATCTGCTGTCAATTGCTTCCCATCAAACAAAGTGTTAACTTTTATGTAAAGATATCCTTGTTGTGTAGCTGTTAACACAACTTAGAGCTGAGAAAATACCATCAACATAGTGCCACTTCATGACACTTATGTTACTGCATCTAGAATAATAAAATGTCATTGTCATTATACATTCAACATGTTTCAATATGCAATATGTTATACAATTTCTGAATGTGTCATTTGCATATGAATAGACTAATTTGCATATTTATTTTTTCATTACTTCTATAGACTGTTCTGTGCAGGTTCATTATAATATAGAAGATTTATATATTTCACTTTTCAAACAAGGCTATGAAGTACCTATAAATCAGTATTTTAATGCAGCCAGAGTTCCCCTAGAATAAATTGCCTATGAATCCCTGTGAGTCGCCCTACTCTAGTTAAAAGCAGTTCATAGTCATTACGTCACTTTCAATTGTAGATGCTGGGAATCAGGAGACATGGCAGGTACCAATTTAAATAGAAGAAGCGTTCTTTAATTGTAATACTTAAAATCAATCTGTATTGTACTTTGCAGGAACTGCTAACATTGGATTTCCAGAGGAAAGACTAGAGATTGATGAAGCTCGACTTTTAGCTCAGAAACTGTTAGATCTTGGTGTGATACGCCAAGCTGTGGATGATATGAATACCTTTGTCTCTCCAAGTATGTTGATAGTTTGTGTGGTTTTTCAAGATTTTATGATACTTTGAATATTTTGGGGTTAATCTTTTTGACTCCCGTGTGCGAAGCACAAAAAGGGAGTCATTGCAGTTAGTGTGTCTGTCTGTCTGTCTGTCTGTCTGTCTGTCTGTCTGTCTGTCTGTCTGTCTGTCTGTCTGTCTGTCTGTCTGTCTGTCTGTCTGTCTGTCTGTCTGTCTGTCTGTCTGTGTATGTATGTGTGTGTGTATGTGTGTATGTGTGTCCAACTGTTCCACTGCTATCTCAAGAACCATACATCGGTTTTTGATGAAACTTGCTGCATAGATGCTCTGGGCCAATGCGCAGATTTGATTAGGTTTTGGTAAAAATCCATGCTCGTTAATTACCTAATTTGCATGATAATTAGCTAATTTTTAGCTGTTCTATGACTGTTCCACTGATATCTAAAGAACCACTCATTGGATTTTGATGAAACTTGGTACATAGATGCTCTGAACATATGCGCAGATTTGATCAGTTTTTGGTAAAAATCCATGCATATTAATTACCTAATTTGCATGATAATTAGCTGATTTTTAGCTGTTCCATGATTGTTCCACTGATATCTAAACAACCACTCATTGGATTTTGATGAAACTTTGTACATGCACGCTCTGAACTAATGCTAGGTTTTGATTAGTTTATGGTAATAATCCGTGGATACTAATTACCTAATTTGCATAATTATTAGTCAATTTTCGGTTTTTCCACTGATATCTCAAGTACTAATCATCACATTACAATGAAACTTGGTACATAGATGTCATATGACACTGCACAGACCTGATAGTTTTTATGGTAATATCAGTACATATTAATTACCTAATTTGCATAATTAATTAATTTTCAGCATTTGATACATGGGAGTTCTTTCTAAGCTTTCTTTGATTGGGTAAATATTTGTGCATATTAATGACCTTATTAGCATAATTAGTTAATTTTCAGCTATTTACCTGATATCTCAAGTACTAATCATCGTATTTCAATGAGATTTGCTACATAGATCTTCTAGGATATCTCATGTACATGTACAAGTAATTTTTAATGTGTCTTCAATACTCTCAGCACACGAGTGTTCTTTCTAAGCTTTCTTTGATTATTTATTTCAGGTTACTTCCAAATATTCTGGATCCTCCCAATTCACCCTGTATTTGTGTTGTGTGGTTCTTTTATATTCTCTTGAGAAATGGTTGGTGATAGGTTAAAATGTTTATTTTATGTGTTCTTTGACAAAAAAGTCTGCCAGTTGGTTAAATATAATACCAATGAAACGAAAAAAACAACAACTTGACATGCTTATGTAAACCATTATGACTTGTTTTTGTACCAACTGTGAACAAAATCCATCTAGACATGTGTAAGAAATGAAGATGAACACACAGATGAATAAACAGACTTCCAAAACATAAGACTTAGTCCATCAGAGATCAATAATGACAAATGCGATCAGCATCATTGGGTGACTTTGTGATAAAAATATAAATACTGCTTCCAGCTAGTACATGTACATTCCAACCTTTTGTTTTAGTTAGACAGATATCTAACTGTATAGAAATAGTGTCTGTAATAATTGGCTAGCACCAGCGAAAACTACAAATGAATGAGAATAATTGAATATGGATATATTAATCAATAATTATAAAGAATGGATATATTAATCAATAATTATGAACTCCCTGCTAAAATTACCCATAATCCAATGTGCATGACATAGTACATAAACTGTCATATTTTCACCCAAGGATAATTCTTCGTTAACATTTTATTTATTTATTTTCAAATCCATGCAGAGAAAATAGCTGCTGTGTTGCAACTCATATTACAGTTACAAATAATCAGCACATACATATACAACCATGCAAAATATTCTGAGAATAGTGTGTGTTGCTTATTGAGATTATTGTATCTGTTTTCAGCTCGTGCTAGAAGCTCCACCACAACAGATGCATCCTCTCCACTGCCGTCACCCTATCCAGAAGTAACCTTTCATAGCCGTCCACATTCATCACTCAAATTCCAGAGAAGCTGTAACTCTGATGGCAATTCTTTAGAAAGAGCACGTTCCTCTACAATTGATACTGATGAGATGAGATCTTGTCCTGAACATGCAATGGATGAAAGAGGTGGAAGTGGTGACTGTGTGAGACAGACAGGTGCCAGGAGTGAGGTAGTTAGCGATAGTATGGGTGAGATAGATGCCATGAATGAGGTTGTAAGTGAGGGTGTGGGCCAGATAGGTGCCAGAAATGAGGTAGTTGGTGAAGTTATGGTGCATATGGCTGAGGATGGTACAAAGGAAGGAAGAAGGGAGTCTAGTGTCTTTGAAAGTCAGAACCATTCAGAAGAGGTAGGAAATCTATCAGATGGAGGACAGAAAAAACGTCTCAGTGAGAGGAGGGGGAAAAATCTTAAGGAGGTATCGCTAGTGAGTTTTGATGGAAGAGAAGGGTTAGAGTCAGTTAATACAGAGCAGATTGCTGTAGAATCTGGTGGTAAAGACCCAAGCAATAGAGATACTCTGCCTGATGACGATGGAGGGGTAGGTTTTGTGCCTGAAAGCACAAATGATTCAGAGATTGGTGGCGGTGATGCTGGTACTCCTGATGGAAACAAAACTCAACAGTCAGCGTCTACCTCAACTACCCGTAGTTCCACCCCCACTAGTTCAAGGACTACCTCCTCTGTGGGTAGTAGTGGTCACATGGAAACACTGCGCTTCATCTATTCACCCAATCATCTTTATCGCTTTACTGAAGTTGATGATGAAGAGCTCTACAGTTACCATAGTGGTTTAACCAACTATTCCTTAACAGATTATCCCAGTGACAACAACGGCAATGACTGTCATCGCATTAAGTTGGGAATGGAGAGCAAAGCTATGGACTCCTTCTTCGTCCTCTCAGTTATTTACTGTCGGAAGGGGAAAGACTCCAAATCGAGGCGTTTTCTGAAACACGTACCAAAAGAAATTATGGATGAATTCAATAATAGAAAATGGAATTTTGGATGTTTGTGATGTTTATAGAGGTGACTGGCATTCTCCTTTGAACTGACTGCTCTATTTTAAATCTATTTTCGATTTTGATCGATTTTGAACTGACTGCTTCATTTTAAACTGACTGATCTATTTTAAATTGACTGCTCTATTTTAACCAACTTCATTCTCTAAACTGACTGTTATATTTTTAACATTTCCTGCTGATGCCATATACACAATGCAGTAGAGGCTTTCAGCAGGTGACGCATTAAACAGACTGCTGCATTTGTTGAGTCACATCCCATCATGTCATTTACGTAATTATGTATCTTTCTGACCATTTTTTTTATTCACTCTACTCTCAGTCATACAGTCAGTTTTTAAGAGAAGAAGTCACCAATCATATTACGCCACTACTAAACCAATCAGGGATGATCTTTTATATTAGCACACACAGTGCCACAAGTTTATGCAATATTTATACATTTGTATGTACCAAACAGAGAACATAAGTTACCATAGATTTCTTACTGTAATATTTGTTTGGTTGAATAATGTATTTTTGCTTGGAATTAATTTTCACTATTTTCACTGAAGGAAAATAATTCATTGAAAATAAAATCTAGCAAATATATTTTTTTCCTATATTTTACATTCAACTCATCAAAAAACATTGAAAATGTCTATTCGTCAAAAATTAATTCCAGCTAAAATAAAGCATTTTACAGTATTCAATTTATAGTTTAATATCATCTAATCCTTATTGAATAAGACAATCAAAATATAAACATAGCATGATTGCTTTTTGACTCCCGTGTGCGAAGTACAAAATGGGAGTCTTTGCAGTTAGTGTGTATGTGTGTGTGTGTGTGTGTGTGTGTGTGTGCGTGTGTGCGTGTGTGTGTGTGTATGTATGTGTGTTCGTCTTTTCCACTGATATCTCAAGAACCATACATCAGTTTTTGATGAAACTTGGTGCATAAATGCTCTGGGCCAATGCGCAGATTTGATTAGGTTTTGGTAAAAATCCATGCATATTAATTACCTAATTTGCATGATAATTAGCTGATTTTTAGATGTTCCATGACTGTTCCACTGATATCTAAAGAACCACTCATTGGATTTTGATGAAACTTGGCACACAGATGCTCCAAACTAATGCGCAGATTTGATTAGTTTTGGGTACAAATCTGTGCAATATTAATTACCTAATTTGCATAGTGATTAATCAATTTTCGGCTTTTCCACTGATATCTCATACATAGATGTCATAGGACATTGCACAAACCTGATAGTTTTTAGGGTAATATCAGTATATATTAATTAGCTAATTTGCATAATTAATTAATTTTCAGCTTTTGATATTTCAAGTAGTAATCATCACATTTCAATGACACTTGGTACATAGATGTCATAGGACACTGCACAGACCTGATAGTTTTTAGGGTAATACGAGTACATATTAATTACCTAATTAGCATAATTAATTAATTTTCAGCTTTTGATATTTCAAGTAGTAATCATCATATTTCAATGAGACTTGCTACATAGATGTCATAGGACACTGCACAGACCTGATAGTTTTTAGGGTAATATCAGTACATATTAATTACCTAATTTGCATAATTAATTAATTTTCAGCTTTTGATATATCAAGTAGTAATCATCATATTTCAATGACACTTGCTACATAGATCTTCTAGGATTATGCAGACACCTGATTAGTTTTAATTGGATATTAATTACCTAATTTGCATAATGTTCCACTGATATATAAAGAACCACAGATTGAATTTTAATGAAACTTTTAAAGAGAACTATGCAGAAACCCAATTAGTTTTTGGTGGATATTTATGCTTATTAATCACCTAATTAACATAATTAACCTAATTAACACTGATATCTCAATTGATCACATTTGAATAAAATTTGGTACATAAATGCTCTAGGACAATAGACAGGCCTGATTAATTTTGATTAATATTCATTCTCTAATTAGCATAATAATTCATAATTTTTTTGTTCTGTTCTGTTCATATTAGTTACCTGATTTACATAATTCGTTTTTAGCTTTTCCATCAATATCTCGTGTACAAGTAATACTCTCAGCACACGGGAGTTCTTTCTAAGCTTTCTTTGATTTACATTTACATAGTTATGAACAGTTTGATAATGACTTTGGCTATCTAATCATTTTTAGAAACTACTTTATCTTGACCATTTCATCCAGCTCTGTGTTTAAACAATAATTTTTAATTACCTCTTGCTACTCGCCATGGTCATTATGGGTCCCATGTGACATGTATGAAGAGTCATTGTTTATTAACATGTGTGTACTGTGTGGCGACTGTATTGCTTTCAAATGTACCTTCCATATGACATGGGAATAAAGCTTATTAGCACACACAGGTAATAACAGATAGATAGACCTATGTAGTTTAAAGTGTCATATATAAGAAAGAACATCAAAATATCAACAACAAAAGCCTGCATGTGGTAATTTTAACACGTTTTTGCAGCAATTTGTGAAACATCCATGAATCTAATTTACGCCATGGTGGGTGTTTGTAAGTTACAAATCAGTGGAAACTATTTAATTATGTCTTCTTTCTATTCTTGACTGTGCTGGCATGGCCTGTTGACAATATATTACATGCATAGTGCTGCTTAGCCTGCCAGGACGATGTGCTCACTTCACCCTGCTTTGTGCACATATTCGTGAATTATTCTGCTCCACCAGCTATATAAAACATTAGTTTTTGTAGTACAGTTTACTTCAAAGATCCATTTTATTTCTATTGTAGTTTTGATGTGCAAAGACACACTTTCTTTCTTTTTATATAGCAAAATTCAAGACAGACTTTTCTTGAAACCAATCACTGCAAATGTATCATCTAACTTGTACAGAAAAAAATCTCTTTGCCTGTAGATGTACAACAACATTTAGGGATTGGATTTTTCTACAAGTCTAACAGATTTCAAACTGAAATCAATTAATGCAATCTCAGAATAGAAATATATTTTACATGATTTATAGTCCACCTTAGTTTCATAATTTAGCTTTGTTAATTTATTAGTATTTCCTATCAGTGAATCACTACTGAATGAAATGTTATAGCCTTTAATATAATATACAACTGTACTAGGAATATGATGTATTTTATTATTGAGTCAGCTTTTGTGGAGACAGTAGTAGTTTTTAATGTAATAATGTATTGTGCTGTATTTTTATAGTAAATAGAGGCACATTTTAGAGGCATGGAGGGGTGCTGATTATATAACTGAATAACTTTATCTATGAATGAGGTAGCAATGTGTTTGTATAGTCCTAGTCAAATGTTAATTAATCCAATTTGAATGCTCAACAAATTCTATACATTTATATTTCGTTTTCCTTTTTTTAAAAAACTGCCAGTTTGCTTTTATTGACATGTGCATTTCAAAAATAGTGTTGCATTTACATGTTGCATGTCTGGACCAAATCTGCTGTCAAACCAAATGCATTTTCTTGATATTCTTTGATAGGCTTTATGTATACAATTTTTGTCTTGGTCTTTAGGCAGATTTTCATAGGATACTATTGGTTAAGTGTCTTATAATGGCGTATAACCACATAATTCCTTGGTTCCATAGCTTTGACAAGCAGAATACTCAGTCACTTGTCTTTGTTGGCCACTGGTGGATTTTTGCACAAATATTGACATTTGTTACAATGTAGATCCAGAATTATACCTGAAATTAACAAGGTAATGACTGTGAAATAAGTGACAATGTGCAAAATGTTCAACCCAAATTTACGCTGAAAAACTAACAATGTATCCAAGATCAGTGGCAACATATTGATAATTTTGTATCATATTAAATAATTTCATCATATTTTATATGCAGACTAGTGCCTTTTTTGTAATAGTACACCAAATTACCAGTTTTGTGTCGAGAGATTTGTTCAGTCGATGATTTTTACAATTTAAATTTGTAGTTAATAATAACTGCCTTAATGCAAGGGAATAGCAGGGGACCAATTGAGTTGGTGTTTATGCATGTGACCCTTAAACAACCAATCGAGGGCTCAGTATATGTAGTAAATTTGTGCAACTTTAGAGTCATTTACATTTTGGGCTGTAATTCAAGTTTTTTTTACATACTGTTTATATGGTACCAATGTTCTTAATTAAATTGATTGTTAAACTGATTGATTGATTGAAATTCTTGTGGTCCTTGTACCTGACCTGAATCTCTTCTTGATAGTGTTAGATTGCGTAAATTCACAAGGGCTTGTACCGTTCAGTTCAGTTGATGTTGTGTCACGCCAGAATGAATAAATGGGAGGTTTTACAGACAGAATCGATAATAAATACAAATTTCATTATTTTAGAAATAAAACAAAAACCTTATCACCTTCAGTCATAGTTTGCAAAGTGAAAGAATAGATTTTTATTTGATTCAGTCTGTAAAAGTGTCATTCGTTTTGTCCAGTGTGAAATTACATAGTGGTAATAGAACTTAGACTATTTTGAAACCTAATTTTGATGCTTCTGTACATTGTTGGCAACATAATAAGTGTTATGTATGTGGTTGTGAATGTAGTATCCTAGTCACCTTGCCGTTTGTGTGCTTGGGGCAATGACAAATGGGAAATCAACATCCAAAGACACTACAATGCTGAACTTGCTACTGTGAAACTCTCCAACTTTTCTAATGTATAGGCGGGTTCTAATGCATTGGAGGTAAACATCATGCGGTGCTACTGCCTGGTTGCTTTATTGCAAGGCAACTCGTTAGAATAAGTAATTTAATTCAAAATAGTGATTGAACAAAGTTGCTTAAATGAAGGCTCTGGTTGGTTCATTATCTACACAGTACTAGCACAACAATTTTACATGGAACTGGTTAAGCTTGTACTGGAAGAACATGTTGCATCACTACTTAACCCGCTGTTGAAATTTATTTGCTTGGAGACTTGTAGGAGGGTGATTACATTTCCATGGCTTCTACATTGTTGGGGTTCGCTAAGTCTGTTATCTCTACGATATTCAGTCCAGTGCCATTGCCATTGCCAATGCATATCCCGGCTGCATTGGATTCAACTCTGCTGCTGATTCTTATTTGACTGATAACTGTTTGTCTCAACACTGTAAGACATCAGTTTCTGACAAGTTTGCTCTGTCAGTGCTAGAGCAAGGGCACAAGATTTTGTTCCATTTTCCAACCTCTTGACAAAGATCAAAAGCACGCTGCTGGTCCATTGCCAAGGAGCAAATAGGAAGTGGGAATAATTCTGGCAGAAATTACAGCACTGATGGAGAAAGGTGCAGTCGTGTGATACATAGGGCCAAGTTTCTTTTTCTTCATTAGCTCGTTAAGTAGGAAAAGCTTCAGGTGACCTGAAACCAGTTTCGAATCAGTCTCTTCTGAACAACATTAAGTTAGATACATTCAGTTAATAAAACGGAGTTTATCAAACTGAGGATTTCTTAGCATTGCAGAGTTGAATCTGAAGAAGCTTGCCTACATATTCCAATATATCTGGACAGTCAGCCTTGCTTTTAGGTTTTCAGTTGAAGTGATAAGATACCAATTCAAAGTTGGTGTATACAAAGGGCAATGATAGTAAAACTTACTAGTAAACCGACTTTTTAAGTGATGACTGGCTTACAAAAACACCTGTCAAAGCACCTTGCATTCCTGGAATGGATATAGACAGACATTTGGTGGTCTTTCAACCCTAAATAACCCACATCGTGGATCTACAGACAACAGCAACACTGTGACAACTGATGAGTGCTGTGGGAATGTTTATATCTGCTGACTGCTGTCACATGCAACTTAGCTAAGACCAATTTCACAACTTCTGTTGAAGACATCTGACATGGAGGGCAAACCTGGACTTGCTGGTCAAGTTGAACAATGAATACATCATGGTGGGAAACGTTTCATCTCGTTTTGATGGACAGTATTAATTCAATTCAATTAAATCGTTAGAGCAGTGTATGATGAAGGTTGAGGGCACACATGACGGACCAACATACACGGGGAATCTGGGACAAAACACAGAACCATAAACACTTCAGTTGGATGCGGCTCAGCTTGCTCTAGAGGTCTTTCAATCAATCCAAGGCAGAATGTTTTTTCTGAGATGTCACCATCATGACTATCACCTACCTTGTAAAAGAATGGGGGGGGGGGGGGGGGTCAAAGTCACAGTTTCTTAACATCTTGACTCTGAAATCCTCTCCTGATATGCAAATCATTATCAAATTGAACATCCGGGAAATTCACAATTTACCACACCACTAATGTTACACGCATAAAATGCTAGACAACTCATGCATGGACACGCTATCAATTGAATACTTCATTGTCATCCCAACGCTATGCTGACTATGATATACCCCAGACCATTCGGACGAATGGTCTGGGGTAACTATGATAGCTCCATGCTGGTCGATTCAAGGTTATATCCTACAGCTACTGCCACTGCTATTGTGTCATCCGTGGGTGAGGCCCCATGATCATGTCTGCGGTTTCTTATTCACACATACAGGTTATTCTCAAGCTCAGAATAGCACTGAAAAAACATCTGACCAAACTCAGTGCAATTATATGAGAGACACTGGAGTGATACCGTGTTTGATGTATGCAGAATCAAATACATTCTTTCTATCCCTTTATGCCACAGCAAATATAATTCCTCTATTATGCGTCTAATATGGTAGGAAAGTCACCCACAACAGTACCAAATATTAATTAAGAATTGAATGTCAGTTTGAGTCTAAGCATTTCCAAAGACGATGTGGTAAAGGCTGGTGTAGTGATCAGGATCGGTCTAACCATAATATCAAATAGTTTTAGGAATGTTGAGTATTGCTTACAGAGTATAGTAACTGTTTTATTTTAAAGAGAGCTTTAGCACTGTGGTAGAGATCTTCTGCTACATTTAATTTTAATTATAGGTAGGTATGCGGAGAAACATTTTCCATTTGCTTTCCATTAATTACAAATTTATGCTTTTGTCAGATTTATTGAAAATCATGACTAAATTTTGAGACACTTGAATGTATAGCATTTCTGACTTTGGGACTAGATCCCCTGATGGGATGACTCCTAAATTCCAAGCCCTTGGAAATTTACCACTGTAATTAGCTGTAACACAATTGGAACTATTTCGCGATAATTGGATTCGCTTAAAATGTGCTACTGTAATGGTTTGTTTTCTCAGAAATATTTTATTTGTTCGTTTTAGATTTTTTTCTGATAATTTCTTGTATTGATATCAGACATGAAGAAATTAAGAACAATACTACCCTACAGTAGCACATTTTAAGCGAATCCAATTATCCCGAAATAGTTCCAATTGTGTTCTGTATAATAAGTGTTTTTCTGCCTGACTTAATCCTTTCATTTGATATCGGTCATAACCGTCAGATTTTTTGTTTTTACAAGAACTAATTGCTGTTTCTAATTGGGGGATTTTTATTCTGGTCTTGCAATAGGTGTATTAAAAGGTACTTGGATGTCTTATTCCAATTGTATGAATACATTTGCTGCTCTAATATTGGAAATTAGTCTATTTGAGATGTATCAAAACTAGAAATATTTACAAGAGCATTTGTTTAAAAGTGTTAAGTTAGCAGCGGTATGATACATTTAAGTGTAATGAGTGTACACATTCTATCTACAATATAGTCTACTATACGTATCTCTTTGGCGAAGCGACCGAAGGTGCTATACAATTGAACACTATTAACTTACAACAAATACTCATTATTGTTTGAATTGAATATTCATATTCGCCGAGTACAAATACTTACAACATTCAAAGAGATGTAAATATTGAACGGTTTTAAAACACAGTACCTCTATCGGATAATGTTCAGTAAATGTTGCCATTTACTAATAATATTTCAAGTGTATTTGGTGAGTTTTCAGCATAGCCTCTTACAACCATCTCCGCGAACAGGCAATCATGTCCCATTTGCAATGAGCGTCGCTGACCTAATTTACCTGTTTCTACTTAAACATGCACAAATTGATGCATTACTATGGTGTGCACTAACTCAAAAGAATCGTCTATACAGGGATGTACATTATCTAAATTGCTTTGCATCAATATAAATCGTGCTGTGTTGTTGTGATAAATATTTAAAGAATTACTAGTGACAGAGTTATCGTTAAGACACGTTTCCTTGATGTCGGTTGTATCCGTATTACTCGTAAATCGTTATCTAATTACGAGAACGTGACATAGTGACACATTATTTTGTTGGTAATGTAATTGACATCTGATTACGTTAATGCTCAAACAATGCTTAATCGTTTATTTTGGCCCTTTTACAAATCGTGATGATGTTTTTCTGCACGGCCAAGAAATGTACCATGGTCTCACTAGAACAAATGTGCACCCGATAATTATAAAGATAAGATCGTTATTACGTTCACACCAACGTTTGTTTTACAAAGAGCATAATTACGACGGGCAGTGGATAATGCCATAATGGAGCTGTCTCGAAGATAGGAGATGTTTATGTTTATTGTGCACTTTTTCAATCGAACAATATTAGCTGCCAATGTCATAATAATACACATATACATACATGTATATACAAATTTGCTGGAACCTATCAGCTTATTTAAAGTTTAACAACTGTTTTACTTGTCAATATATAAGAGCTTAAATTGCCTAATTGTGAGTACCTACTTTGAAATTAGTTAAATGTAAATACAGTTGTCCGTGGCACTAAAATTCAGTTTTGGAGACCCGCTGCGAATGGTTACAGGTATTGCACCCTTTCAAAATGGCTCAATACTCCGCCATATTCAAAATACAATATGAACGAAAACATATATACATATATTGATAGTTTTGTTTGATATTTCATACTTTCTGATCGGAATGTGATCTAAAAATGTTGCATATGCAGAACTCACAACAGTATTCGGTCGAATAAAATAAATCATTATAAACATAACAACATACAGCCATCCATATTCTTCTACTGACATTTGCAATGTCAATATGGTCATGTGACAAATGTCAAGCCTAATTTGAAATATTCCGTATTGAAGAGATTGATGAATACATAAGTAAATTGATTGACAAATCACATAAGGCCTAACCATAGTCTTGAGAACCTTGCAGCCACAATGTCTAGGTCACGTGTATATCTGTGCTACGAATAAACTCATTATCCCATACGTCTCATTATCTTTGACCACATTCATTCAGTTTGTATGATTTAATTAACTACTTGCACAATTGATTGACAGTTAGACATTACCAGTAACCAATCACCACATTAAATAGAGCAAGGTCAGGTAGCAGCGCATCTACTTGTTATTCATCAAAGCTGACTGCTGATTGGTTGTATGTATCTACCACGTGTTACTGTATATTTTGGCTGAGCCATCAACAATCTTTCAGCATGACTGATTCAAATGTGTGCGCTTGTCTATAAACGTCTATAAACATCCAACTAAAACAGCAAAACACATTGCATACAATTATCTGGAACTGTGCGTTGTAATCGAAAACTAAATATCACTATCACTGATATGCCTGCACAACGAATATTTAGGATTCAAAGAACGACACACTGTCCAGTATTGCTTGTTATAACTCACCATTATCAGTATTAGAATTTTTATGACGTCATTGTTACTCTCACACGATAACTAACGTAACTAAATTTGTTTAATTTTGATGATAGAGGTGATTTATAATAACAATAATGTATCCGCACAGTATTATAATTGGATTCGGAGAAGGGTATAGACGAGATAATGTGTGTGGCTTCTACTGGCAAATTATTGTCATATACCTTTCTCATCAATACGGTGATGTGATGAATTCATTATTGTTTAAATAACAAGACAAGGTCAGAATATGTGCAATAATTAAGCGAATCAAATACGTATACACAACACTTTACTGTAAAGATGCAAGAGAATTTTAGCGAAAACAAATACATTTTATATATACGTACTCAGGGATGCATGTCATAAAATTAATAATGACTCGGAAAATATATTCAGAGCAACGACTTTAGTTTCTCGTGGTAACTATGAATACTTTAAATAGTCCATTTGTGGGTTTCTGGTACCCGTGATATTGTTGATTACGTCAGCGGCCTGTAGTAGGTGCATGACAGTCGTGTGCAACAAAGTGCGCTAGGCGACTAACTATTTCTGGGTTTAGCGATTCTTCGAATCCAACAGCTATCTGCCAAGTAGCGATGTAATAGACTATGTTAATGATTATAACATGACTGGTTGCAAACGAGGCTGAACGTACTCAAACGAATATACCACGTGACACTAAAACTCGCAAATAGTTTTCAGTTATCAATGTTGTCTCTCTATTTTGTTCTATCACAACCTAAAGGCGATTTCCATAGACTGTGCATGCACGTATTGTGTGTACAGTGTTTACTTGTATACCAGAAAATCATATTCGGTATGGGTTCCATGCGTATAAAATATTATAAAACTGTTTAATTTTGTTGGAGTCAATGGCTCAGAAAAATCTGGTTCTCCTGAAATTAAATCGGTTTACATTACTCGAAGGCGCATGACTTGGACGCTTTGATGTATGGTATGATGTACGTTGAATAATTAATCCCATATTCACACAGCTGGGTCTTATGAGAACACGGAGTGGCGGAACTACACATCTGATCACTTTTATGTTTCAAATCGACATCTTAAAAGATTTTTGACTCATAAATTGATATTACAGATCAAAAGCTTGTAACTCTGGATATAAAAAAATCATGCGTCATCATTTAGTAGACGTAAATAAGTTCAAGCTCCTCAAACATTCAACCTGATAGTTTCTTCGTCCAATAAAATTAGCAGTACCTTCTTTCTCTCATTATAATGACAATCGTTTCCGTTTTTGAAAATCAGTTTCTTAATAGTTAAAACGTGTCACGTAAATTATACTGATACATTCGCCCACGCCATCATCGTAGCACTCAAATTACTTATAATCCTAGCGCAATCCAAATTGGAGACCGCACAGCTATGTATATATATATATTTGCACATAAGTGTTTTTTCATGATGTGAATAGACACCCATCAGAACAAAATATATTATGAAACAAACCTTAGCATATAAAGGCGATTCTTTTAAATAGTTAATCTTTCAACTAGGTTTAAATTGAGATTAGATGTCAACATCTAATGATATATAGTGCTCACAAACAATACCACGGCGATCGTTATGCAAACTTGATCATTTGTGATAAGCCACCTTTCATTAATGTTACGAACACGTATCCAGTCTATCAATTTCATTTGACCATGCAAACGGAATGTCAACAATTGTGTCTTAACTACCCAGTGTCAACAGAAAGAGATGATGTGAAGAACCGTAGTTATTTAGGCACATGCGGCCACGAAAGCAACTGAATGGTTTATATAAAATCGGAAACTAAACGCAACACTTATATATCTAAAGTGCTTCTGTTTCTGATATAATTGTCGTAACGTCTCAATTGATGACACGGTTGTTCATTTAACGAGATTTACGCTGAATGTATATCATCATACAACACGCATCTTAAAAACAACGTGTATAACGTAAGACATATATATCTCTCTAATTTAATCTGTCATTAAGCAACTTGTTTTGGATGATCAAATGTACATGCTGATGTGAGGGACGTGGTTGTAATTCTGATATTAGGTGTTGACGTATATGCTGATGTTAGTACTGTGTTTGTAATTGTAATCGTCAATGTCACGCTATGGATTGTGAATCAATACTGAATAAACTACATAATGTCTTCAACATAATATAACATAACTGAACTCATTTTACACATAGTAAAACACTGTTTGGATCATAATTTGCTGATAAGTTTCGTGTGTTAGCAAATATTAACAATTGCGAAAGAAACCTGATAATAGAAAAATAAATTAAGCGGATTTTGACATTTAACAATTATATTTTAACGACAGGTTTACTTTATTATATGGGTCAAGAAATCATTGCTTGCTAACAACGTAATGCTACATATACACACGTCATTAATTTTAACTATCCTTATTTTAAGAACTCAGTTCCGATTGAGTACTTTGCGTAGCATGTTACTAGATACACGGCATTTAAAATGTCATCGACTATTTTTAGAACGAAAAAAGGCGTAATGTAACACAATTACAGTTTATGGTCTGTGAACAAAGCGGTAACAGAACGCCTGTAAATGGTGTCGTATTGTCCCTTGAGAGCTTGCAATGCAATTATTACTCTCATCGTAGGCCAGTCTAACGCCCTTCCATGTGAATGAATGCCGTAATGGAATAGCAAATCACCCACATTTTACGGGTTATCAAAACACTGAATTCGAATCAAAAAAACTAGTAATGCTCATCAGGACCGTGTCTAATGAACATCCATCCCGTCTGATAGACGATGTCAGTTGAAATCACGCTATCATTGCAGTGAATGGTACAACGTTCCCACAAAGATTTCTACACAACACACCAGTTAGGAATTAGAATTGGAACCAGCGAAATATTCATTTTCATATTCATGATGAAACGTAAACATATATGATCATGTGTGTTTGATCATCATGGTAGACTCTATTTCCAGTCTCTGTCACTCGTGTATATTCTCGGTGGCGGAAATCCGGGCATTTTCACCGCATGGCAACCATCACGGTGAAAATAAAGGCCAAAAACTCACAGAAAACGGTACTTTGGGAAGGTTGTTGAGACTCCCCTGAATAGTGTAACAAGCTTAGCCCTACGTGTGTAACATATATAAATTTGGTTGTTAAGGATTACTTCAAAGTTGAGTTTGTGTTGTTTTCTCGAACTTTCACCGGCTCTTTACTCGGCGTTCCCCGTTTTATTACGTGTCATTATCATTATACAAAGGGACACAGACTATACACAGCGTTAAGAAAATGGAACCGAGGATAATTTGATGGAAACATGAAATGTGCATGATTTATGCACTGTGTATGCGTCTCGTGTCTAAATTACAAAACATGCGTACAATTAACGAAAAGGTTTTGAGACAGGCATACGACCCTTCATAACATGACTGTCGCTAATGCAACAAACGCAACACACAAATCAATACTAATATAAGATGTCAAATCATACAATTATTCCGGGAATACTTTAGTGAATATAAAGTGAGAACAATCAGTCTATTTAGATTATCATTATTATCAATACAACGAAAGACATATTGTGCAAAGAAAACATGTTAATCGCACACAATTTTTATTTTTGCATCAGACGCTTCACCCACACTTCCACGCACATTCAACCAAATTATGACCAGTTTGGTATTCGTATTTTCCATATTACATTTAATCAATTAATATAAATTCAATGTGTTTGATCACACATAGCGGAAACAAATCCAATGATGAATACCAAACCATAGAACTGTGTCGATTCATGATGATATAGATGTTAGACTGACCTATTGAGAAACAAATAGGAGTTGCAATATTGGATTTGCACATAAATTAAATGAGACATATTTGTGGGATTCAATATTAACCATATTTATATATTTATATATACATAACAACGGGGTAAATTATATTCAAAATACTGGTATAGATTGTGGAACTGAATACGTTTGGTTGTATCATGACACGTATTGTAAACATACCGAATATATGCAAGGTTGCAAATATGACACAACACTAGATGTCTCGTGAACTAGTGAGGCACGTAATTCAAGAAATTAGGGTCAAGGAAACCTTAGTCAATTAACATATTAGGGTTATGACATCGAATAATATTAATTTATTGTTCATAAATAACAAAGACAAATTACTCACACAATTCTAATATTTAAAATGAATGCGTAATGAACCATAGTGTTTTCTAAAGTCAATGAACTCGTGTTCCTTTGTTTGTCTGCTAGTTCATTTGATAACCCGGTAAAAGAATATATACATGACACATTAAAACAGACACGGATATGAATATCCTATCAAAATGAAGACTGGGAGAATATATTTATGAGCACATTCTGATTACGTGGAAGTACCTAATAACATTATATTTACCATTGTATTTTATAGCCCCAACCACATAATGTACACGGTGAGCCTTAACGTATGTTTAATCTCTGAGATCGTTTTGGAAATCAACCTAAAGTTGTATAATTAGTATTCTACTCAAGATCGTGGATTTACCTATGAATTATATACACGTAATCTTATTTATCCCCAATCCATCATTCGATCCGTGGCTATACTTTACATAGCCTATATTTATTTTGACGGGTTACCGACTTCATTTCGTGACACTGAGATATTTACGTCAGCACGAATGAATGATTGTGAAACTTAGCCTATATGTGGTTTTAAATAATTCAGTTATGCATTCCCGTCATTACATTTGGATCAAAGAAAGATGACCACCTCGTTGTCGATTTAATAACACATGTCGTTGTCAAGAAAGTTGACTGGAATTAAAATTATTCACCCGAATTTGTGTAAGCGTTGAATCTTGGAGTCAAATGAAATGTGACTGTGCTCTACACGCCAATATTACAATAAATACAAGTCATAAGCCCGAGAAAATAGCTGTCGATTTTTAAAGCGGGACTTTATGTGCTAGTTAAAAATCACTCTGCTTATAATATTGTAGAATAAATTATACAGCAAATAATGATGTCTTCTTGAGCACGTATATCAATTACTACTACACATCATTTGTCTCGTCAACATCAATGGCACATTAGCGGTCGTAAAAATAGATGGCTCAAGCCTTTAAAATAAGTGGTTTATGTTAATGTCACGTTTCTTGCAATCAACAATGCTCCATTCCTCAAAGTTGAACACATTTTAACCTAGAATTCTTTTGTAAATTTAACACAATCGTCCGTAATTACATAATCTATTACAATGTTACACGTAATCTGACGCGTGGTTATTTAGGATCACCGTGTTACCACGTAGCATTCATAAAACCAAGAACACTGTTTGGTTCAAAATTATTTGTTTAAATATAAGCATTCACGACCGAATGCATGATTATTGTTAAATCTGTGACATGTTCTGACACGCCATTAAGGGGGACCATCGGATTATACTGAATGTACAATTACAACAATTAACAATTCGTTTTTATTCGCAAATTAGGTAATTCAATGCGAGGTAATGAGAACTCACAGCCCTAACAATATCTAAATCTAAATTCAAACCGGGAGATATTCCAGTTTGAATCCCACTCAGTAACTGAATAACAAAAAATAACGTCCATTTCAAAAAAATACAATCATGTATTATACTATTGTGTAAAATACCATTTTATTATGTTGTTATAATAATAATAATAATAATAATAATAATAATAATAATAATAATAATAATAATAATAATAATAATAATAATAATAATAATAATAAGGCTTCCAGTGCTATCGAAATTGCATTTAATTACCAATTAACAGAATGCTGAGTAAAGACATTTTGCGCATGTGACATACTGTTATACTATTTTGCTACGCAAAGTAAGCAAACATGCTCTATTCAAATCTATTTTTTGAAATATTCATTCCAACAAGAAAACATTGTTTATACCTGTAAGGCGTTTATGATGCAATTTAATGTAATCAAAGCCATAATATTGCATAAAAGTGCTGCTGATTTGCACTGGCTCGGAAGATGAATTCTGATTGGCTAAAAAACAAAAAACTTGTGGCGTTGAATGCACGTTCATTCTCAGTAATGTTATGCAAATTAGAAATTCAAACTAGCTAATCATTTACAACCTTCCGAGCCAGTGCAGATTAGCCCTAAAAGTGCCTAACAGGTAGATGTGAACACCTTTAATTCAATGATCACTTTCATGCAATAGAACATTTTAAGTTTCTGTGTCACGTGAGTTTTGTGTTTAAGTGGAAATAATTATTTATCATTTATAACACAACTAACCATTCTTTTGATATATGTCTCTGCAGTTAACATTAGATTTAGTACCTTGAACTTGTGGAAATGTGCAGTCGTTTGATATAATGTTAGTAGACATGAATTGTTGACGGGTCGCGTCACGAACGAGCTGCGAACGAGCCTGCCTGCTACTGACGAAACCGAGCAACGTACCAAGCACACGATAAAGCCGCAAATGGTATATTTATTCAAAGTACTGTTAGTGTTTGCTATGTAACCCCTTTGCAAAAAAACAACAACAACAAAAAGCATCTATTGCCTTGATATCAGCAATTAGTAGTCAGGAATGATAATAGTATATGGCATGAATTCTCTCTGATAACATTTCTGAGACAGATTTTCTAAAGAAATCATATTATAAGACATTGCTGGACAATTCGTACTATCGCCCTACAATTGAATGATATCCACACTCTTATAAATTGCCTCTAAATGAACTTGAGGATAGGAACGCAATTATCTCACAACTACATCAGCAATATACGATAGTATAAATTATTATGCCTAAAGGTAGACTGATTTACTTTCATTCAACCGAATTGATATTAATGCAACAAAACCACGGTTTTAGGAGAATAAATTACTCCCGTCAACGAGTCTGGCTTATCCAGTAATGACTGTACACAATCTAACGACGGTTATTTATTATTGATATCATTCCTTATACTTTAATTCCTGGAATTAATTTATATTCTTGCTCTGGATAATGGTCAGATGGTGAGTAGTTGATAATATGGGTTCTAACCAGACCATAGCTTGATATGGTCAGATGGTGAGTAGTTGATAATATGGGTTCTAACCAGACCATGGCTTGATATGGTCAGATGGTGAGTAGTTGATAATATGGGTTCTAACCAGACCATGGCTTGAATCAGATATGGTCAGATGGTGAGTAGTTGTTAATATGGATTCTAACCAGACCATGGCTTGATATGGTCAGATGGTGAGTTGTTGATAATATGGGTTCTAACCAGACCATGGCTTGATATGGTCAGATGGTGAGTAGTTGATAATATGGACATTATATTGCATCTCAACCAACGAATACGACATTCCAAGTTTTGGTATTTCGCTCTGGGAAATAAAGGTTTTGACATGAGGTGAAATGACATGAAATAACTAGATTTCTAGGGTGAGTTTGACTTTCTGTCAAACGCAGTGTCGTCAATATTCGTCCGAGTAATCTTTGCAACAATACACATAAACACGATTGCAATGGCTAATTGCATACAAAGCATGAGACAATATAGCCTTTGAAAATTAAGGAACGACCATCATAAAACACTAAAATCTACCATGTAATAACCAGAATGAGATAAACTACCCCTGTTTTGTGCAAGAGTTCCTGACAACTTGTTACATAAATAATTACAGTTATGTCATATTGGGTAATCCTTGTCCATGTCGTCCACTTTAAACATTTCTGTATTGTGAGTAACCTTGATTAAATCTTAAAATTTACTATATAAGTTGAATTGGGCTAGATGCTGCTTGCTAAGAACCATCTTACAATAGAAACCAATGCTTTTAGTAGTATAAGTTTAAATACTCTTCTGGTTAAATCAGCTGAAGATTTGAAAACACCTCATTAATTTAAAAGATATCACCAAATGAATGTTTCTGTAATTGACGATGATACACATAGTAAAAGACACACTTATTATTTATTCTAGACTATATTTTAGTTTACCAGTTTGAATTTTAAGAATAGTTAACCTTTACCACTGTCACAGTTTAACATATTCTAAAAAGAATTGTGGTGTTATAAAGCAGAATGGAGCGAAAATTGTGGCAAACATCTTGCACCTACTAAAAACAAAGCTGTTTCTTTTATGTGGCAATATTATTATTTAAAAAAATCTAATTAGTTAGTTCAATTAACTGTTTACATTGTGTTTAGTGCATAACAACACGAACATAAATAGTAATACAGATACAGAAATACGAAAAAAAACTTACCTAAAAAATTATCCACTGTTACGCTTCAGCGATGTGATATTCATGTGATTGCGCGTGGTGTTATCGTGTTATTGTTCTATATCTCCATATGTAAGTTTGGAATTGTGAAAACACAGTTTGCGTGCGTAACATTAATATAACACTCCGGGCACGTACTATAATTTCTTACAGACCTAACGTCTATCAAACAGGCTAAAGATATCCAATATCCAATTGCGTATATAGCGAATAAAACAGACGCCTGTAATATAATAATTGTTGACAGGTTATGTGTGATTGATAATAGTACCCTACCATGGCAGTAATTATCCCCCTCCCATTTGCCTGAGAAAGGAAACATCACCAGATTTTAAAAGTGGCATCAAAATAGTTTGTTATGTAGTAAATCTTCTCCAGCACGCTTTCTTTGCGCATGTACACTGTAATTGGCGTCATATTACAATCAAATAGGGTATGCATGACAAAAATGACATGTAGCAGGATAACATAAATTTTGATGACATAATATGTGAAGGTACAAGTTCAAGGCCACCGACAATAATCGGCAATAGAGAACAAAGAATAAAACAAAACTATTCAACTGAGCTAATAATTGTTTTAAATATGTGACTCCAGTGTTCGTATGTGATAAAGACCTAGAAACAATTCCGTATAGTCTAGCAAGGTATTGAATTGGTTAGAATATTGGCACATCCGTGTAGAAAAGTTGTCAAAAGCTTTGTTAAGCTGCGACCAATGGTAGTGTTTAAATGAGTCTCGTTACATTGCATTCTGAACTAGACACACAATCAACAGGTTCCAGACGTTTTCTTGTCACGATTCACCATACATATGTTTTTAGATATTGTGTTCCTCAAATTATTATACAATATTTTATTTTATATAACCTTAATATGATTAGGCAAAATCTTTCAATAAGTAAACATCCATTGTCAACTGTCTTGCTTATTATACATTAGTTAGCTAAATTTCCTTTGTTTAAAATGGTTAGGATCATGTAGGAAGTGTAATGATAACTGTACTCCCCTTGGTATTTAATACAGTTAATCAGGAATAGAATTGCCTAGGCAATGACCACGTGAATTCAAAAAAATTGAACAGAAATCTTCAAGAAAGTAATGTGGGTACGCCTTGCATCCAAAAGAAAAGACAGTAGGCATTCTTTTGTCATTAATAACTGCCGTTGTACAATTCAGCTGTCTGACTCCTCCTGTCTTCAATATTTCAAATCCAAATGGCTAATTTCTTTGGCAAGGACGTCAGCTTGCCGAAATAAAATGTGTACTAGATGATAAAGGTGCATCAATAAATAAATGCATCAAATATATTCAAAAGGTATCTGTAAAAAAAAAACAGTTTTAAATTGACCGACAAAGCAGGAGGCAATTACTTATGTGCCCCCAGTGTGTCTTTATTTTTTATTTTCATCTACCCCGGTGTTGGATTTCTGTTAATAAAATCTGCAATGCAAAACGTCGTCAATTCAACTGCTGTACTCAGTCTGTTAAGATTAAGCGAGCACAGCGCTTGATCCCTGCGGCGAATGAAAGATGGTTTGTCACATCTCACTTGTCTTATGAATTAAATATACAGTCACATAATATAGTACATCCCACATTCAAAACTGTGCATTGTCAGACATGTCAAAAAATACAATACATTTTTTTCTAAAGCGTATAAACAGAAGAAAGTTACAAACCTTCACATTGCTCTCCGGTGTATGAACTTTTATATAACATAGAGATTGTACAATCTAATAATATTTAATCACATACAGACACTGTGTGGCACAAGATGCTTTGTCTGCCATCACCAAACTTTAAATAGAACTTACAAAATCAGTAGATTTCTGTATAAAGGTAGTATCGTTGAAATAGATAAATATCTCTTTTGCAATCAAGATGATTTGCTTCTTCACCTATTTTTTGAATATAAAGCGAGCATATTAAATTATTTAAGATGAGATGAGAAACTTGACCTCTCATTTGCTTTAGCCTGCCACAGTAATGTCATCTTAATGACCACCACATCACATTGGTTTCCAAGATGTCAAACTATTTTCTTCACATACACCGCCAGCAAGGGTCAGAGAGACTGGCCTGTCTATATAGTGGTAGTTTTTCTAGTTTGTTCTAATCTGCTAGCGTTTACATGTGACCCCCAAGAAAAGAATAGCACCACTCCCAAATGAAATCAAAGAAAACAATGTATTTTTAACTCTAAAATTTGTTGCAAGTCTATAGTTATGACAGAGGTAAAGAAAGAAAGAAAATTGCGAGTAGAGTAAAGTAAAGACGATAACCTAAAGGTAGATTACAATTACATTATTTGTTATATAAATAAAAAAAGCAAAATCAATACTGCCACTCAACATAACAACTCGATTTACTAAATTTACCGACTAATGATAACTAAATAAAAGGTAGGCAGACATTCTGAAAACTTTTGAGTCATTGACTGTCGGAGGGGATATTGAATATGAAAGAAAGTCAAATGATACCGTTCCAATGGCACGTAAAATAATTAGAAACTTGTTCACTATGTTTATATTAGTTAGAACTGCGGCTTGTGTGATGATGTCTCGGGCATATGTGACACGATGACAACGGGTAAATAGAATAATTGAATTGAATAAAAGGTGAACATATTGTTAATTTGCGTGCAGATACCTTTGGAGTTCCAGGTCTGTCGTTAGGCCATACTTGAGATATTACTACTGAGTTTGTATTCGTTTGTTTCGCATACATCAAATCTGTAAGCTTTTAATATAATCAGGAAACTTTTTTTTTGTTTAAATAAAAAAACATAACGAATTTCCGATTGCGACGTATCGCTACTCTTTCAAATAGTGGTCATCGGTGCATTAAGAAGGTTACAAGTAGATCAAGCATCTGACGAAATAGACATACTATGCAATTTCCAAGACTATTAGTTTCAAAATGAATCTTTGTCTTGATTAAAACTTACCATGGCTACGTGTGTATTACATTGTTACATCGCAGATGATAGCAACTCCATTTTCTTTTCACAAAAATTCTAACAATCTCGACACTTGATGCTTTGGGCCAATCATTTTTATCAAATAATTGTAGGTGTACTATTATCATTAACTTCACTAGCCATGCCTAGTGGGAAACTTCACATATACCGCCGACGAATTTTAAAATAGGACTTTCACATCTTGCCGACCACAATTCCAGGAGCTAGTGTGCTATTATATAAGGATATCATGTTACAGGATATTACATATTAAAATATGATTTATGGCGCTTTTTGCTAATTGTGTCCGTTCGTCTAGGAAGAATGACGCCTTGAATAACACTATATTATCTTACATCCGCTTGAATTCCAAACTACCTTAACAAAGCCCAATTATTTCAAATTCACGTTAATACGTAACAAAATATAATGTTTAAATTACTCAGCATGCTATCTCTGCAACAGCATATACGGTTATGTAAAAATAAAAGCCGGTATCTCAGTTATTTCGTTCACTGTTGATATATTGTTCCTGTCTATTCAACAAGCTCGGTCGAACACACTCACTTGCGGACCTCAACCAAAGTCCCACCACAACATAGCATCCGGTAGCTAGTAAATTTCATCCAATGAATTTTGCCGTCAATCGGGTTGGGAATTGAAATCAGATCTACAAATAATTAGTCTGATTCAACGGTCATTACGTAATCGGTGAATATATAGAAATCAACATAATGCCACTGAATAGACAAATTTCCACATAGAATTATTATTGTTCACAATGATGTTCGTTAATATGGGAGAGCCTACTTGAACGATTTTAACACAAGATTTATATTATATAATTCACCTTATCGCGTTTAGTAGTATTCCTTTTAGCAATTTTGTTTTATTACTCACGTCATCATGTTTAGACGCAATTTTATATGCGCTGAATGTTTTTATGAGGATAGTGGTATTAAAAATTACTAGTGTAAAATACGATTGCATGGGCTGTTATTGTCAGCGTTTTCCTTGATGGCTTAGCTTTATCCACATCTTACGGAAGTTATAACCTATTATCACGCGATCCGGGAAGTGGAATTACAATAAAAAATGTGTAGCGTGAGAGGACTCAGGTGTTGTATGTAACTATTAAACTAGACAGATTCCAGCATCAATGCTTGGCACGTTTCATTCAAAAAAGTGTAGGCTTTGTGTTCTCATTGACAATAATATATAACGTATTGACCTTACTGGGCAATAATAATAACGATTTTGTACGAATCAGGAAATAAGAAGCATTCAATATTTGCCTAGAGAATAACCAAAGACACGATTAAGTATTTTCTACGAGGTATTGTGTCACAGCTACATTTTTTTCTCGCAGCCCAAGCTGGGCTAGTGAAATGTTATTCAACACTAACAGTTGTTATTATGCCAGAAGTAATAAGACTAACAATTGTTATAATTAAATAATGAACAAACACATTGGAGCCAATTGTGTTATTACGAGATGCTTTTATAAAGTACATTTACAGTCACAACATCGTATTTTAGTAACAGGTTTTGTTCATTGGGTGAAAAGACATATAGAGTTGCAACAATCATTTATCTAGTGTTTTTTTTGCTGTGCTTCAAACTTTGTGTTTGGGATTTTTCTGTGAGGATATACTTTTTTATATCTTTGCTGTTAATTCACTTGAGTTCATTCGACTCTAGTCTCTTTTGAGATTATAGTGGGGTTTTCTAAAAAGTTGAGTTTATTTTGATTGGTTCATTTAAATTTTCATTGTTTGGATCATTATCATCATTGAAGTTGTCTGCCCCAAATCATACCTCGAATACGTTTTCAGTATAGTTGTGTGAGATATGTTATGCCTTATATTATATTACACGACAAGCTTTGTTTTCATCCAAAACAGCTAGCAGACCAGTGTGTCGACTCGGTCTAGTTGAATAAATAAAATATTTCTTAACAGTTTATCTGTTTTACAGTATTATTTTGGATTTGAAAGTCCATATATTAAAAGACGTTGAATTGCTTTCAATTATATCGATGTTTAAATTAAATGCACTATAAACTCAGGTACGCAAGCTAATATATATATCTCATTTGTTTCTAGGAATCGCACGGGTGTGTACCATTAATACGTCCTGCATAGGGCATGGGTGTGTCCTGCATACGAGACAAATAGAAAAAAAAACATGAAATTTAATTATTGACAGTAAGTCAGAATTGTATCACACAAATCCTTACATTCAAGACTTATAATAATGTGTATATAATGAAATGACCCATTCTTAATATCAAGTGTCATTCGCACACACGTGGCATCGCTGTTATCTTAACACATTAACCAACGCTTGACATACTCCCATAATTCTATATGCAATGTTAAATAATCGATGCTGAACATTTTCTACACACTGTATAGTAGCAGAACGGCTGAAAAATGTATTAAATGTGAAATTATACATACATAAATAATTAATATTGATCATACATGAACCATTCGAATTTACGTGTCCCCTTTGTTTGCACAGTTCATGTCAAAATACGGAACAAGATTGTCACTTTTTTTCTTTAAGATATAACGCTCACATCAATTTGAATGTCGATGGTTAGATATAGCGGCCATCGTTAATGTTAGGCTTGATATTACCCATGTTTGGTACATCTTGTTCTGAAATGTGTGTGAAATAACCTCTATTTGTTATTCACACACATAAATATAAATCCGAGGATTGAACAAAGTCGGTTCAGGCAAAAAAACAAAACAAAACAAAACAGAAAAGTTAGTACGTACAGCCATATAGACAAGACGACCCTCTGCTAGGCCTGACAATACTTATATGACCGACTTCAGACAATTACTTTATGAACTAAGTCTTGTTAATCTTAAACATTTAATAAACTTTAATGAACAGCCAGACTCATTAAATTTGAGTGATTTATATTACATTTGAATGATTATGAACTAAGTTTTGAAATATTATGTCATTCGGAAATATGATGTAATGCGTGGTTAACCCACTAAAAGCACTGACTATAGTAACAATAGTAACTTTGGGCACAGAGCAGAACGAGATACATGCATGTCCGAGGAAAAAGTGTTTGGTATGAAACTGGAACAAATCAGTTTGCCGCTGTTGCCATGACAACGGAGGGCGGATATTTTGCGTTTGTGTCGACAGACACAGAGTAGTGATTATAAGAGCAATTCAAGCTAGGAGCGAACCCCCAGTATAATCGAGCATGGTTTATTCAAATTTAGCATAGTTAGCAATGAGTTATTAACTAATTAGCAATTTGCAAAATTTTGGTCACGATTAAACACTGATAATGCAACTCAAATAAAAGAATTAATGTTCGTGCAACGTGTACTAATTTACATGAAAACAAAAATCAAGACTATAACAAGGCACTTTCAGTAAACTAAGAATACACAATGAGAATAAAGAATTACTTGGAAACATTAATTTTGCATCTCATTCTTTATCTGCTGGTAATTAAATGGAGTGGATCTTGGGTCGGTTAACAAAATGACAAGCACATATTATTTTTATATGCCTGAGGTCATAGAGAATATCTCAGTAACATTATTCACCGTCAAAATATTCTCTAACTAAATAATTTATTAGTCATGCACAAATGAATCTGCGTATATTATGCAGATAGTGCTCAAATGGTAAGGTTCATAGACAGGACGTTAATCAGGAAATGTGTAGGCTTTGGTGAAATATGATTAAAATTCAATGTAAGTATTGGCTTCAATTGCTTTCCGAAATAGTTTAATTTGTTTTAATTGGCATGTTTTATTGTTCTAATAATAATAAAAAAGACCGAGCTTATAGCAACACAGATTGGTTTTGGCGCATCTGTCGATGAGTTAATTCGAAACGTGCAAAAGACCTTCATCTTATATCATTCACTTGACTGGTTATCATTTTTTCAAATGGGCTACTCAATGTTGTGGTTCCGGTCTGTTAGAAAAAACAATTGTGGTCGATATAATCACGACGACTTATCAGATGTTGCCAGAAGAGCGTAAGCCCTTTTTCTTGCACACGTGACACCCACCAGAAGAACAGGCTATACCTGACCGATGACAGCACAATGTCTAAGCCCTCTGAGAACATCTATAAGTAATATAATTATGTTTTGTCATAATAAATTGCAATTGCGCCATATAACATGTACAACATCTGCCGAGTCCTTCAAACAAAGGCGACGTTTCCCATCGAATGCATAGTCACACATTTGTAATGGGGATATCTGCTAGGAGGAAACACACCAAGCATTCTACACACATGAATCGCAAACCTTCCACATTGGATAAGGATAACTCTGGATAAGGAAAACAGTGGATAAAGAAAGTAGTTGGTAAGGATAATAATGAATAAGGATAACAGTGAATAATGATACCAGTAGATAATGATACAGTGGATAATGATACTAGTAGAAAATGATACAAGTAGATAATGGTACAGTAGATAATGATACAGTGGATAATGATACAAGTAGATAATGGTACAGTAGATAATGATACAGTGGATAATGATACTAGTAGAAAATGATACAAGTAGATAATGGTACAGTTAATAATGATACCAGTAGATAATGATACAGTGGATAATGATACTAGTAGAAAATGATACAAGTAGATAATGGTACAGTGAATAATGATACCAGTAGATAATGGTACAGTGGATAATGATACCAGTGGATAATAATACCAGTAGAAAATGATACCAATGGTTGATGATACCAGTATATAATAATACCAGTAGAAAATGATACCAGTAGATAATGATACAGTGGATAATGATACCAGTAGATGATGAAACCAGTGGATAATGATACAAGTGGATATTGATAAAGGAAAAAAATAATATTACCAGTGGATAATAGTACCCGTGAATAAAGATAATAATTGGATAAAGATAACAGTGGACAAGGACAGTAGTTGGACAAGGATAATAGTGAATGAGGATAACATTGGATAGAAATAACAGTGGATAATGATACCAGTAAATAATAATACTAGTGGATAATGATACCAGTGAATAATGACACCAGTAGATAATGATACCAGTGGATAATGATACCAATGGATAATACCAGTGGATAATGATACCAATGGATAATATTACCAGTTGATTATGATACCAGTGGATAATGATACCAGTGGATAATGATATCAGTCTATATTGATACCAGTGGACAATAATACTAGTGGATAATGATACCAGTGGCTAATAATACAAGTGGATAAAAGTACCAGTGAATATAGATAATAGTTGGATAAAGATAACAGTGGATACGGATAGTAATTGGATAAGGGTAATAGTGTTGAGGATAACAGTGGATAAGGATAACAGTTGATAATACTACTAGTGGATAATGATACCAGTGAATAATGACACCAGTGGATAATGATACCAGTGGATAATGATACCAGTGGATTATCCCAGTGGACAATGATACCAATGGATAATACTACCAGTGGATTATGATACCAGTGGATAATGATAATAGTGGATCATGATATCAGTGGTTAATAATACCGGGGGATAATAGTGGATAAGGATAATAGTTGGATAAAGATAACAGTGGATAAGGATAACAATGGATAATGATACCAGTGGTTAATAATTCCAGTAGTCAATAATACTGGTGGATAATGATTATAGTGGATAAGGATAATAGAATGACGATAACAGTGAATAAGGATAACAGTGGATAATTATACCAGTGGATAATAATACCAGTGGATAATAATACCAGTGGATAATTATAACAGTGCATAATAATACCAGTGGATAATGTACCTGTAGATAATAATACCAATAGATAATTATACCATTCTATATTTATACCAGTGGATAATAATACCAGTGGATAATTATACCAGTGGATAATGATACGAGTAGATAATAATACCAGTGGATAATGTTACCAGTGGATAATTATACCAGTGGATAAAAATACAAGTGGATAATGATACCAGTGAATCATGATACAAGTGGATAATGATACCAGAGGATAATGACACCAGTGGATAATGATACCAGTGGATAATAATACAAGTGGATAATGATACCAGAGGATAATGACACCAGTGGATAATGATACCAGTGGATAACATCCAATTGAAACATCCACATTTTTGTATTTACATAATATTGGTATCATAATTATTGTCTCTCGTAGACTATTCTGTAACTGTAGTTGGTTCACCATTGTACATATGTATACAGCCATACACATACAGCTCGATATTATACAATGTCGTTTATTTCCACGTTGTCACATTACTTAGTATGAACTGGTTACTAGTAAGGAAATTCAAATTCTCAGATTTATTTTATTTTTGTTTATCTAGATTTCAAACAATTGCTAAAAGTTGCGAACTATGTTTCTGTTATTAACATCGTAAATTGACAATGTTTCCGTTGTAGGCGTGATGTAGATTTCATCATTCCAGTATGCGACAGAAAACACACACACACACACACACACACACACTCAGTAACGAATCAATAAATGCGATATGTCAATTTTAACAGTACACACTACTCACATTAGAATATATGACCCATCTCCTTTATGTCAAATACGAATCCTTGCAAATTAATTGTTCGTTAATCTTAATTGGTAAACCACCCTAATTAGGTGATTAGTGTCATCAAGCATGATTTCCCATACATCTATCATTTTATCAACCTTATCTTCAATTATACCTGTGACAAAAATGTACACAGAGGGAAATAGAACAAGAAAATAATTATGTCTTATAACACACAGGGGAATATTTTGACCACGAGTGACTGTGATTGCTCCTATGGGGGTTTACAAAAGTAACGTCTGTATATAGACATTGCCAATGTACATACATACTTATATGCACTTCGAATTATCAGTAATCTATTAATTTTTGTGTCGTATGGCAGGATGACAAATTAGATGAAATATTTATGTTGTTATATGAACAAAGTCGCAGGCATGTAATGTAGTCAGGTTTGGATGGACGATTAGGGTACAAAATTTCAATGTCTAGGGAAGTATTCGGACATAGAAATAATTAAACCAGCATATACAGAAGCGTCATTATTTCAGAACAAACGCATTATTATATGAGACAATCTGTTGCATGTCATTTAGACAATGGAGGTATACTTTGTTCATACCTCCATGTTTAGACACACATTAAAATGTTGTAGCTACACGAATACAAAGAATAACAGCGAAATGGTGTAAATACAGCCGGAAAGTTAGAACTTTTAATAAGTCACCGACACGTCTAGAGTTTGGGTTTAGAATCATATCGTTCTCAATAGGGTGTAACTAGCCTGTGAAACCCCAGCTGACGAGTAGAGTGTAACTATCCCGTCAAACTCCAGCTGACGAGTAGGGTGTAACTAACTTTTCAAATCCCAGCTGTCTAGCAGGATGTAACTGTCACACGCAACGTAATATTGCCGTAATTGGTATAGTACAGGTGTGATGGTTCAAATACCAAAATGGCAACAGTAACAGAAAGACTTCCCTGGGAGCGATGATAACATACGAACACGGAGCAAACAGATGAGGTTTCAACTGGTACTGGTATTATTATACTCTGCAAACATAAAGTACATTAACGCGGTAAAACTCCACTACTCCAATAACTAGATACTTAAACTCCAATACAATTCAACGAGATCTCCGATCTGAACTCAGCGCCGAACAACTACCCTATATATACCCCCACTGTCCACAAATAGACCACTACATCAGCATACACAATGAGTCTGGAACTCACTAAAAACTTCCAGAATGTTCCATTACCCTCTATTGCCTCCTACAGTGTTCTATTACCCATTCAACCTGTTTCTAAAAAAAATCTAGAATATTCCACCCAGACACAGCACGGCTCTAGAACACTCTCAGTGACACGGAAGTGGCAAATAAGTCGTATGCGACAGTAACTAACCCGTCAAATTCCAGTTGACGAGCAGGAAGTGACTAACATGTCAAACCCAAGCTGACGAGCAGGGTGTAACTTACCTGTCAAACCCCAGATGACGAACAGGGTGTAACTAACCTGTCAAACCCCAGATGACAAGTAGGGTGTAACTAAACTGCCAAACCCCAGCTGACGAGTAGGGTGTAACTAATCTGTCAAACCCCAGCTGACGAATATGGTGTAAGTAACCTGTCAAACCCCGGCTGACGATTATGGTGTTACTAATCTGTCAAACATCAGATGACGAGTAGGGTGTAACTAAACTGTCAAACCCCAACTGACGAGTAGGGTGTAACTAACCTGTCAAACCCCAACTGACGAGTAGGGTGTAACTAACCTGTCAAACCCCAGCTGACGAGTAAGGTGTAACTGACCTGTCAAACCCAAGATGACGAGGGTGTAACTAACCTGTCAAACCCCAGATGACGAGTAGGGTGTAACTAAACTGCCAAACCCCAGCTGACGAGTAGGGTGTAACTAACCTGTCAAACCCCAGCTGACGAGTAGGGTGTAACTAACCTGTCAAACCCCAGCTGACGAGGGTGTAACTAACCTGTCAAACCCCAGATGACGAGTAGGGTGTAACTAACCTGTCAAACCCCCGCTGACGAGTAGGGTGTAAATAACCTGTCAAATCCCAGCTGACGAGCAGGAAGTGACTAACCTGTCAAACCTCAGCTGACGAGTAGGGTGTAATTAACCCGTCAATTCGCAGCTGACGAGCAGGGTGTAACTAACCCGTCAAACCCCCGCTGACGAGAAGGATGTAACTAAACTTTCAAACCTCAGCTGAAGAGTAGGGTGTAACTAACCCATCGAAACTCAGCTGACGAGTAGGGTGTAACTAACCCGTCAAGCCCCAGCTGACGAGCAGGGTGTAACTAATCTGTCAAACCTCAGCTGAAGAGAAGGGTATAACTAACCCGTCAAACCTCCGCTGACGAGTAGGGTGTAACTAAACTGTCAACCCCCAGATGACAAGCAGGCTGTAACTAACCTATCAAACCCCTGCTGACGACTACCCCTGTTAGGATTACTAGCATATATTTAGCTTAGAAACTTAGGGATGAATTTGAAAATGAACGTGACTTGTCCTGAGACGTCGCTGGGCTTTAAATAGTTGTATATTGTATTGCCAACAAATAAACTTTTTTCTCAATCATACAGTTGTAATAGTGTAAATAAGCAATGTATTTTACGTGTTGTTTACGTCACACTAGACTCATATCGAACTAGATTAGACGCGACGACCACCGTTCTTTAATTGCAAATAGTAATGTCTCCAATAACCAGAGCATTACAGTCTACGCTACAATACGCTGTCTGTATTTGGATCACAACACGATGTATAATTAAGGGACGGGTTTCATAAGCATTGCTGAACATATTGCACAGCTTGTATATAATTGAATATGTCATGCGTACAATGATTTTACTGGAGTTTATATAAATATAATTTGGTCACCGCCTCATTACAATTCAACAATTTAATCCTGACACATGGCTGTCTCTGTTAAAACGTTCTGTATTTATAGTTCAATATACATTGGTTTATTAACGGTATATTGAAGCGGATAGAGTTGTTTGCTTCATTGACGATATTCCCCACGTTATATTCATCGCCTAGATTTGAAAGTATTCTGTACATTTTCTATATTGGGTATAAATTATGTTGTATTGTGTGTGGTAATAGCGTATTCGCGTATTCCTTCTTGATGAATTAAATGGTGATTCTTGTGGGAAATGGACCACTCCGTTGGAGACTGCAAGGAACTACATTTACGATGCATAAATACCCAATTACAGATAAATTGGATGATTGGTTCATGATAGAAATCACGTGTGGATGTATACACAATCATCGGTTATATAATGTGATACTATTAAGGCATTACGTATACAAAATACTATTCAATAGAAGTGATTATAAAATGTGTTAATATGCAAAAAAATACAACAAAACACCTATTTGGTCAGTTTGCAATTTACCAACTATTATCTCCTCGATACTATAATTGTTCTGTTTGTACTTTGATGTGATCATGTCTGGTAGATACAAAACGTGCGCTTCGAATCTATGTATATTTAAAGTGACAATATTATGTCATCGTTACGAATATCTGGTGACGCTACCAAATATATCTAGACCACGACGGTCAATTTATCGAAATATTACTGCAGTTGCCGTGTTTACACAGTAATAATTCAATGTTATAATGTTTTAAGGATGTAGTAAAGGTTTTTTTTCTTTGAAAATGTCAAATTTACTTTTTTTTCCATATTCTCTTATACGAATATATGAAGCATGCATTTACATAGAAACAAACAATTGTAGAGATGGTTTAGAAGGGTAATACATTTTGAATAAATCTGAGATACAGTGTGTTTTATATTTTTTTGTGATTTGTCATGCTTAAGTAAACATCGTTATTTAGGGTTAGTTTAGAAAGTTGATCTCGACTCCCAGCTGCTCCACGATGGTGATTTTTGGCATAGGTAATCTCTGATAGCTGCTAATGAAATCTGGCAAAGATAGTTTGTATACCACTTTGACTTTCGAAAATAAGACACAACTCTCCCCTATGTGAACTCTGAAACATGGTACCACATTTCAAAACAACGTTGACAATGATTTTAAAAAGCGTTATGGGGTAAAAATCTAGGTCACGCTACAGTAGAGGAGCTGGGAAATTAAATTCAAACCTTCTCTGAATTCCGCGAACATCAATACTGTGGCCTTATTTCGGTTTCTTTGAAAATAACACCTCTCTATTTGCACAGTGATCAAGTGATTATACGGTATCATTTTTTTGCTGGAATATTTATTTCATATTATTTGAGAAATAAGCTTTCTAAAAATATATAACTTGATGGGATTCAAAGAATATGTTACTTCAGAAATGTGCTACGCAATTGCAATAGAAATAACCTCTACTACATTTTTGAGACAATTTGTCGAAAAATATATAATCTTATCAATTTTAGAAAAAAAATTAATACTTCAATCACAAAACGATTCTGAGCTGATTGTTCCAATTCCTAATAAAACTTGGGGAATAACATAGAAAATAAAATGTATGTATATTGTATCGACGTCAATAGTTTGCCTGTCATTGTAAAGATGACGCACTTAGGAAGGATGTCAATTAATCACCACATGGGAGTGTGACATCGTACTTATGTGTTCAGATATATCTTGACCCTGACCTTGAATCGTTCAATTATTACAAAGTACAGTTACACCAGAACATGACAAGTACGGTCGTTACTTTCACCGAGTGTATGGTACGGTGGAAACATGCAACTCTATACATTTGACGTGCAGGGATATGTCCCCCGTGATTAATTATTAAAGGATCTAGCCAAATGTCACATATATCTTATTCACGTCAACCTGACTACATTGTCCTTTGTCACATGTTCCCGATTAACAGTACAAACGATTTTCATCTATGTATTATTTGTTTTTGGCCCAATCGACGAAAAGTAGCACAACTTGTAGACATAGGAACCCTAACCCCTTCGAGTTCTACTATTTTTTTCTTCACACGGGTACATGTACTAGGATTTATATCCGATTCGATTCTGGGAATCAAACCAGTACCGCCCTGGTGCAAAGCGATCATGCTAAGCATGCCTAGGAGCTAGGTTGTCGGCACTATCATATGGCACACCCTATCAAAACATGCAACACAACAAACATACTATTAAATACTGTCACTCTGTGGTCAGCAAGAGGGCATACTTTTTTTTTATAATAACAGTATATATGTCGCGTTATGGGTCAGTGTTGCATTTTATTGCTCAAACATTTCAATTATTCATACCCACACACGCCTACACATTCAATGTAGATACACGGATTGTTAACTATATATATTGTGTGAGCCACCAAACTGTGGATCATGCTTGGAACATCGTCACACATGGTAGTTTAATGCATACACAAAATTTACTACAAAGGTGATTACTCTCATTCTATTTATTTATTTATTTACTGTCATTTACTTCTTATTCTATCGCCGATATGCGTGAATTCGGGTCAGTTGAAAATTACATGTTTCGTTCCAGATATACAGATGAGTTAGAAATGTATTAATGAGCGAAGTATTGCTTATGATGGAGCATTGTCTTGTCCCGCGATTCCATAGGCAGTTAGAATGAAACGAATGTTATCGCATGTAAGAAACATTAATTCGGTAAACATGACATGGGCTTTGCTGGATATAAAAGCTAATTTAAACTTGAATTCAAAAAATGTTTGTATTATAATCTCCGTAATGTTCATCATTTACATACCAGTGCTTGTTCCGCATATGACAAACACTGAATATGTCGAGTTTAGCATGTTCATCATTTACATACCAGTGCTTGTTCCGCATATGACAAACACTGAATATGTCGAGTTTAGCATGTTCATCATTTACATACCAGTGCTTGTTCCGCATATGACAAACACTGAATATGTCGAGTTTAGCATGTTCATCATTTACATACCAGTGCTTGTTCCGCAGATGACAAACACTGAATATGTCGAGTTTAGCATGTTCATCATTTACATACCAGTGCTTGTTCCGCAGATGACAAACACTGAATATGTCGAGTTTAGCATGTTCATCATTTACATACCAGTGCTTGTTCCGCAGATGACAAACACTGAATATGTCGAGTTTAGCATGTTCATCATTTACATACCAGTGCTTGTTCCGCAGATGACAAACACTGAATATGTCGAGTTTAGCATGTTCATCATTTACATACCAGTGCTTGTTCCGCAGATGACAAACACTGAGTATGTCGAGTTTAGCATGTTCATCATTTACATACCAGTGCTTGTTCCGCAGATGACAAACACTGAATATGTCGAGTTTAGCATGTTCATCATTTACATACCAGTGCTTGTTCCGCAGATGACAAACACTGAGTATGTCGAGTTTAGCATGTTCATCATTTACATACCAGTGCTTGTTCCGCAGATGACAAACACTGAATATGTCGAGTTTAGCATGTTCATCATTTACATACCAGTGCTTGTTCCGCAGATGACAAACACTGAATATGTCGAGTTTAGCTCGATAAGCCGTTGAGGCAACCTCTCAGCTATCGCTTTGCTGTGTAAACTGCCAGTACAAACCTGATTGGTTTTCCGACTACTAAGCTAAACTGAATAATGAAAAAAGCCCGTAAATAAAAACAACATGACGATGTAAATTATTATTAGACAATTATTCATATGAACACAGAACTTGATAAATGATATTGAACAAAACAAACAAACAAGTTCAACATATTTCTCGCCAAAAGCTACCAGAAATACGTCACCATGTTTTATCATCTGTGTTTTCTTCATACTTACAATTATGCTTTATATAGACCACAAATCATCAGAAACTATAACGCCCTCAGCGACCATTTTAAGGTAAAGATGCTTAACTATATTGAGTTCTTGTAGTTCATTAAATATAACGATATCCTGCCACATATTGCAACAGAATACTCCGTGCATTGCAATACAATAATGATAATATAAATAAAATCATGCTATTTCTTAGTATTTGCTCCAAAACCAAGGGTTTTGTACTTGCCATTTCACTTCTTTAATGAATAAAAGTACAGTTACTAGCTTGTACTATTGATATCTGTCCAATCGTTTGAGACAATGTACATCTGTATGTCTGTATGTCTGTACGCATAACTATATTACCATGACAGCTATGCAAAACAAATGTGAACAAATATATCAGGAAGCTGATACAATTGTTTTGCATGGTTTACAGTAATATATTTACGCTTCATGTACGCAGGTGTACGTTCTCTTTAGCGATTGGAAAGATAATATTGGCACTAGCTAACACATGTGCTTCCATTCATTTGATTAGCGAAGTTGAATGACTGTTACATAACCTCTGACAAAATAATCTTTGTCATTGGAGCAAATAGTGAATAAATAACATGATTGTATTTAACAACGATTCTTCGATTTAGGCAGATTTTTGATTTAATGTTTAAGGGGATATTTGTGATCTGTTTTCATGAAAAGACATTTCACCTAGTGTAAGGTGTAAAATCATTCTAACTGCTCTATTTAACAGATCAATTCGAAATTTAACAAGATTATAAACCGAATAGAAAACAGCTTCAATAATACTTCATTCTCAAGGTGTTTGTTTTGTCATATTCAATAAACGTCAAGTTCAAATCTTTCCAAAGTTAGTGATAACCGAATAATGGCAATCGAATCGAACTGCCTTTGATGTGTGAGCTTCTAAAATACCGTTCGCGAACCGGAATTCTTTCTTTTTGTCCGGAGTAGTAACAGTGACTGAGTGTGCCGCGGTGTTGTTTGGTAGCTCAGTTAGGCTAACGAACGTCGACTTCATCCGTGATTGCGACGTACAGTCGCATCGATCACAACGGAGAATCCTGCGAAACGCTCGTCGGAATTCCTTGTTCAGCGCGGAATACAGCAGCGGATTTACCGTCGAGTTAACCCAGCCAATCCATGTCATAATGGTAAATGCGATTGGCGATACAGTATAATTAATAAATGGATTCACAACATTTGTAATAAAAAACGGCAACCAACATAAAAGAAAGCAGCCCATAATAATGCCAAGCGTTCTAAGTGCCTTTCTCTCGCGTTTGAAATTAATAGAAAATTTGGCTAAGGTTTTTCTTCTTCCCGATGTAAACGTCACCGGCTCACGCTCGAATTCCTGAATTTTCTCCGCCTGTATTCTTGCAATTTTGAAAATTTTTAGGTACGCAAAAATCATCAATAAAAGAGGTATATAGAACGATATTGTCGAAGCAGTCGCCGCGTAAATTTTGTTAGGAACAAAGATACACTTAGCATGTACGACTTCCATGGGTGGTAGTTCGAACGCCCAACCAAAGCTGATTGGCAAGACTGAGACCACGATAGATACCAACCAAGCGATTAACATCATTATCTGTACCCGTCGTAGAGAACCTTCCCCGGCATATCGGAAAGGATGAGACACGATGTAATATCGATCCACTGATATCATACACAGATTCATTATAGACGCTGTGCAGCATAGCACGTCCATGATAATCCATAATCGGCACATTATATCGCCTAATATCCACCCACCCGCTATTTCGTCCACCATGCTGGGTAGCATGACAAATATTCCGACAAGCAGATCGGCTACAGCTAAGCTCACCATGTACAGGTTGGTAGCGTTGCGGAGATGTCGGTACATCATCATGATAAGGAAAACGAATACATTTCCAATAACAGTCACAACAATCGTTATACTGAGTAATACTCCTATTAGCGCAACGCGGACCAAGTCCCGTTCTTCTGTATAGTATACCACGTCAGTCAGGTTTCCGTTGCTGTCATTAGACCGGTTCCGGCTGTAAAACATCGCCATAGCCTCGACGCACCATGTAAACTTTTCACAGTTGCGAGTTACCATGCGCCAATTCAGATATTTTCATTACACACTCATTTTTCATTCTGTATAGCGTAATTACAATATGAGTTCCGTTGCTGTGGCGACCGTCAGCAGATGTGATTCCCAATCAGAAAAACCACACACATGCACACGCCGATTTACTCACGGCCAGCAGCCTCGCCGCGACAAAATTACGACCAGGCTTTAGTAGGGAGATGTGGATACACCGAGCACGACATGGAGTATTGGGTGATATGAATACCAACAACAATGTTGCTCGTTTGTCAAACAGTCCCGTCTAGACATGATGCGAAGGAGCATATCTCTCAGAAGAAGTATCGTTATCTCCTCTTGTAGATGTTTCCGCTGTGTTGTACCAAGAGCCTAGCCACTGATACAAGACACCTAGTGAAAAGGAAAAAAATCACATAGGTACGTGAGAAGAATACAAAGCTGCGACCGTATTGCAATAACTGAATACACATTGAGCTATTAATACGCCTCATATACGTATAATATCTTATTTGAGAGATGTCACGTGGTACCAACTTGGTATTTGTGACATTCAACGAACTAATCCTAAGGCGATTAACGTTTCAATCTTTATAGCGCTAACTTTTAATCTGGCATAAACCTCTATTATTGTACAAGATGAAAATATTGAATATCGTTACGGTAATATATCTAATCGAGAGTGTTGAAAAACAAGTGTTGTTCCATGTACTATGAATCCATCGTGAAATATAGCAAGTTGATATTTTCAATATTCCCTCGACAATTTGATTGGTACCCTGCACACAATTTCATCATTTGTGATCATACGTACACTAAACTAAATCAAATTTAAAGGTGTTCGATTTTTAATACTGAGTGTATTGAGGTTTGCACATGCGCGTATGAGTAACTCGCATGGCAATGCTCGATATGTTATTGACATGTGCACCACGGGGTGTAGATTTCAATAGTTAATATCCATGAATAGAATAATGACAAAAAACGTTCATCACCGGTTCACAATTCATCTTTAAACGTACATGGTGAAAATATCCCTCATTTTTAAATTTGGTAAGGAATCGATTTTTATTATTCCATTAGGGGCAGGCCATTCGATAAGTGTATTGGTTGGAATTTTTGTTTTCGAATGATGATCTTTTTTACCATCGATGACAGTTGTTTTACAACATAGAAGAAGTACAGAAGTATTCAGCACCCAGGGCATTCATACATGTACCGCGGTCGTGCGGTTCCTTTGATCCTACAGCAAGAACTGACCCCACACTCGACGACTCGTTAAATACTGTACACACAATTTATTTATTTATTTATTTGAACGATTTATTTCTAACCACTACGCAATTTAAGAAATCTACCACGGCGTTGTTTTTGTTTATTCTAGCAACTGCTTAAGACCACTATTCTGTTTGCGCTATTTAAAAATGTGCAAACTACCGTATCACAATTGTAACGTAATTTTATCACTTTGTATCCACTTTTATATAGAAATTATAATAACAAGACAGGTACATCCAAACATACATCGATTGTATTTTTTACAGGACAATTTAACACTTTAAAAATCGTTACGAAATTAATATATAATTTAATTACCCTTGTCTTTACAATGTCCGCTCCGTGCTAGGAGGTGTGGACAATGATAAACTATCATTGCGTCACGATGAAATTTTAACATTCACACAGCAAAGTCTAAAAATTGATATACACACACTGACTGCACCCAATGCAATTAAAACATTTATTAAACCGACTCATGAAAATGAAAACTTTATTGTGATTGGCCAACAACTTCTTGTGACTCCAATAGTAACTATTCACATATTTGCCACACACCTAGTTATGGCAGTCTTATAACAATGTTTTGTTTCAAAAAGTAGTGATTTGGCCTAATTTCATCAACTTTTCGTTGTTTTTAGGACATGTCCATACCGCTTTTTTGTTCAAAGTTGGCAGGATTTTTGACCAATTACTATTTCATCCCAACAATCGAAATAAGCAATAAATAACCTGTCATGTCTGGGTCGATATAATTTACATTAATATTTTTAGACCTCTCATACGCATGATTATACTGGTAACATTACCACAAACATGAATGTTTGCCTTATCGAGTGCGTGTTCATCATGCCATGGCATACAACACAATAGTTCGAGCTTTTGAACAGTCTCCTAAAATAAACACAAAATGTGCACATTCTATTAGAATAAGCACGCACCATATGATGTATCCGACAATATGGCCGCTAAGATCTCGTTGAGAATGAGAGAGTCATGTGACTTGTTTAGCGTTAGTATAAATAGTGTTCTTTACCGTCATCGCGTCCACTGTTCCGCCAACCCATGTGACTATGGTGTTTGGAAGAGTGGACGTGATGGCGGCATAAAATTGTATACTCTCAAAAAGATCCCGGCAATCATTTGTGAATAAAGTCTATTTTATAAATCACATTCAACATTTTATAACCCATTTGTCCAATTAGTCATTTCTGACCGTTGAATCAATCACAGTAAATAACTTCCTGTCGTAAATATCCATTTCATATTTCTTATTGACCTAAAATGATAGCGATTATGATTTTATTCAATCTTACACCAGCGACGGCAGGTAAATACATTTAATGAAAAATGCATTTGCACGCCCGAGAACCGATTGCGCGTAGATCTTGAAAGCACTTCCACTTTGGCAAAACGCTGAAATCACCCTCTTTCTCGCAGAATAACAATTGCAGAAGAAAAAGAAAATGACTTGTGTTACCTTATCCTCTGTCTAGTGAATTTCTATATGTTGAGGTCGTAATGATCGAGGTACAATATAATGGTGAACACCGGATGAGGGACACATTTTACGGGGGGGTGTTTTCAAATTTACAATATCCAAACTTTTCATTATTCCCCATTTGATTGCTAATATACACTGGTATGCACAATCAAAAGTTAGAAACTGATAATAATTTTGGCGCCTGTTTCAATCTTAGATTATCAAAAGAACAACAGCATATTTTGTTGGTTAATGTGATTAATAAAAGCAATTACCAAACCTTACATATCCCATTTAAAGGGCGAACTTCATGACGTCATCAGTTCTGATTGTCCAATAGTAGCAGCCATGCACTCATGTTGGGTGTTCAGAACTAGATGTGTAAAATATGGTGCTCGACGGATGCCATTACATTCATGGTTCAAAGTTGTTTCAGTTATGAAATTAATATGATGTACTGTAGTCCCCCCTACCTAGACGGAAAACAGTTGTCGTACACGAACACGGTGTTTGCTAGTATAAATATATACCCTGCGCACCTGAAAACTGAAAACATTAAAAACATCTAAATCGTGCATGTACTGCGTGTACTAGTCTGATAATTTATTATGACAGTTTCACGGGACATATTGATGAAGTCGCTCACGACTCACCTTGACACCCCATCGTCTCTCTCATATCAAACACACGACAGTTCTATTTCATAGTAATTAATGTAGCGTCTAGCTTAAGGTCCAGGCCAGGCTACGAGATAAGCGTTTTAAAAAATGTCCGCCAGCAATTCACAATTTTCATAGGAGTTTAGTGAGTATATTGGACAGTATATTGCTTTAGGTAGGCATTATAAGAGGCGAGTGTACATATATATACATTATAAGAGGTGAGTGTACATAGATAGACAATATAAGAGGCGAATGTACATAGTAATACATCATAAGAGGCGAGTGTACATAGATAGACATTATAAGAGGTGAGTGTACAATACACGGCATAGATTCAGTTTACACTAACAGACTAACATACTAATTTCTCAACTCTGAGAAAGAATAATGACAATAATATATTTTCAGTTTTCAGTCACGCCTTCATAATTTCTTTTTAAAAAATCATTGAGAGTTAAAGATATTCTTTGCATTTTCTGAATTATGATTACTGAAACAGAATTTACAAAGTAATTTACATTTATGAAAATGCCAAGTTATTTCAAACTTGTTTTTATGTCCTGGCATATAATATTGTTTTTATAGCATTGGGAAGTTTTTAAACTAAATAATATCCTTATTTTTTTATTAATTTATTTACTTAGTACACTTTTCCAGAATATGATTTTCTGGTAATTGAGCATGCTACCGTTGTTTTGATTCTTATAACTATTATATACTATAATATAAATAAAGTAATTTCAATACATTGACATGCGTCCAAATTGCTGAGACGGTTACTAAAACGTGTGTCTAATATACAAATGAACTGAATACCAAAGGAAAGGTTGAAATGTACTACTACGAAATTGGACTTGTTGACGATGTCGCTCGTATGCATGAAACATAAAACACAGGTTACCCTCAAATCGTTAATCAATAAATAGTACAAGAAAGGTTTAGTATAACTTGCCGCGGCGAAATACAAACCATAGGTGAGTTTGTTGATTAAGTAGAACTATCTAATTAGAATCAGAATATTTAATATATTATTTCGCATTTGCTGTATTATTATATGCAGTGGCAGCTTTGATGTGTAGTTTAGATTATTCACTTCCTTTTAGTGTTTCTATATTTTAAAAAAAATGTATCGTTATATAACCATTTTGTTAATAACCTATGACCTCTATCCTGATAGGTTCACAAACTGGAAACTAGGTAGCACGTGACCCGCCATGTTTTTTCCTACCGATGTATTTTCACGTTTCATAAAACAACATCTTGATGTTTTAAGGAAAAAAGAAAACTTTCTATCTACGAACGAGGATTCAACGGAACAATTTGAAAGTTTCGCCATACAACGAACTTTTCAAGTGACATTTCAAAGTCATCCTTATGCAACCACACATCGGGACGCAAAAAGAGATCGAATCAAACTGCAAACTTTGCTACCACCCATTGAACAACTAGTATCCGACTACAAAACAGTTCCAGACAAAACTTTCGCATATCAGTAAATCACCACCACAAACATAACCGTTGATATACGAGTTGAAGCACACGTCACCGCCGACGGATATGTCACAGACATCATCGACATCGAGGACCCAGAATTCTCCGCCACTGACAATTATGTGGTGGATATATTGAATCGTGTTGCTGTTATCACTTTGTTTATCAACGAAAATAATCCTGGTTTCGTTAAGAAATCAAATCAGCGACCAATCGTAGAATGCAACTCACCCCGCATAAATGTGTTCAACTGCCCCGCCTCGAGAGACCTACTACCTAGCGGAAACCTATCAAAATGAAATAAGTTTAACAACAATTTCAAAGCCATGATTGATTCAAATACACAGATTACATATGTACAGAAATTCACATACTTGCGATAATTTGTTGACGGCGACGCCATGCAAATTGTTGACGGCTATTAGATGTCCGCCGAAAATAAAAACTGGCCTGCACTGATGGAAAAGTGTTACGGACATACATAACTAATTTTCAAGCGCACATGAAGTCATGGACCGGAGCACCACCATAATTTAACGATATATCTTTGCGTTCATTTCATGATAATCTGAACATAAGTATACGACCACTCCAAGAGGAAACTAATTAAGAAAAGCTATTGAGACAATTTTTATTTATGAAACTGCCAGTTAAATTTGATACATGGTGTACTAAGCTCACTAATGCAAGTAATATTAAACGAATACTGATAAAACCAACCCAGTTCCATTTGGGTAAATATATTACATTGTACATATTAAGTGAAACAAATTATGTGTTGTACACAAGAGATTCATTTATTTATTTACAGTACACAAGTATTTATTTAATTATTTTAACAGTATAAATAGTGCTAGCAGACCAAGTTTAAAGATTAGATTATGCACATTTAACATGATACATACATTTCCCTGAAAGTAGGTCGTGCTATGTGCCCGAGATATTGCCCTATGACTTTTCACTGAAAGAGCAGCTTGGTGATGAGTGTTGCGCCAATTATAGGATTGACACAGTACACTGTGGCGTCATGGTTGTATTTAAAATGGTACATCGTGTTTCCACGTCGTTACTGCACTAGATGTTGCCCAACCAATAGGTTCCACGCTCTGGATTACAATAATCTGGTGAGCGGATCCATGTACTACTATAGCTGAACTTGACATCAAAGTCTGAAAAGTATTAAGTGAAACTAGGAAGGAAGTATGATGCCAGTTAATGTAGAGATGTAGAGTTCAATTCGTGAACTCCAGTCGCTTGTTACATCAAATTTACTGGGAAATCAGGCAATGTCAGATACCAAACACGTTTACACTCACGCTAGCTAGTCCTGGGCTTTCAGTTATTATACTATGCTTGCAACTGTATAGAGGTTTTTATTTTCCTGGCAAATTTTTATACGTGATATTTTACAAATATATAAGCGGAGATTCTCTAAAAAAACAAATGGTGCCTTTTTGCAGTTTGATTTTGTCACACTTTCATTGCAATGCATTGCTTTCTGTGCCCGATGGCAAACAATTAAAAAAACTCCTGTGCATACATATTTTATTAACAATGAAAGATTAATTGCTTTTGAAATAACCTATTTTACCATTCTGAAAAATATCAAGTTCTTATCTACAATTAAATATACATATGCGTAAACATGCTCAGTAGATAAAAAATGGGAACCACATTGGAATTCCTAAAATAATCTGAAGGTCTGTAATCTTTGTTTTGCTTTAGTGATATGGCAACAATTAGTTAGTGGACTATCAGAGCTTAGAGTATATCTGATCAGTGCACTACTACGAGACACGAACCATAAAATGACGCAACACGGTCTGGAAAAGCAGCAGTGGTTGTCGTTCACCAATAAACCATCACATAGTAACCACATAGTTATCGCAATTAAAGGCGACACACGCTCATTCATATTACAATCCCATTGCTCCACGACGCATGGCTATGGGAAGCTCAATAAAATACACATAAACACATGTGTCTTGGAACTCAATAACCCCCTAAGCTACTTAGGCCAGGGTAACCCTATGTGGTGCGAACACCTGCTTCGTACCGAGTATAAATAGTACGCCGTATAAGTTACACAATATGAATTACCTCCGGATAAAAAACAATCAATCACGACCTCAAACATATTATTTTACTAATGACAACTTTAAAGTAAAGATATACGATTTGATTTTAAAATTGAATTCCTAGACTAGTTGACTAATTCTATTATGCACATAAAATTGTTGGTTGTCCATACACTTCCGGTCCTTCATTGCTGCTTTGCAAGTGCGGAAATTATTAAATCACTTAAGCACCTCTGACCCTAAACCCTGGCCTACATTTTTTAATCATCGGTATATTCTTTTCATTATTTATATATAAGACATGCACTTTGCACTGACTTTCCAAGCAGATACATACGTGAATATATCATAACACTAAGAATACGTTGTCAAGATGTATAGTTCAGGATACTATGCACCCGTACAAGCACTCACGGCTCTTGGAATACATGTTAATTTTTTCCACATTTTCGACGACAGCATTAGAGGCAGCATAGAGAAACATAAATAATCTATTTAGCTTTTTAAGATTGTAATCAATTCTGTCTATGTATTTCCTACATAGATGCAGCAGATATAATGTTGATTGATATCAGTTAATTAATGCACACGAGCCGATGGATGGGCCATCGCCGCTCGTGAGATTTCACGTTACTCTGGTTGTTAATACGCATGATAGAAGAACGGAAGATTCAATAACGAGACATCTTCAATAATTTCCTTGATGTCGAGCGCACTAGCTGATTTGTCGAGCTCCTGTGAGCATGACACGCATGTGCAAATAACTGATGGCATTCAATCGAGAGTAACACTTTTCAAACATCATCATCTGAGTTATAGAAGTAAATACCAAACATCTCTCAATTTATCTAAAATATTACGAACCTGAAAGGACTTATTTATTAATATAAATATATCTATTATATATAAAAGGAAAGAGTGCTTATTTCAGTTTAAAAACAGAAAGCAGTTGCTATCCAATATATATTATTCTTCAACGCAAAATATTGTTTTGTAACTTTATGACAGTATAATTTTCCACACTGAGACTCATAAGATGGATACACTCATTAACAAATAATACATTCGTCTCTCACACTTTCTGACAATAAATATTTAATTTAAGCACAGTTCGAACGAACTTTACTCGGACTTCATTAATGATAATGCTTTTAAATAACCTTATAAAACGGGGCAAACGTATTCATCTTGGTAAATACAAAAAATGTATCTATATTGTACAAGGTGAACTGAAGGTTTCTTCCCACGAGACGAGGTGAGGTCGCTGATCTCGCCAGAGAATAATTTTGCTATAGTAAGTGCTCGGAAGGTGTGCTGTTCTCACGCACTGTAAGCAATCTAACCCGGACAAATTACCGCTGACTTGATCGATGTATGCACGTAGAGGAAGTACATCCGCCGAGGACATCCGGTTTTAATTAGTGCCACAATGGCTTACAATATATTGGTAAGTGTCAATGTAAATTGCGTGACAGTTTTGTGTAACTACGTCAGTGAAATACAAAAACAGATTTTACCCAGAACATTGTGTTTAATCATTGTCCCCACAGTGAAGTAATTATTAAATTATGTTAGCCATTAAAAGTCACTTGAGAAAACTAAATGAAATATTTCGCACAAATCATGGAATACACAATTTGTGTACACTGCAATCAATTACATTGTAATTATTTTAACAGATACGACTAGATTGATACCTTTCCTCTTCTCCGATTTCCGTTCTTTGAACTTCATGCAGGCGAACAAAATTTACAATAACCTACATACGTTTGGTAATAGGTTCATTACCACAGTCATTTCCATGTTTTAAAATCATAAGATGTCAACCACGCATTATGATGACTTATTAGTATCAAATACGGTTCACTTGCATTACGAATATACCACACACGAGCCGATAGACGAATGGACGTCAGATACCGCGCATCAATGCTTTATCAGCGCCGGGTACAATTGAACTAAGCACCGTAAAATATTTAGTCTACTTCATAAATTAAAATTCAACGTCCCGATATCAAAATAAGCTATGAAAATTGATCTGTTAACACACCGTATTTCATAATTGCAATATTATATACTTTCTGTGGATATCATATCATATCATATTTTACTAGAACTCATTTGTTTATGAGGTTGAAATGTACATTACAAGTGACTACATTAATACGGGTAGAATAATCAATAATCATTATACCATGGAGTCTTATAAACATATGTATTATGAGATTCTATCATCGTTTTCAGTCATGTACACAAACTAATATGTGTTTCCACTTTCAAAGAGTGTTTATAGACAGACCTTTACACTTCTGTGACGTCATGCTCTTCAGCAATTTAGGTGGGAAATTGTAGATTTGTAAATGATAAGTTAGAGCAGTCGGTCAGCGGTAAAGTATAGCTTTCAATCAATATGACGGATTGCACATTTAGCTGAAAGCCGTAGGTAGCATACATTTGAACTGTGTTGTTAAATTGAGCAATCCACTTGGTTTCCTATTGGGCTAATACATTTCAATCACCCAGATGCTACCACTGAATGACCTCTTTCATCAATTACACATACATTAAATCAGTGTATCTGTGTTTACAGCTCAAGCCGGGATGTTATTAACGACTTTGTTGACTCCAACTCGATAACAGCCTGGCGTCTTCTTCATGTTTATTCCATAATAACTCAATAGAATGTGAAGATCAAGTGTGTGTATAACTTTCAGTGTTGGATCACTAGGTTATTTTTACGACAGAAGGATTTAATTACAATTCCATATTTTTATGATTTATGTCTTATATTCTATATCAATCAATTGTCGGTTGACCTAACGCAACATTTTTTTAATTTTATTTGATCAAGGCTGAAAGCCAATGGAGCTAAAATACACACCAATAACCCAACCCGAAATCAATAACTCAAAGCTAGAGAAATATACGGGTACTTGTACTATGCAGTCAACACACTAATTCGATTTCAGGTAAGCATACCATGTTACCTAAACTATATTGTGAACGAATTATTCTATTTCATGTAAAGCTTACATCTACATCTATACTGTGTTTTCAAATTAATTATTCTATTTTAGGTAAGCTTACCTTCATATCTTTATTATGTTTTCAAAAGAATTATTCCATTTTAGGTAAGCTTACCTAGATACATATGTGTTTTCAATAGATTATTCTATTTCATGTAAAGCATACATTCACAACTATACAATGTTTTCACATACACAATTTCATTTTAGGTAAACTTACTTACATCTGTATTATGTTTTCAAATGAATTATTCTATTTCATGTAAAGCTTACATTCACATTACTGTGTTTTCAAATGAATTATTCTATTTCATGTAAAGCTTACATTCACATCATTACTGTGTTTTCAAATGAATTATTCCAGTTTTGGTGAACTTACCTTCATATCTTTACTATGTTTTCAAATGAATTATTCTATTTCATATAAAGCTTACATTCACATCATTATTCTGTTTTCAAATTAATTATTCTATTTCAGGAAAGCTTACATTCACATCATTACTGTGTTTTCAAATAAATTATTCCATTTTTGGTGAACTTACCTTCATATTAATTCTATTTTAGGTAAGGTATCTTTACTGTGTTTTCAAATGAATTAGTCTATGTTAGGTAAAATTAAACTCACATCAAAACTGTTTTCAAATGAATTATTCTATTTTAGGCAAGCTTAAATTCACATCATTACTGTGTTTTCAAATGAATTATTCCATTTTATGTAAGCTAAGCTTCATATCTAAACTGCGTTTTCAAATGAATTAGTCTATGTTAGGTAAACTTACCTTACCTAAAATAGTATACAGTAAAGATATGAAGGCAAGTATCTTTGCTGTGTTTTCAAATGAATTATTCTATTTTAAGTAAGGTAAGTATCTTTGCTGTGTTTTCAAATGAATTATTCTATTTTAAGTAAGCTTACCTTACATACCTATGCTGTTTGTTTAAATGGATCGTACTATTTTATGTAAACACTAACTACGATAAAGACGTTCCGTTTTCGACATTTTAAATTCTTACCTTTTTTAGAATAAAACACCCTGATCTTGACAGGATAATTCAGAAATGTATATTAGAAGAAAACCATAACAAAATGTAATCTCTATGCATCTAAAAATATTACTGAGAAATTAAGAATTTGCTATATTCTTTATATTTTTGACTGAACGAAGCTGAATGAAATGACAAACTATATAGTGTGCTCAAAAACTCATGTATTAACAATAACGTTAATAAATATGATTTTACATATAAAAGAAAGAATTTCACAATACAGTGTTTTATATAAATGATTCTATTTGAAGTAGTCATCTTGCCTTCATACATATATTAACGAATATATCGCGTTCTCAAATCAATTAATCAGTGCGAGGTAAGCTTTTCATGATCGATAACAAACAATTGTTTTCAAATTGATGATTACTCTTTTTGTTTGCCTTTATTTGAGTGTCATGCTATCAACAACAATTTGCCATGTGAGTGTAGTCGATTACAACCGTGATTACATATCTGTCTTCTATTTGATTTTGTTAACAAGGAAATGATTCGATTGTAGATAAGCTCACTTGTCTACTAATGATAATAACGTATTCATATATACTACTTATAACACTTCCGGACTCAGAAATTTAGACAATTTAAATTTATTTTTCTTAAATTTAACGAATTTTGCTGCAAAACAAATCTTGATTACGGAAGGACGTTACAGAGAAAATTGATAAACTGTTTTCATTTACTCGTCGATGGAATATTTAGTCCAATCTGCATTTACAAGTTACGGAGTACTAAATTTATATATTAGTATCCAATGAGACCAAAAACTTCCCCTAATAAGGTTGATATATACGTTTTTAGTTCAGAAACAAACACTCCCACTCAATAAATGAAACGGACACATACAACATCATATTCAGATTGTATTGCCATGACTGCCGGTTTCTCACGCGCATTAAACATTACTATTAAATTTCGATCATGTTTTAGAGAATAATGATACCAGTAACACGGAGGTGCAATATGACATTATGTTTCTAGTTGTATCAATGAGATGAACAAAATTATTTTAGAATAATAGATATATATTGCCAACAATATTTTAATCAAATTGTCTGAAAATAATAATTTTCACAGTGACTTGAAGGTTAATACATATTTTCTCTTGTATCCATGACTACACTTTTTATTGAATGAAAAATATCGACACTGCTCTAGAATATGTATGGTATATTTGATTCTAATTGCATGTATGGATGTCTTGTTACCATTTGGCAGTTGTGGTCCATCATCATACAATCACATTAGAATCAAGTTTAACATTATGAATGTATATGTATATGTATGTGTTTATATGTTCCAGTATTGCCCAACATTATCATTTACATGCAAGGTCATTATGAATAATTACACAAATATATACGAGGGGCGTTCAATAAGTAATGCCCCTGACCCACTTCCAGTCGTCTGATCTAGATGAAATTTTGCATGTGTAATGATTTACATCTCTATGGGTTATGTTGCAAAACACAGCTCTGAACTAACTGAGTCAGGTGTGTAATTGAGCCAGTTGAGTGTCGCGCAGTGATCCGGTTTTTGTGTTTGAAAGGACGCACACCAAATGAGACTTTTGATGGAATGAAAGGAATTTATGGTGATGATGCCCAATCACATGACCTTGTAAAACGCTGGCATCTTGAATTCAAACATAACCGGATGTCTTTGGGAACAGATCCCATACCTGGTCGTCTCTCTTCTGCCATTGATGAGGCATTTGTCCGTCAAGTTGAGACAGACATTTTGTAAGATCGACGCATTACTTTTCGCCAAATAGCCCAAGAGGTCAGGATTACTACAGGGTCTGTGGAAACTCACTTATGACCATTTGCATAAGGTGTCTGCCAGATGGATTCCCAGGTTGGTCACACCTTTTCAGAAGCAGGAACACGTCGAGTACCCAAGGATGAATTTGGAGATGTGCCAAGAAGATGATTCAAAGTTTTTCAAATGACTGATTGCACAAAATGAAACTTGGGTCCATCACTATGATCCAGAGACCAAAGCCCATTCAACGCAGTGGAAGCACTTGGCAAGAGTGCAGCCCTCCGCTGGCAAGGTCATGCTCACAGTCTTCTGGGACCAGGACGGAGTAGTGATGACATATTTCCTGGCAAAGGGTACCACAATTACAGGAGCATATTACGCTTCACTTTTGATGAAATTAAGAGAAGTTATCAAAATCAAGAGGCGGGGCAAGATCAGCTAAAGCATCCACCTCCTGCAGGACAACGCTCTGGTCCCCAACTCGCCAGATCAGAAGTACGGGCGTGTGGCTATGAAATCCTTCCTATCTCCCTTACTCCTCTGACCCTGCACCCTCCGACTTTCATCTCTTCCCAGCCATGAAGTTGTTTTTGAAAGGAAAACGTTTCCCTGATGTTGCAGCCTTGATTTACGACGTGGTTGGAGGACCAACCTGAGGTGTTCTATAAAAACTGTTTCCAGAACTGCATCAAACGATGGGAGAAATGCATAACTCTGGATGGTTTCTATGTAGAGAAAGAATGATAACTGTGCCAAGTTTTATTAATCTCCTGCTATGGAAAATGGGTCAGGGGCATTACTTATTGAACGTCCCTCGTATATCGTATATAAAACGAAACCAGAAAAGCACGTTGTTTTGTTTTGAAATGGCAGTCACGTGATATAGTATAAAATGCACACGAGTTAGTTACATTAATAAAAGATTGTCTCTTTGACTATTTTTCTTGAAGAATTTGGCGACTACTTCGGATTCGCAGGATATTTGTTGTCGCGAGGATATTTTGTATTAGTAATAAGTTGCATCGCATATATTTGTTTGGCTAAAATAACTTGCAACTTGATTACCCCAGATTTCAAGTTCAATCTCAACAATAGCAATGCAAACACGGCGATGCCTGCTTTAATTTATACTTTCGTATTATAGGATGCAGCATTTTCAATTCTAGAATTGCACATATTATGAAATTTCCAATATATATTCGACTATGTGAATCTATGAGGTATAGGTGGTTATGAGGCGCATATTAGGCAGCCAATTCAAGTATGTTCCCCACAACACAAGTTTATCAAGTCGTGCCAAATGTATGTACCGGATTTTAAAATTTAACTATCAAATTAACCATATTTTACACACAACCATTCAAGCATTTTGGTGTTCGATAGCATGGCACCAATATAGTTTTTCAAAAGTGTACTGATATACGCACGCGTCCACACATTATTCAACCTTACTAAGATGTGAAAGGTTTCAGGCATGCATGTCAAAGTTACATTCTAGTTATACATCATCAAATAGCGTCGAATGTTGAGATTTGAAACAGGTTTATCGACGTACCACGTTCAAACACGCGGCATGAAAGCAATTCAGTCTAAATTGGTCTATTAAGAAATACAAAACAACATATTTATTAGGAAAATGGCTTTCCTATTTTACGTTGCATGTAAACCTACTCCATGCTTAGCGTGTGGCCATGATGGCCAAATCTAGATGTACTCGCACAAGTGTGCGAACATAGCAAAACATATTGCTGCATTAATGGCCACTTTTAATAAATAAAGAATTCTCAGAGAGAAATACATTTACTTGAATGATGACCCATTATGAGGTCCAATAAATAATACTGTGTTAAAAATAAATTGAAGAACACGTAAATTTATACTGGTACTGATCCAATTAACATAGTAATTAAAATACCGGAATAATACTAAATGTATTTTAGGCTGGCCAGAAAAAACAACATATTGTTAGTATGTGTATTGTTTCAACTAATGAGTGAAACATGTGTTGTTTCCACTATCTTTGTTATGACGTTGTATATGCCGACACTGTCATATCACTTCACATTCTACAAAATACACATTGTTAAACACAGCATTATAATAACAGAATAGTTTCTCAAATAATAAATAACAACGTAATAACATTAACGCAACATATTAAAATTGTATTCTGTTTCTGAAGACATACCATAAGGTTGCATTAAGTAAATACTATGTTGCATATACATACGAAACAATGTGGTTAGACTTGGCTTCTGTCCGTCCGGTCGTCCGTCCGTCCGCTAGCACTCCAAGGGCGTAATCATCACCTATTCTTACTATAAACTCTTTTATTACGTTTACTTGTGAAATATATCATATTGAAGTACGCTTCTAGTTTTATCATAAAAAGAAAGATCAAATTTAATCTTGATTATTTTATCTACTCAACGAATCAAAATATTATATTAAAGAATCTTTCAAAACATAGAAACAAACTAACCAGCGCCGTGTCTATTACATTTAATTTGTATTGCTGCATTATATTACTACCAATTATATAACTATAGCCATCGATGGATTTCATTACCCACGCTTTAAATTTACAGTCGAAGCCATTCGTGCGTACCAGACTCTTCTGAACGCCACTGTCACCAATGGCAGAAATCAGCAGAGACTGGGAAAATACATGAGCTCAATACTGTTATACAAAGAAACATTGCTGCATGAATATCGAGGGACGTTTATTTATGTCGCTAGCTTCAGAACGTAATTGTATTACCAACGATGCGTTTTAATTAATATGTTCTGACAGAACATAGTAAATACATAGTAAATTTCAATTCCAAGAATTAAACCATCAACACGTGGTATTGGACAACAAGATGCCGAACCGATATCCTGGGTGACCAAAGTACATTCACACTTAGGAGACTCATTAATAATGGTCACATGGTTTCGACATGGAATGCAGTTTATATAATATATACATGGATTCCGATATATCTGTTTGCTCATCTATCGTTTGCTTGGGAGCTATATCTTTAGAATAATGCTCTAATTCGTAAAACACGAAAAAAACGTTTCACAGTATTCTGGCAATCCAGTGACGTGTAATTAATAATAGAAATAAAATTTTACATTTTTAGTCATTAAATATTCACATTAAAAGGCCACTTAAAACTAGATAAGGCCACATGTTATCGCAGTAACGGTTGCTACGTTACTATCATTCAAGCCGTGGTCGTATAGTATTATTATGAAAGCGGGGTCAATCTGAACAAGCTACGCAATGGCGCCTATTAACCACTACTGTTAAGCACGGCGAGGTATTAAAGTCGAGGACAATCAATAGAAAAATCACCATTATAAATTACTAATTTTATTTCAATCCAGTTGACAGGACTATATATGCAGTTTATTTATTTACAAACATTGGTATTTTATGGTTTTAAAATGAAATGTTCCCAATTGCGCGTATAACATATCATTGAGTCGAAGGCAAGTTGATTATTCACAGGGAAAGATAATCAGGGATTCCTCATTGTGGGGTGCATATACAGATTTAACTTCATTCAGTTCTCGAGTGATACCAAAATTCAGGCGCACCATCATTTCAAGGCCTCGGGCAATTTCAAATTTGTCATGAATCTCCAGAGAACAAGAAGCTCAAGCTGCAAGCATTAATTCCACAAGGAATACATATACCATTATTTAAAAACAAAGCAAAGCCCTTCCGGTACTCCGGTATTAAGAGGATTTATTGTCCACTCGTACTTATTGAGATGCTAAACGCTGTTTAATGTTGGATAACGTGACCGTCAATCGCCTACGAAAAGAATGCATCCAAACGAAATAGCGGTGTCAATTGTATACAAAGTTGTCTGTTTACTGTTAAATATGCAGTGTGGGAAGCATTGTAGTGGCAGTCACACAAAGCCTATGTGTATGTTCTAATAAAACAAACATGTAACATAGATGTGGCTCTCAGTGGATTCAAAACGAACCAATTTTTCTAAAAGGATTATACCTAAGAAAAAATGAATAATCTTATATTGTTGAGAGAAATCAATGAATATTGTGCTTAGAGTGATTTGTATTGATCAACAGGTCGAGTACGTCATCGCAGAACTCGAATTTATTCGAGTACTAATGAACGATGTACTTATTTTCATATACCGATCGCAATTTTATATTTCAGGGAAATATGGCCACTGATAGAGGAGTAGTTGATAGAAACAATGCAAGAGGTAATACAGAATATACAGAGTCAAGAAAATCAAATCAATGTGCTTGACAAAAAAGAATATTCCAATAGCAAACATGCATCAATTGGACTATGACAATTTGGTACCGAGACAAAGTATATTCAAAATCTTTTTCCGGGGAAAGAACTGCGCGAACGTTACGCAGTGAAAAGTAATTGAACCAATGAAATGGCTATTTAAAACGCCCATATAGGATATGTCGGTGGTTAATTCAATCCGTGTCTAGCTGACATGATACCACTAATGAACACAAACATTTCAACTCTGGTTTCTATTTTGCAAGGCGTCGAACGACACTATTACATTATATTCATATGAGGTTAAAATAACTGATCACAGCGTCTAAATTCATCCGCCGCGATCGAGTTTTCACAGTTCCGTTGATGTGAACGAGTCTGAAATGATTATGTGTTTACAATTAACTGGAATATACTCATTTTTGATTATATTGAACTCCCTGTAAGTTATTCATTGCTTGTTGCCATGACATCACACTAGATTAATTAGTGTCAACAATATAAATAATCAAAAATTCATATGTGACATCTTTTATTCGATTGCAACAGTGTGTATTGGACATCACTACAGAGTGAACGGATATAGATATAGGTCAACACATGTAAATATCTGATATCATGTCAAAATACATGAATAAACTGGCAAGGTGACAGATATATAACTTTAAATTATGTACCCACCTCCTGATAATGTGCAGTGTCGTACCCACCTCCTGTCAATACCCACTGCGTGGACTTGATACGGCAGGCTGGATACAGATACTGTGACGTCTCTTCGTCTATTCTGTAAGTACATCCAAGTCAAGACATCTTTATTAATACAAATAGAATTGGAAACGATAAATTATCTGCCCTTATAATCTCTTATGTTGATGCGTCTTATATAGTATATTATGGCGCTTGTAATACCGTGCAGCACTCATCCTTTCTATTGTGGATGTGCCATTCAACAAATCTACGGAAGCGATACGGTCATCAAAGAAAGTGCAATTAATCATGGGTAAGAATGCCTTCATGGGCGTTACCATAAGATAAACATTGACTGGGTACGATGCATTTCAAGCAGAGTTTAAACAAAACATGATTCACAATACACCTTTTAAGTAGCGCTTCTGTGACGTCAGCATGACGTAGTTGCTGAAATAATTAGAGAAATTATATGTACTACCCTATTCTACGCAAATTGTAATATTAAATTATATAATGCTTGGAACTATGATATCAGCACGCGTTTATTGTTATCCGCGTGAATATATAAATCGTTTACATTAACACTATCAATCACGGGATACTGACATAATGTTTCCATTATGTGGCCAAAACTTTCCTACACTCACATTCGTATGTATTGGTTCTTTATTATACTATGATTGTAACTTAATAGAAGTTGCTATTTTCCTTGACAGTCTATGTGGTATTTTACAAATATATAGGTGACAAGTATGGAAAGTCATTTCTCTCTTGTCGCATAATCATTACGGGCCTTGCTGTGGTGTACGTAGCGCGTAATTTTGTGACCTGCGCGGGTATCCGGTCATCAAACAAAGGTTTCGATTGAACAGGTTTGAAAAGTCTGCATAGTGAACTATCAGCAATAATACTAATTAGATTTACGACTCTGGCAATCCAAATACATAACCTCAAAAACGCTTCACGTCACTGAGTGCAAAATAAAATAGTAAGGAACGTATATAATAAAGATCCAATGGCTCCCTTATGTGTGCCAACAGTTTTACGTGTATTCCGTGCTGCAGTCTTCCAATTTAACCGTGTTGTAATGTCTGGTGAGGGAGAGTGGTTCATATTTAATGCATAGTGTATATTGTGCTATATATATCATGTATAGTGGGATAGGAATGGTGATGGGAATTCATATAATGTGTTCTTTAATTATATTTCCCAACAATTAATACATTTTTATGATTACTTACTGTCACATGTACATTGGTACTAACAATATTATTCGCCAGTTGCAGCTATCTTGTGAACGTTCATAGATTAATGAGATATAATATATTAATTGACTGTTAATTAATTGCTTCATTTTCATATGTTAAAATATTATGCCACTTATGGAATAAAGGAGGACACACTGTCATTAAAGCGTGATACAAGGGCAAGGACTTGCATATTATTGTCTATTATTGAAGCGGACATTTTCTCCCGAGCCCTATTGAGGTAATTTGATAGGAAATTGAAATTACAGGTACATATACCCTGAGAGGAGAAAAATTGATTGTATTGTAATCGAAATTATAGGTACATATACGAACATATAAAGACGAAACAATAGATTCGTGTTACAACTATGCGAATGTGCCTCGCGACTTTAAGCAGACAGCCCGGCCCCCACTCCCTATATTTAGGGGGGGCCTATGCTTGTTCCCTCATTTTTTTGACCCCCACCCTATCTAGGGAAAAGAAGAAAAATATAACCCCCCCTTTCACGGGCTTTTCCGATGAATTTCACCCCCTATCTAGGGAACTTTTCAATCTAGAACTCCTTTTAAACCCCCTTTTTTGTATATCTCTGGAAGTGTTTTGAAATACACCCCCTATTTTGAGAATCTCAGGAAAACAAGCAACAAATGCCCCCTTTTCTACGATTTTCTCGGGAAAATGTTCCCGAGACAGATCGTCAAAAAGTACCCTCTTTCCCGAGAAAATGGGAACGCGCATGCGGCCCCCTATGTATCCTGAGTGGGGGGGGGGGGCAGACAGTCATACATTCGCTAGTATGTCAGCTACCTACAGTACACTACATGCAAATGGCATACAATAGCACCCTGATTTTCTAGATGAAAACCACCTGAATTTTTTGATCAGAAAAGGTTTCTGGTTTAAACGATCAATATAAACATTGGATATGGGCGAGTCACATTATATTGTTTGTATGTTGCTGCACGATTAACGTCCGATACTCGGCTGTGATGTCTACTATTGTTACTATTAACCCTCAGTTAGGTTACAGAAAAGGAAAGCTAACTAACGCTGGCAACTTGGTAGAAATGCGGAGATTTATTGACCATATTGACAACGAAAATAGAATTTAAAACTATTGCTAAAACTGAAGTCCGCGAGATGGGTTTTAAACATATGTGATGAACTTAATTTTGAACTTGACACTTGTCCCGATGTCAGCTAACTAAGTGACTCAAGCATACACGGACAAATGTCCATATGTCAATTGATGTAAGGGTTCGCGAGGAGAATATTACAGAGACATTCACGTAGTTTCAACTTGCGTTGGGACATACCGGAAAATGAGAGTGAGAATGTATTAAAGTTACGAAATTACTTTTACGTGAAAAATTCGGAATGAAAACCTTGCTAATAGACAGGACAGAAAGAGGACACGTTATATTTTAGTCAAGTAAACTCAGCACCGCCATATTGCGTTATATGTACGAACACGCCGAGAGAGTCTAACGAGTTTTTGTAACTGAGGACCTGATTCTATTGGACTACACAGCAAAGCTGACTGCGCGATATTATGCGTAAAGCATTTACAGCACACTGAGATTATATAACAGTGAACTTTACTTTGACGAAAAGTAATATATTCGGTCAACATAATTCAAAGGTCACAAATATGCTATATACATAAGCATACATAAACTTAATTATGTCTTGTCAGTGTAAATCACGCTCACAATTATTTGCATCTACAGAGAAAGTAATTTGTTTCGGTTGGTACACGTTTATTGTAAAAAAATGCTTTCTTTGCACAAGAATTGGTATAATAGCATATTTTATAGTTGCATGCGAGGAACCAAAATACTTGCAGAGAGCAGGTGGTGTTTTTCAATCTTTAAACGCTACGCTAAACATACATATTTTGTACATTCCAATTATATTATTGCAGGAGACTTCAAATTACCATTAGATCCTATTATTGATAAACGAAGTGATAAAGTTGACAATAAAGGACCACTTAGGTTAGCAGTTAGAAATGTGATACACAACTTGTAATTACTTGAATTATAATGACAGCTTAATTCATCAACATTTCGTTATTTGGCGTAGAACCTCGGGTTCAAGGATTGACTTATTTGATATCAGAACGCCTACTTGTTCCTACTATTTTTTTTTATTGTGTTTGAACTATTCGAGATTTTAAAAATTTAACTGTATGGGTGAAAAATATGTTTATGAAATTAATGACCTTATCTTAAATATACAGTGTCCGGAGGCAGACTATAATGCATTTCGAATATTTAAAATTTATAATTTGAGAAAGCACAATAAAATACAGCAAATGAGGAAAAGCGAGTAATACATTGGAAAAATCTCCTGCGGAAAAAAGTTCTTGTATAACAAATATGATGAAGCAAAAAAGAAGTTGGAAAACCAAATTTCACAAATAATTCATGGCATGTTTGCACAACAATTTTAACATTAATTGCACACACCTTAATAAAATTGTAACAATACTGTGGAAATCAAGCGAAACTAAGCGATCTACAAGCATCTGAGAGAGTTACCTAAAATGCTCATTATATAGGGAAATTGTTTGTGGGTTAATACATTTTACTTATTTCATGTACTTTTCCATGAAGATTGAAAACATCATATAAAACAATATGATTATAAGGGATTATCCGGAAGAGGGGAAAGGTATGATTGACATGAAATTAATAACAAAGCATTGAAACTCTCCAGAATTAATATAAATCTACAATCAGAATAAGTATTAGAACTAGTATTACGATTTCAATATGCTAGGTGGATACTAGATTATCTGAAATAACGAAAACATCGGGGGGAAATCTGTATTTTATTGTGAATTGTTAAAACATGAGAAAATATTAACCGACAACTAATTTAAAACGAAACAAAACAATTTGGTATTACGGCTAACTTCCTTTCGAACTACAGTGAAGTATCAACCATTAGCACTGAACGAAAACAGAAAATGAAACAAAACAATTCATCAAAAGAGAGACCAAAAATAAACCCCGATATTGTTGGAGAAATTTTAAAGTCAGATTTAAATATTACAATAAAGATCAAATGATTTGCATTTGATACTGTTGGAAGCACTTCATATTGTTTGGAAAATACGAGTTGTATACAGCCACGTTTAACAACGTTAGAACAAATTTTAATGTATTCGTTGGAAACATTCAACATTATTACCATAAACCGATAACAAATGTTGCAATACAGGCTCAACGCTATGACAGAATTAAAAATAAATGGAACGATGCTCTGATGCTTCTTTTATATTTCGTGTATTTTGTTACGAAAGATGTAATTTACGAAAATATTCATAGATACAATCTGGTCACAAGCCCACTAAAAACCTGTTTAAAAACGTCTGTATATAGAATATTGTAGATGACTTTTACATGACAAAATACCTTGTAATAAGTTTGTATCTTGTTGTTTAATAAAGCAAATAATTATTGATACACCCCGTAAATATTATACTGCCCCAAATAAATAAAAGTAAAGCCAATACACCTTGGATGTTTTAACGCGCATTGTGGTGGTATCGTAATATCCAATTATTAAAACGAAGCAAGAAATAATGTACAAAATCATACAGATACTTGTATTAAAAAGAACTTTATGTACTGATTACATATCAAACATTTATGTGTTGTATATGAGGCGAAAATGCCAAGCAATCAGGCATTTGAATATAAACTTAATGCCCTTAATCTACAATGTTATCACAGCACCCTTCGATATTATTTATTTATTTATTTTTATCAGCTGAGTTTTGCAGCTTACTTTTAATATCGTTATTCCTTCTCAACAACAACTTGATTACCTATTTGTAGGAAGCATTAATTACAGTAAACAGCACAAGTGAAATTATGGCTTTGTTTCATTTAAATAACTATCATCAAATATCACTTGCAATAACAAGGAATTGTCATAATATGTAAAATCATAAATCAAATATTTACAATTTGTTCTGGGTTGGAATATTGCAGTATTAACTAGAAACAAAACAACGACACGGAAATATACAAGAAGAAATATAGAATATACACAAGCAAATATAGTTTTACATTAGCACGGACGCTAACTGCGCACATTTCCGAAAACACTTCAATAATGGACATATATTGAAATAAGAATGAAGCAGGAAAATGTTATCGACATGATATATCGGTGGTTGATCTCAACCGTTTCTAGATGGCATGACATCACGTGGACTATTTTGAGCATGGCTTCAATTCCCCTAAGCACCGGACGTACTCGATAAGCTTGAAAACGCATGTTACGCCACAATTATATTTTATCTATATCTGTATGCGTTATAAACCGATATAATTTGCAATTAAGATAATCGATCATCGCGTAAACTCATCATTCGTGTCCAGTGTGCCATAGTCCTAATTAGTCTATGTTTCGTTTTGACGCGATCAACTAGACATTATTTCTTTCACTTATTTTTGCTTATTTTAAACTCTATACAAGTCCTTGTTGCAATGACATAAAACTACATTTATCAAAAGCATAAATAACCTAAATTTATATGCGATACATTTTATTCAATTACTACATTTGTCGTTCACAAAATTGTGCTCTGTATACCTTTGTAGCGTGGGTTTACGGTTCATGATTCTATGGACGGAAATGAAGAAAGACCATCACATATAAAATATAAAACACGATGCATGCAATCGCTCACGAGTAGACTAGCAAGGTGACAGACATATAAGTGTAAGTTGTGCACCCACCTCCTGTCAACTGGATACGGCAAGCTGGATACACTGATCTCTCTATCTATTCCGAAGTGCACCCGAGTCAGGGCATCCTTAATAATAGTGAAAGAAGTGGAAGTGATTATTCCTCATATCCAGTGTTCTCCTTTACCCTGATGTGACTTGCAGTATGTGGTGGCGCTTATAATGTAATACCGTACAACACTCGTTCTTTCTGATGTGGGCGTGTCTTTTAACAACTCTACACACGCGCTGATGGGCCTGTAACCAACCGACGAGTAGGCCGCCCTCACGGCGTAATCGTAACTTCTTGATTGGTTTAATACGATTCACTGCTATATCACATGCTTTAAACATGACATGATTAACAATACATCTTTTAAGTAGCTTTCCTGTGACGTCATCATGTAGGTGGATGCAAACAATGGTTGTGTAAACATTTTCCATTTAATATTTTATTGACGTTAACGGCAAATCAAAAGAGTGACAACTACTATCTTTGGTCTATTTATTTCACAGAAGTGTTTCAGCGCTAGAGGGCGCGATTTATAGGAACGGACTGTGGAACTGTGATATCTTCACGTTTTTAGTTCTTATTACTCCTGTTCGAAAGCAGTCAGAAAACGGTGACTTATAGGTTGATCTCTGTGCGTCCGTGCGCACAGATTACATTCAAACTTCACACATACACAATATAATACATATGCACATTTGTTTCACGATCTGATTCAAGATGGCTAATGGCACCCATTTTTGTACTTAAAAACTTGGTATATACATTGGAAATTATGTGACCTTGACGCATGTCATTTCGATTTTCAGATAAAATTTCGCCAGTCGGCCATTTTGTTCTAATGAATGTGGTTACAGTGCCATATCTCTGACATGTATGCCTTGTTATTATTGAAAATATCGATCACAATTTAAGACGTTAATGTATATCGACGGTAAACAACTTATTGTGAATGTTATAAAATCAAGCCTTCTGACAACGTTCACTGAAATTTCACATACCCTACATTGTCAGTGTTTTGTAGTTAGTCTAATATACCTCCATTTCATATTGAAGTATGTATTACAGTTTTAATTATCATTATGATTATTAAATTTGTATTCTCTATTGGAGCATTCTCGAAGCCCAATGAAATACTATTTCTAGACATTGGAAGCACGCCATCAATGGCAATAAATGCACACAGGGGATGGCAACTACAAATATTCCTTTAATTTACTACCCAGCTCACATTCAATCCGTACTGTGAGACACCTCTTAATGACAAAATAGTTAATCCTAACAATACAAGTAAAACAGTCACACGCCAAAAAAACGCATTTTATATCATATCCAAATATCCTTAATATCAGCTATATGTAAAATTGTACAACGTCATTAAAAGATGATATGACAAGTTGTTATATACGGCGAATTACTAACACAATATTTCCCTTAATTATAGTTGGATAATCTCCAAAATAAGTCTGATATTTATATGATTTGAAGAACCTATAGCGAATATTCTCGTCTATGTGTATTATGGAGTTTTAAATTGATGCCCGAGAATATTCTTTGAAAGTCAGTTTTACAACAGTACCTGTATGGCAATCTGCCAAATTAACCATATACAAATAATTGAAGTATAAAGTGATGGAATGTTTGGCGAGGAGAATGGTACATATATAATGAGGTGTGTAGGCGATAGTGATATATATATATCTAATGTATAGTGGGAATAGAAATGGTGGTAGTTATTCCATTATTGTGTTCTTTAATGGTATGTCCCTGGAATTCGTACATCCTTTGTGGCTATATTCACATAATATTAAATGTACATTGACACTCGAGATATTATTGATACAGACCTAATTCTAGCTATCTTGCCAACGTTCGAGAAATTCATAGACTGTTAATTAATTGCTACATTCGCATATAATAGAATATTATGCCACGTACGGAATAATGAAGGGCGCACTGTCCATAGTATGTCTGCTAAACATAGTACGCTCACAACGAAATAACATACATTAACATACACCCTGGTTTTGTAGATGAAATCAAACAAGATTTTGTAATTAGTACAGGTTTTTGGTTAGAACGATCCATACAAACGTGGAAAGTATAGCAGCACCTCTCCAATGGTACCTCTCATCTTTTAATCTGTGAATCATTTAAAGTGATAATTCATTTCACAGACTTGTCACTGGCAAAATTCTGCTATATAAATAAAGGTAATTACATTTACCCCTTATGGTGTGTCTTGAATTAGCCTCTATTTACACAGGAGCGAGATGGATAGTTGGAAGTTGATTGTATTTGTAGAATAGCTCACAGATTACAGCACTACGCCGTGAGTATGAATGAATGTTTTTATATAGTAAAATATCGTTGTTTGGTGTTAGACGGTGGGAAAAGGTAGAGAAGGTGAGTGGTATTTTAATACCAATCTGTAATCTATGTAATCATATGATCAACTGTGACATTCACAGTTTCACATTATTTGTGCGAGGGTAATATCACATGATATTTATACCGGGTCACGTGACGTGCGTTTTTGATCCATAAAAAAACATGGTACAGTGGTGCGCGTCATTGCAACGTTGATCGTCCACAAGCCAATGCCAAATGTGCCCTCTAACAGGTGCCACCAAAACATCTATTACTGGTTTTACTTTTACCTATCTATTATAAATACCTCATTTGTATAAATTATAATTTGCATTTTAAATTATTCATAGCGATGATTCGGATTTCTTTCCACTGTATCAGACGATATATATCAGTGCTGAATCAGCATGGATATGAACAGAAATGAATGGCCGCCAGTCAGTCATTTTTCACATCTTAAAAAATATGACGTGCATCTGTAACCCAATATGAATGATTAAAGTTTGAATGAACTTGCCCTGTTCATCTCTGGGGAACGACCTCGGACACGTAAAGTATTAGAACTTGAAAAAATTGATGACTAAAATGACCGCCAGTCAGTGACTCTTTATCAAATAGTATTGAAAATTGAAGTGCTTATTTAAATCATCGTGATATGTATGTTAAGTTTGAATGTGATCGGTCAAAACATGTCTGAGCTATTGCCTCGGACGCACGGACGGAGCGATGAATACAACCCAATTAAATAGTCCTCAAAGTCAGCTCAAATGCTCGAAACAAGGACTAACATAAGGAAAATTAAACATGTGTTTATTACAGCATAAATTGAATGGTATCATTGAATATTACTGGAAATTATTGCTGTTATAAGGCAGTTTCTTTGGAAAGTACCAGCATGGTCGGCATATGATATATCGATAGTTAATTCCAACTGAATCTAGTATGACATAGTACCACGGGAAAAAAACTATTTTAAGCATGGCTTCCATTTCCCAAAGTACCGGACGTACTTGATAAGCTTGAAAACACAAGTAACGTCACAATTGCACTATATCCATATTTGTATGTGATTATTGTAACGTGTATTTTTATTGATATAATTTCATTGATTATTGAGTATTATTGAGTATTATTGTCCACCGCTAGCACTTCAGTTCAGATGATTGGCTAGCATATAAACTTGTTAACCGCCTTCAGTTTGTCGCAGTGTTATTGATGCGAACAAAAAAAAAACGTGTGTCATTGTTGACGCAATAGTTTTTGTGATCAACTTTATTATTTATTATTATTTCATGCATTCATTTGTGTTTATATAAAACTCCCTACAAATCGTTGCTGTTTGAGATTTTCAAATATAAAATACGATGCAATGTCATCACGAGTACACTAGCAAGGTGACCGATATATATTAATAAATTAAGAACCCACAAGCTGTATTGTGCGCTGTTGTACCCGCCTCCTGTCAATACACGCTTTGTGGTCGAATACGACGGACTAGATACAAATACAGTGTGATTTCCGCCAGTGTATTCTTTAAGTACTACTGCCAAATCAATTTATCCTCATTAAACTAATACAGGTGAAAGAGATAAATTAAAATGTCTAACATTGATGTCCTGATGCGTCTTATAGTATATGAACTTGAATTATAATGTTGTACTCACCTCCCGCCGATCCCTGCTATGTGGAATGAATACATCAGGCTGATTAAAGATACTGCACCCAAGCAATGACATCCTTAATGATAGTAATAGAAAGTGATAAATTAGAAACCTCATATCGATTTCCACTCACTTTTCTTTCTTATCCCAATGCGACTTTTAGTATATGGTGGCGCTTGTGGCACAATCCAGTGTGTTCCCTGTGAGCTATACATAGTACAGTCTGTCAATCAAGCATGTAGTAATATATACTGCTGATGTCGCTACAAAATATCAAATCTCCAAGAAGTTGTTAAAACTTAGTTTGTCTTTTGCTTGGAAATATACACTATTGTAAACACCCACGCAAAACACAGGGCTATATAACCTCATCGTTGATATATATTCGTTTATGGAAAGCGTGTATAATATTGTTGTGCTCTATTAATTGTTGCCTTGTTTTTCACTATCATTATTTTCTTATAAATGCTGTGGTTATGGTGTTTAAGCATGTCTCATAATTATACAAAGATTGTGTATTCTTATTTAATTAACAATTATATGTTCACATGTTGTAGGGTTTCATATATCACTCGATGATAAAGATTAATGTATTTTGTGATTCTTGCTTATTAGCGCATTTTAATAAACAGCACAATTCATCATTGATATTACTATTGTACATATTCTTAAGCTACGTGGTGTGCTTGTATATCCGTGATTTTGTTTGTTATCATAAATTCGAAGTGTGTTAGAATGTATGGATGAAAATGTTTAATTGTATAATTAAATTATACGTTTTGTACATTCACGATATTCCTTGGCTGTATCAACGGAATAGTGGAGTATTAGATAGCAACGGAAATAAGAACACCGGACCCACAGCTAAATCAGACTGTTACACTCGTTAAAACAAAATCTCTTTCTGGATAATGTAGTGGCCCTATTCTGTTGCAGTGAAGAATGATCTAGTGTCAGCTGGTATAATTTCCTCAACGGCAGAGTATATAGAATACGGAAAATTTTCGAAGCTAAAGACAACGGTGGCGCTCTAAACACCTTTTTATTTTGTTAAAACAAAATTCCCGGACTATTTCAAACACACAAATGCTTTTCACAACAATAATGACTGTACACGCTCAACGCGTGTTCAGAGAAACTGCCACTTCCTGAACTCAAATGGGTGCCAGACTGGGTTGCCAGATTTAGTTATCGGTATATTTCGAAAATTGTCGAACCGTTACTATCCATATACGAACGATCCCTGTCACAGTCTGAGTTTGTTCGGCACAAATGCGACCACAGTTACCACTTCTTTGAGTAAAATGGTTTGTCCCATTAACCTCCACCTTTTCATCGCTGATTGTTTTAAGATGTAGCCAGTTTGTTGTTACAGTTATACTGGCCAACAAGCAATCGACGGCACCAGGTGTCTGGCAGGACAAACGCACAATCAATCAAACGAACCGACCGTTCCAAACTAATTTCACGCAATTATGCGGTTCGTTGTAGATTAAACATGTAAACGGTTATTTATGCAAAGCAATACACAGGAAGCTGCAAAATTATGAAATGTCATAGACATATGATATGTCGGTGGTTGTTTCAAACCGTGTCTAGTTGACATGATACCACGGGGTACACAATTATTTCAATCATAGTTTCCCCTCTCCCATGGCGTCGGACGTACTTGATAAGCTTGAAAACACGTATAACGTCACGACTACAATATATCCATATTTGGATGTGAATATTAAAACAAACGTATTTTATTTTTTAGTTCATATAATTTAATTTATTGATTACTGAGTATTATTCATCGCTAGCACACAAATCAACGTGTACATTCATCAGACACGCCCGCTTTTCCGCAGTTTTATTATTACTTGTTTTTGCATTCAAATAGCAATTATTATTCTACACTTTTTTGTTATACCCTTATATTAAACTCTATGTAGGAGTTTATCTCAATGACATCACACGACATTTATCAGCATCATCAAATACTAAAATAACCCAAATTCATAAGCGATATATTCTAATCAATTACAATATTGTCTTCAAAAGTGTGTATTGTAAATTATTCCAGAGTGGGTCTACGTACGGTTCATAATTCCAGTGCGATTGACCCAAGTCAACTCATTACGATGTAATCACAGTCAGCTGGCGCACACGTGATAATAAAATAAATACGATATTTATTATATGGGGGCCGCCATCTTGAATGAAGCATAAAACTAAATAAGAGACAAGTTGTGAAACGCGTTTTTCAGATTCCTACAAATCAGGACAAAAATACCAATCTTCCACAAAAATACGGTCCGTTGGGGTCATATTAAGCCAACCGATAACAAAATTCGGCCTAATTCGTCGTTTTTGTGTGGAAAAATTCCTTGCATACGAACACCTAATTACGCGAAGAACATAGAACACGTTCCTGGGGGTATTTAAAACTAAAAATTGGCATTCAAGCTCAGCAGCCAATCAGCGACGGCCTAACGCTTAGATGACAATTTCGGTTTCAAATACCCCGGCTTAGTTAAAATGATATATCAACCCTCATGTCAATTTCTCATCACCCGTTTTCTCCCGATGCATCTTATAATGGTGCAGTTTGTAATACCGTATCACAGTCTCTCTATCCCTATAGACGGACTGTGACCGAATAAGCACTCGTTATACTGCCATGGGCGTGTCCTTCAACAAATCTACGGAAGCGCTGAAGATATGGTCGCTAACGAAATTTTAGCCAACTGTTGAGTTGCACGGGCATAATTTAAATAAATTCGTCATGCATTAAACTGTGAAATCTGAGTGTTTTATTGCCCCCGTGAAAAACAAATCGTTCACCGCAAAAATGACATTATGTTTTCACTATGTGGCTAAACCACTTTCCTTAAAACACTGGAAAGAACCTCGGACATGAACACATTAACATTTTCGTTTTCAATCATACGTTAATCAATGAAAATGTTTCTCCTGTAGAAAATGTTTTACTCAAACTCAAACCTGTAAATGCCAGAGCACCATATCCCCTGTCGTGCCCGGGACTAAGTCAGCCACGTTCATATACATTCAAGAACCATAAATAAGGGAACGAACACATTCATCATACACTCACAGCACTAGATGACACCAAATTTGAATTAACTGCAATGTGCGTACGCACACTTTAATACAAAGAAATCTAACCAAAAGTTAGACAATAAATACAGAATGCGAGTATAGCTATAACCATGAATCAAAAAACTACAAATAACTTCACAAAATCGGCTAATTAAGTATTACTGCATTGCCTAAATATTTTAGACGGTTTCGACAAACGTAACCGCGGTCGAAATATACAGGTAAGGCAGAGGGAAACTGAAACCTGGCTGTTTGCGAGTGTAAGGTAGATTTACTTTACCGGACGTAACGATGTCGAACTGGAGCAACAAACGTGGCGACAATTCAGACGGCTTGGTTTCCAGAGGTGGCCCACATCACGGGAACACTGTACAGTACCATAGCTGACACTAGAACGACCAGAGAGTAAGTTCTCAATCAGGAGTTCAATGGTGACGTTATCTGTGGTATACCGTACTTCTGGTGGATCGTCCAACATGCAGCCCCAGGGCACGATTTATTGCTCAATTCATAGGGAAACATATGTAAATCAAAATGACATCACTTTGTTTACACCGCTCATTCCTAATTGGTCGAAACCAAATGAATTACGAGAAACTACTACTAAACTATCAGGTGTCATACATCATTGTTATACAACTGAATACCCTCAATGCAACAGGAATGTTATGCAAACTAACAGAAATGCATAAACGAGTTTGTTGACCCGTCTAACCAAGTTCACCAAAGATTATTAACCTCAAGTTCATGCTGGAATCACCTCGGCCTAAGATATTCAAGTTCATGCCACAGCAGAATCGCATCTGACGTCATCCTGATTCTCGGGAATCGTAAAGTGTTCGGTACCACAGTACAATATTCGGAGACAAATCTCACCCCAGATAAATTCCTTGTCGTCCAATCAGGCTACTCTCCTTGCGAAGAATGTAACAATTCGTGCATGCAATATATGTATTAAATATTTCTTTATTTCTCCACCTATAACAAGTCACAAAGTATTCCCCTTTCTATGTAAATTACGTATAGATTTAAAAGCTTATAAGCCTAACAGGGAGGGCGTAATACTTGGAAATCAGTTTGGATTCCTGACAACGGTCAACCACACTCGAGCCCTGACAGCTGACAATCAGACTGCATAGGCTCGTGTGGCGGAAATAATGCTACAAAACGCGACTACAAACACGATTAAATTACATTTTATTATATTGCAACGATATTGCACCATCTTCCATACTAAATGACACGGATGACAACATCCGAAACACGTCCACCAACACTGATATCAACACTAAGATCAAAATTGACTGTACGCAATAAAACAATAATCGATGGTGGGGGAAATACATGCTGTCAAAAAACAAATCCTCGACTTCTAACTGGATACAAATGAAACAAAATGTTAATTACTTATATTTGTGAACCACATTTTCTTCGGGTTTGTGAATCCACGGCTTCAGATCTACGGTTGGTTATGCTATTTCCACTACGAGCCGGCCGCCGTTCACGTACATTCCAAGACTCAATGCAATCTCTCTATAAAAATATTCAACCTTTGTGGTAAGTCATTGTAAAAGAGCATTCATTGCACACTAAGTCGTTTTGGTACAGTGGGTTGTTGCATAAAATGAAGACTCAAAATAGCGAGTTCGAATCTTGTTTGTTATTACTGTGACTCATATTTTTTAAATCGATGCTTCTCGAAGGGGTCATGACTGCAGAGAGGGAGAGTCGTTCTGACCATGGTTATACTAGGCTTATTCTGTGCATATTCTGCATGTTGATCGTGACGTATGGAATGGAATTGCGCATAGACATCTAGTCATTGTAAGTACGCATTCACTACATGTCAGTTCAAGGTGTCTTTTTTTTAGGAAAATGAATTGTGGGTAACAGGGAGCGTTACTGCTTTCAGCGGAGAGCCGCATTTGCCGCCTTGCGATATTTGTATATGTGCCAGTAATTTTGACCACCAGATCTCATCATTTTCCACGTATTATTTATTGTTAGCTATTAAAGCATAAGACACGTGGGCATATGTCAATGCACATTTTTCAATACTCCTAGATCTACCTGTATTCAAATATATTGAATATTGACTATAATAAACAGGCAAACCAATACAGGAATGTGTAGTCCATAAAAATGTGTATATTATGAAACGGCCCTTCATTCATTCACAATTGTTGTTACATAGCTTTTAGTTTGAAGGTCTGTAAACGTTTGTGGTGTACTTGTTTTATTTGGAGATGGACGAGTGCCTGCCATCTAGTGGCGCTCTTTGTTATGAGTCACTTTTTCAGTTTTTCAGTCTGGTGGCGCTTTTCACTAACAACTAACCATTGCAATGTATACAATGCGTGCATAACAATACTATATAACACGATACGATAACGACTTTCCGCTTTCGACATTGTGAATAATTCATAACGAAATGTATTTCCTATGCACTCATAAATAATTTTCATAATTACTGATTACGCAAGAATATTACAGAAAAAAAACCTCTATATTTTTGCCTTTTATTTGTCTTGAATTATAACTGAAAGAAGCAGAATGAAATTGAAAACTATGTAGTGTGTTGAACAACTCATATACGAACAATAACTTTAATAACATGATTTTACTTGTTAAAGTGATTTTACTTGTTGAAAATTCTGTATTTTTCTGTATAAAAACGAAAGAATTTAACAATTTCGAAATTGGAAAGTCTTTATCGCAGTGTTAATATATGCTGGTAGTAATGTAGTATCTTGTAGATCAACCTGTTCCCATAGACACTCGATATTCAGAATGATAGTAATAAAAACCCAAGTATATGCCAATGGAGGGTGTTATTGTATTGTGTATTGTGAAATGAAGATTTTCAGTATCCTTTATTCTATGTTTTTGTCATATTACCTCAAACCCTGCAATTAGAAGTGTGCATGGACTCGTGGGAAGAAATGGTGTGTATTGCCGTGTGGTAACTGCCACAAAGGTTATTGACAGGTCTGACTGGTCTCACTCCTTGAAACTGAAATTGAATCCGGTTAAATGTAAACATTTAACTGTTAATCTGAAAACTAAGAATTCCATCGATTTTTCGTATTCCATTGTTGGTACTCAGTTAGATAAGGTTAATGAGCAGAATGATGTAGCAGTAATAATTGGCTCCAGATTAACATTTCATAGTCACGTTAACAATATTCTAAAAATGTCAAATCGCATGCTCGGGTTCATCAAACGTAATTGTCACAATATATAGAATGTTGACACCTTAAATGTTATTTATTTTTCTTATATTCGAAACAGGCTTGAATATTGTAGCGTTATATGGAATGGTATCCATCAAAATGATGGCAAACGCTTTAAAAGAGTCCAGCGTAATTTTTTAAAATTTGTATAAGTTGGCTGGGACGTGGACACACAATATGAAATTATATGCAATACTTTAAATATAGCCACGTTAGCAGCACGCAGAGATTATTTTGATATGGTTTTTATGTGTCTGTGTGACTTAGTTGTACAGTTGTTGTACATTATTTTCTTTTTTCAGTTTACATATTGCACGTAGTTTTAGGAAAATTTCTCATTTCATTGTACCATTTGGACGCATTGAAGTCACTAAGAATGGGTTTTTGAAGTTTGCCTAGGTTTTAATAACAACATAAACTGCGCAATTTTTAATCAGGGATTGTCTACTTTAAAACAGAAGCTTAAGCCTATTATTTTCTAGTTGTAATTTTGTTTACTGTTGTATTGTATTCAACAAATGTGTCTACTAACACACCACTGTTATTGGCCTTATATGGATGCTGTGGTTGTAATAAATAAATAAATAAATAAATAAATAAATAAATAAATAAATAAATAAATAAATAAATAAATAAATAAATAAATAAATAAATAAATAAATAAATAAATAAATAAATACTTGTTTTCAACTCTGGAAGGACATTTTTAATCTACCAAGTGTGCTTGTGATTTACATAACAAATGGTGTTTACATCTTTGGAAGGACAATCGGAATCTACCAGGTGTGCTGTTATTTGAATAACAAAGGATATTTTCAATCTTCTAAGTTGCCTACGTGACACAGCTGCTAGCAAGATCACATTCTGATTGGCTTATGAGGAAATCCAGGTGGTATCCCTGAATCTGGGCCATTTATGCCTATAAAATTAACAGACTGAGGACAGTTGGGGGTCATCATTCTATTGTGTATTATGTGTGTAGCTGCTGCGATATTGGGAGACAAGTAATACAGGCTTCAACCATCATTCTATGAGACTTGTATGCTCCGCGATCTCCTGCATCCAGCGGTGCCCCACAGAATAACAGCGTTCCCTTGCAAGCAAGGTATTTTGGGGTATGTGTATTTCCTTTCCAATACTATTGTTTTGTCTATCCCATTCTAGCAGTAAAAGAACCCCCCTGTCCAGTGTCAGTTCTGTGGGTGGCCTCTCATTAGCAATAAGCAGGCCTTACACGTGGAGTATATGCTATATACATGCGTGCGATATGGGTCTCATAATAACAGAATATACTAAAACTCAAGAAACCTTTTTTATCAGACGTTTATCTCTTCCTTCATAGTTGTGACGAAAAACTGGGTCTGCGTATGTATATGCCATGTTTATTACCAGTACAAGTGTACCTTAATTACGATAGCCTTTCTTAATTACGATCTTAACTACCATAATAACGACATGCTTTCATAACTACGACATACTTCATTAATTAATAGGTAGCGTTTTAAAAGCGAACTTTGTAGAGTGCTACATACGCAATGGTGTCACTTCCTTTGTTTTGCAAACTGACCAGGGATTCGTTTTGAACAATATATTACAATGAACGAAACAGAAATATAGAGTTAGTGTAATGCCAACCCGCACAGTTTAAAGAGCATCGCAAATAAACAAATAAAGATGTACTGATAACGAACACAGGTGAGAATGTACTGCCAACTCACACAGGTGAGAATGTACTGGCAACTCACACATATGAGAATGTATTGCCAACTCACACAGATGAGAATGTATTGCCAACTCACACAGATGAGAATGTACTGCCAACTCACACAGACGAGAATGTACTGCCAACTCGCACAGATGAGAATGTATTGCCAACTCACACAGATGAGAATGTATTGTCAACTCACACAGGTGAGAATGTATTACTAACTCACACAGACGAGAATGTATTGCCAACTCACACAGATGACAATGTAATGCCAACTCACACAGATGAGAATGTATTGCCAACTCACACAGATGACAATGTAATGCCAACTGACACGGATGAGAATGTATTGCAAGTGACACAGATGAGAATGTATTGCCAACTCACACAGATGAGAATGTATTTCCAACTCACACAGATGAGAATGTATTGCCAACTCACACAGATGACAATGTAATGCCAACTGACACGGATGAGAATGTATTGCAAGTGACACAGATGAGAATGTATTGCCAACTCACACAGATGAGAATGTATTTCCAACTCACACAGATGAGAATGTATTGCCAACTGAAACGGATGAGAATGTATTGCAACTGACGCAGATGAGAATGTATTGCAACTGACGCAGATGAGAATGTATTGCAACTGATGCAGATGAGAATGTATTGCCAACTGAAACGGATGAGAATATATTGCAACTGACGCAGATGAGAATGTATTGCAACTGACGTAGATGAGAATGTATTGCCAACTGAAATGGATGAGAATGTATTGCAACTGACAAAGATGAGAATCTATTGCCAACTCACACAGATGAGAATGTATTGCCAACTCACACAGATGAGAATGTATTGCCAACTCACACAGATGAGAATGTATTGCAACTCACACAGATGAGAATGTATTGCAACCAACAAAGATGAGAATGTATTGCCAACTGAAACGGATGAGAATGTATTGCAACTCACACAGATGAGAATGTATTGCCAACTCACACAGATGACAATGTAATGCCAACTCACACAGATGAGAATGTATTGCCAACTCACACAGATGACAATGTAATGCCAACTGACGCGGATGAGAATGTATTGCAAGTGACACAGATGAGAATGTATTGCCAACTCATACAGATGAGAATGTATTGCAACTCACACAGATGAGAATACATTGCCAACTCACACAGATGGGAATGTATTGCAACTCACACAGATGACAATACATTGCCAACTCACACAGATGAGAATATACTGTCAACTCACACATAGGAGAATGTACTGTCAACTCATACAGATGAGAATGTATTGCCAACTCACACAGATGAGAATGTATTGCCAACTCACACAAATGAGAATGTATTGCAACTCACACAGATGAGAATACATTGCCAAATCACACAGATGAGAATGTATTGCAACTCACACAGATGAGAATGTATTGCAACTCACATAGATGGGAATGTATTGTCAACTCACACAGATGAGAATATACTGTCAGCTCACACAGATGGGAATGTATTGCCAACTCACACAGATGAGAATGTATTGCAACTCACACAGATGAGAATGTATTGCAACTCACATAGATGGGAATGTACTGCAACTCACACAGATGAGAATGTATTGCAACTCACATAGATGAGAATACATTGCCAACTCACACAGATGAGAATGTATTGCCAACAACACAGATGAGAATATACTGTCAACTCACACAGATGAGAATGTATTGCCAACTCACACAGATGAGAATGTATTGCAACTCACACAGATGAGAATGTATTGCAACTCACATAGATGGGAATGTATTGTCAACTCACACAGATGAGAATGTATTGCCAACTCACATAGATGAGAATACATTGCCAACTCACACAGATGAGAATGTTTTGCCAACAACACAGATGAGAATATACTGTCAACTCACACAGATGAGAATGTATTGCCAACTCACACAGATGAGAATGTGTTGCAACTCACACAGATGAGAATGTGTTGCAACTCACACAGATGAGAATGTATTGCAACTCACATAGATGGGAATGTATTGCAACTCACACAGATGAGAATACATTGCCAACCCTCACAGATGAGAATGTATTGCCAACTACACAGATGAGAATGTATTGCAACTCACACAGATGAGAATGTATTGCAACTCACATAGATGGGAATGTATTGTCAACTCACACAGATGAGAATGTATTGCAACTCACATAGATGGGAATGTAATGTCAACTCACACAGATGAGAATGTATTGCAACTCACATAGATGAGAATGTATTGCCAACTCACACAGATGAGAATGTATTGCAACTCACATAGATGGGAATATATTATCAACTCACACAGATGGGAATATACTGTCAACTCACACAGATGAGAATGTATTGTCAACTCACACAGATGAGCATGTATTGCAACTCACATAGATGAGAATGTATTGCAACTCACATAGATGAGAATGTATTGCCAACTCACACAGATGAGAATGTATTGCCAACTCACACAGATGAGAATGTATTGCAACTCACACAAATTAGAATATACTGTCAACTCACACAGATCGGAATGTATTGCCAACTCACACAGATGAGAATGTATTGCCAACTCACGCAAATGAGAATGTATTGCAACTCACACAGATGAGAATACATTGCCAACTCACACAGATGAGAATGTATTGCAACTCACACAGATGAGATTGTATTGCAACTAACATAGATGAGAATGTATTGCCAACTCACATACATGGGAATGTATTGTCAACTCACACAGATGAGTATGTATTGCAACTCACATAGATGATAATGTATTGTCAACTCACACAGATGGGAATGTGTTGCCAACTCACACAGATGAGAATATATTGCCAACTCACACAGATGAGAATGTATTGCAACTCACACAGATGAGAATGTATTGTCAATTCACACAGATGAGAATATACTGTCAACTCACACAGATGGGAATGTATTGCCAACTCACACAGATGAGAATGTATTGCCAAATCACACAGATGAGGATGTATTGCAACTCACACAGATGAGAATACATTGCCAACTCACACAGATGAGAATATACTGTCAACTCACACAGATGAGAATGTATTGCCAACTCACACAGATGAGAATGTATTGCAACTCACACAGATGAGAATGTATTGCAACTCACATAGATGGGAATGTACTGCAACTCACACAGATGAGAATGTATTGCCAACTCACATAGATGAGAATACATTGCCAACTCACACAGATGAGAATGTTTTGCCAACAACACAGATGAGAATATACTGTCAACTCACACAGATGAGAATGTATTGCCAACTCACACAGATGAGAATGTATTGCAACTCACACAGATGAGAATGTATTGCAACTCACATAGATGGGAATGTATTGCAACTCACACAGGTGAGAATACATTGCCAACCCTCACAGATGAGAATGTTTTGCCAACTACACAGATGAGAATGTATTGCAACTCACACAGATGAGAATGTATTGCAACTCACATAGATGGGAATGTATTGTCAACTCACACAGATGAGAATGTATTGCAACTCACATAGATGGGAATGTAATGTCAACTCACACAGATGAGAATGTATTGCAACTCACATAGATGAGAATGTATTGCCAACTCACACAGATGAGAATGTATTGCAACTCACATAGATGGGAATATATTATCAACTCACATAGATGGGAATATATTATCAACTCACACAGATGGGAATATACTGTCAACTCACACAGATGAGAATGTATTGTCAACTCACACAGATGAGCATGTATTGCAACTCACATAGATGAGAATGTATTGCCAACTCACACAGATGAGAATGTATTGCCAACTCACACAGATGAGAATGTATTGCAACTCACACAGATGAGAATATACTGTCAACTCACACAGATGAGAATATACTGTCAACAAACACAGATGAGAATACATTGCCAACTCACACAGATGAGAATGTATTGCCAACTCACACAGATGAGAATACATTGCCAACTCACACAGATGAGAATATACTGTCAACTCACACAGATGAGAATATACTGTCAACTCACACAGATGGGAATATACTGTCAACTCACACAGATGAGAATGTATTGTCAACTCACACAGATGAGCATGTATTGCAACTCACATAGATGGGAACGTATTGTCAACTCACACAGATGAGAATGTTTGGCAACTCACATAGATGGGAATGTAATGTCAACTCACACAGATGAGAATGTATTGCAACTCACATAGATGAGAATGTATTGCCAACTCACACAGATGAGAATGTATTGCAACTCACATAGATGGGAATATATTATCAACTCACACAGATGGGAATATACTGTCAACTCACACAGATGAGAATGTATTGTCAACTCACACAGATGAGCATGTATTGCAACTCACATAGATGAGAATGTATTGCAACTCACATAGATGAGAAGGTATTGCCAACTCACACAGATGAGAATGTATTGCCAACTCACACAGATGAGAATGTATTGCAACTCACACAGATGAGAATATACTGTCAACTCACACAGATGAGAATGTATTGCAACTCACACAAATTAGAATATACTGTCAACTCACACAGATCGGAATGTATTGCCAACTCACACAGATGAGAATGTATTGCCAACTCACGCAAATGAGAATGTATTGCAACTCACACAGATGAGAATACATTGCCAACTCACACAGATGAGAATGTATTGCAACTCACACAGATGAGAATGTATTGCAACTCACATAGATGAGAATGTATTGCCAACTCACATACATGGGAATGTATTGTCAACTAACACAGATGAGTATGTATTGCAACTCACATAGATGATAATGTATTGCCAACTCACATAGATGAGAATGTATTGCCAACTCACACAGATGAGAATGTATTGCAACTAACATAGATGAGAATGTATTGCCAACTCACATACATGGGAATGTATTGTCAACTCACACAGATGAGTATGTATTGCAACTCACATAGATGATAATGTATTGCCAACTCACACAGATGAGAATGTATTGCAACTCACACAGATGAGAATGTATTGCAACTCACATAGATGGGAATGTACTGCAACTCACACAGATGAGAATGTATTGCAACTCACATAGATGAGAATACATTGCCAACTCACACAGATGAGAATGTATTGCCAACAACACAGATGAGAATATACTGTCAACTCACACAGATGAGAATGTATTGCCAACTCACACAGATGAGAATGTATTGCAACTCACACAGATGAGAATGTATTGCAACTCACATAGATGGGAATGTATTGTCAACTCACACAGATGAGAATGTATTGCCAACTCACATAGATGAGAATACATTGCCAACTCACACAGATGAGAATGTTTTGCCAACAACACAGATGAGAATATACTGTCAACTCACACAGATGAGAATGTATTGCCAACTCACACAGATGAGAATGTATTGCAACTAACACAGATGAGAATGTATTGCAACTCACATAGATGGGAATGTATTGCAACTCACACAGATGAGAATACATTGCCAACCCTCACAGATGAGAATGTTTTGCCAACTACACAGATGAGAATGTATTGCAACTCACACAGATGAGAATGTATTGCAACTCACATAGATGGGAATGTATTGTCAACTCACACAGATGAGAATGTATTGCAACTCACATAGATGGGAATGTAATGTCAACTCACACAGATGAGAATGTATTGCAACTCACATAGATGAGAATGTATTGCCAACTCACACAGATGAGAATGTATTGCAACTCACATAGATGGGAATATATTATCAACTCACACAGATGGGAATATACTGTCAACTCACACAGATGAGAATGTATTGTCAACTCACACAGATGAGCATGTATTGCAACTCACATAGATGAGAATGTATTGCCAACTCACACAGATGAGAATGTATTGCCAACTCACACAGATGAGAATGTATTGCAACTCACACAGATGAGAATATACTGTCAACTCACACAGATGAGAATATACTGTCAACAAACACAGATGAGAATACATTGCCAACTCACACAGATGAGAATGTATTGCCAACTCACACAGATGAGAATACATTGCCAACTCACACAGATGAGAATATACTGTCAACTCACACAGATGAGAATATACTGTCAACTCACACAGATGGGAATATACTGTCAACTCACACAGATGAGAATGTATTGTCAACTCACACAGATGAGCATGTATTGCAACTCACATAGATGGGAACGTATTGTCAACTCACACAGATGAGAATGTATTGCAACTCACATAGATGGGAATGTAATGTCAACTCACACAGATGAGAATGTATTGCAACTCACATAGATGAGAATGTATTGCCAACTCACACAGATGAGAATGTATTGCAACTCACATAGATGGGAATATATTATCAACTCACACAGATGGGAATATACTGTCAACTCACACAGATGAGAATGTATTGTCAACTCACACAGATGAGCATGTATTGCAACTCACATAGATGAGAATGTATTGCAACTCACATAGATGAGAATGTATTGCCAACTCACACAGATGAGAATGTATTGCCAACTCACACAGATGAGAATGTATTGCAACTCACACAGATGAGAATATACTGTCAACTCACACAGATGAGAATATACTGTCAACAAACACAGATGAGAATACATTGCCAACTCACACAGATGAGAATGTATTGCCAACTCACACAGATGAGAATACATTGCCAACTCACACAGATGAGAATATACTGTCAACTCACACAGATGAGAATATACTGTCAACTCATACAGATGAGAATGTATTGCCAAATCACACAGATGAGAATGTATTGCAACTCACACAGATGAGAATGTATTGTCAATTCACACAGATTAGAATACACTGTCAACCCACACAGATTAGAATGTATTGCCACTCACACAGATGAGAATACATTGCCAACTCACACAGATGAGTATATACTGTCAACTCACACAGATGAGAAAGTATTGCCAACTCACACAGATGAGAATGTATTGCAACTCACACAGATGAGAATACATTGCCAACTCACACAGATGAGAATGTATTGCCAACAACACAGATGAGAATATACTGTCAACTCACACTGAAGAGAATGTATTGCCAACTCACACAGATGAGAATGTATTGCCAACTCACACAGATGAGAATGTATTGCAACTCACACAGATGAGAATGTATTGCAACTCACATAGATGGGAATGTATTGCAACTCACACAGGTGAGAATACATTGCCAACCCTCACAGATGAGAATGTTTTGCCAACTACACAGATGAGAATGTATTGCAACTCACACAGATGAGAATGTATTGCAACTCACATAGATGGGAATGTATTGTCAACTCACACAGATGAGAATGTATTGCAACTCACATAGATGGGAATGTAATGTCAACTCACACAGATGAGAATGTATTGCAACTCACATAGATGAGAATGTATTGCCAACTCACACAGATGAGAATGTATTGCAACTCACATAGATGGGAATATATTATCAACTCACACAGATGGGAATATACTGTCAACTCACACAGATGACAATGTATTGTCAACTCACACAGATGAGCATGTATTGCAACTCACATAGATGAGAATGTATTGCCAACTCACACAGATGAGAATGTATTGCCAAGTCACACAGATGAGAATGTATTGCAACTCACACAGATGAGAATATACTGTCAACTCACACAGATGAGAATATACTGTCAACAAACACAGATGAGAATACATTGCCAACTCACACAGATGAGAATGTATTGCCAACTCACACAGATGAGAATACATTGCCAACTCACACAGATGAGAATATACTGTCAACTCACACAGATGAGAATATACTGTCAACTCACACAGATGGGAATATACTGTCAACTCACACAGATGAGAATGTATTGTCAACTCACACAGATGAGCATGTATTGCAACTCACATAGATGGGAACGTATTGTCAACTCACACAGATGAGAATGTTTGGCAACTCACATAGATGGGAATGTAATGTCAACTCACACAGATGAGAATGTATTGCAACTCACATAGATGAGAATGTATTGCCAACTCACACAGATGAGAATGTATTGCAACTCACATAGATGGGAATATATTATCAACTCACACAGATGGGAATATACTGTCAACTCACACAGATGAGAATGTATTGTCAACTCACACAGATGAGCATGTATTGCAACTCACATAGATGAGAATGTATTGCAACTCACATAGATGAGAAGGTATTGCCAACTCACACAGATGAGAATGTATTGCCAACTCACACAGATGAGAATGTATTGCAACTCACACAGATGAGAATATACTGTCAACTCACACAGATGAGAATGTATTGCAACTCACACAAATTAGAATATACTGTCAACTCACACAGATCGGAATGTATTGCCAACTCACACAGATGAGAATGTATTGCCAACTCACGCAAATGAGAATGTATTGCAACTCACACAGATGAGAATACATTGCCAACTCACACAGATGAGAATGTATTGCAACTCACACAGATGAGAATGTATTGCAACTCACATAGATGAGAATGTATTGCCAACTCACATACATGGGAATGTATTGTCAACTAACACAGATGAGTATGTATTGCAACTCACATAGATGATAATGTATTGCCAACACACATAGATGAGAATGTATTGCCAACTCACACAGATGAGAATGTATTGCAACTAACATAGATGAGAATGTATTGCCAACTCACATACATGGGAATGTATTGTCAACTCACACAGATGAGTATGTATTGCAACTCACATAGATGATAATGTATTGCCAACTCACACAGATGAGAATGTATTGCAACTCACACAGATGAGAATGTATTGCAACTCACATAGATGGGAATGTACTGCAACTCACACAGATGAGAATGTATTGCCAACTCACACAGATGAGAATGTATTGCAACTAACATAGATGAGAATGTATTGCCAACTCACATACATGGGAATGTATTGTCAACTCACACAGATGAGTATGTATTGCAACTCACATAGATGATAATGTATTGCCAACTCACACAGATGAGAATGTATTGCAACTCACACAGATGAGAATGTATTGCAACTCACATAGATGGGAATGTACTGCAACTCACACAGATGAGAATGTATTGCAACTCACATAGATGAGAATACATTGCCAACTCACACAGATGAGAATACATTGCCAACCCTCACAGATGAGAATGTTTTGCCAACTACACAGATGAGAATGTATTGCAACTCACACAGATGAGAATGTATTGCAACTCACATAGATGGGAATGTATTGTCAACTCACACAGATGAGAATGTATTGCAACTCACATAGATGGGAATGTAATGTCAACTCACACAGATGAGAATGTATTGCAACTCACATAGATGAGAATGTATTGCCAACTCACACAGATGAGAATGTATTGCAACTCACATAGATGGGAATATATTATCAACTCACACAGATGGGAATATACTGTCAACTCACACAGATGAGAATGTACTGTCAACAAACACAGATGAGAATACATTGCCAACTCACACAGATGAGAATGTATTGCCAACTCACACAGATGAGAATACATTGCCAACTCACACAGATGAGAATATACTGTCAACTCACACAGATGAGAATATACTGTCAACTCACACAGATGGGAATATACTGTCAACTCACACAGATGAGAATGTATTGTCAACTCACACAGATGAGCATGTATTGCAACTCACATAGATGGGAACGTATTGTCATCTCACACAGATGAGAATGTATTGCAACTCACATAGATGGGAATGTAATGTCAACTCACACAGATGAGAATGTATTGCAACTCACATAGATGAGAATGTATTGCCAACTCACACAGATGAGAATGTATTGCAACTCACATAGATGGGAATATATTATCAACTCACACAGATGGGAATATACTGTCAACTCACACAGATGAGAATGTATTGTCAACTCACACAGATGAGCATGTATTGCAACTCACATAGATGAGAATGTATTGCAACTCACATAGATGAGAATGTATTGCCAACTCACACAGATGAGAATGTATTGCCAACTCACACAGATGAGAATGTATTGCAACTCACACAGATGAGAATATACTGTCAACTCACACAGATGAGAATATACTGTCAACAAACACAGATGAGAATACATTGCCAACTCACACAGATGAGAATGTATTGCCAACTCACACAGATGAGAATACATTGCCAACTCACACAGATGAGAATATACTGTCAACTCACACAGATGAGAATATACTGTCAACTCATACAGATGAGAATGTATTGCCAAATCACACAGATGAGAATGTATTGCAACTCACACAGATGAGAATGTATTGTCAATTCACACAGATTAGAATACACTGTCAACCCACACAGATTAGAATGTATTGCCACTCACACAGATGAGAATACATTGCCAACTCACACAGATGAGTATATACTGTCAACTCACACAGATGAGAAAGTATTGCCAACTCACACAGATGAGAATGTATTGCAACTCACACAGATGAGAATACATTGCCAACTCACACAGATGAGAATGTATTGCCAACAACACAGATGAGAATATACTGTCAACTCACACAGAAGAGAATGTATTGCCAACTCACACAGATGAGAATGTATTGCCAACTCACACAGATGAGAATGTATTGCAACTCACACAGATGAGAATGTATTGCAACTCACACAAATTAGAATATACTGTCAACTCACACAGATCGGAATGTATTGCCAACTCACACAGATGAGAATGTATTGCCAACTCACGCAAATGAGAATGTATTGCAACTCACACAGATGAGAATGTATTGCAACTCACACAGATGAGAATGTATTGCAACTCACATAGATGAGAATGTATTGCCAACTCACATACATGGGAATGTATTGTCAACTCACACAGATGAGTATGTATTGCAACTCACATAGATGATAATGTATTGCCAACTCACACAGATGAGAATGTATTGCCAACTCACACAGATGAGAATGTATTGCAACTCACACAGATGAGAATGTATTGCAACTCACATAGATGAGAATGTGTTGCCAACTCACACAGATGAGAATATATTGCCAACTCACACAGATGGGAATGTATTGTCAACTCACACAGATGAGAATGTATTGCCAACTCACATAGATGAGAATGTATTGCCAACTCACACAGATGAGAATGTATTGCAACTCACATAGATGATAATGTATTGTCAACTCACACAGATGGGAATGTATTGTCAACTCACACAGATGAGAATGTATTGCCAACTCACATAGATGAGAATACATTGCCAACTCACACAGATGAGAATGTTTTGCCAACAACACAGATGAGAATATACTGTCAACTCACACAGATGAGAATGTATTGCAACTCACATAGATGGGAATGTATTGCAACTCACACAGATGAGAATACATTGCCAACCCTCACAGATGAGAATGTATTGCCAACTACACAGATGAGAATGTATTGCAACTCACACAGATGAGAATGTATTGCAACTCACATAGATGGGAATGTATTGTCAACTCACACAGATGAGAATGCATTGCAACTCACATAGATGGGAATGTAATGTCAACTCACACAGATGAGAATGTATTGCAACTCACATAGATGAGAATGTATTGCCAACTCACACAGATGAGAATGTATTGCAACTCACATAGATGGGAATATATTATCAACTCACACAGATGGGAATATACTGTCAACTCACACAGATGAGAATGTATTGTCAACTCACACAGATGAGCATGTATTGCAACTCACATAGATGAGAATGTATTGCAACTCACATAGATGAGAATGTATTGCCAACTCACACAGATGAGAATGTATTGCCAACTCACACAGATGAGAATGTATTGCAACTCACACAAATTAGAATATACTGTCAACTCACACAGATCGGAATGTATTGCCAACTCACACAGATGAGAATGTATTGCCAACTCACGCAAATGAGAATGTATTGCAACTCACACAGATGAGAATACATTGCCAACTCACACAGATGAGAATGTATTGCAACTCACACAGATGAGATTGTATTGCAACTAACATAGATGAGAATGTATTGCCAACTCACATACATGGGAATGTATTGTCAACTCACACAGATGAGTATGTATTGCAACTCACATAGATGATAATGTATTGTCAACTCACACAGATGGGAATGTGTTGCCAACTCACACAGATGAGAATATATTGCCAACTCACACAGATGAGAATGTATTGCAACTCACACAGATGAGAATGTATTGTCAATTCACACAGATGAGAATATACTGTCAACTCACACAGATGGGAATGTATTGCCAACTCACACAGATGAGAATGTATTGCCAAATCACACAGATGAGGATGTATTGCAACTCACACAGATGAGAATACATTGCCAACTCACACAGATGAGAATATACTGTCAACTCACACAGATGAGAATGTATTGCCAACTCACACAGATGAGAATGTATTGCAACTCACACAGATGAGAATGTATTGCAACTCACATAGATGGGAATGTACTGCAACTCACACAGATGAGAATGTATTGCAACTCACATAGATGAGAATACATTGCCAACTCACACAGATGAGAATGTATTGCCAACAACACAGATGAGAATATACTGTCAACTCACACAGATGAGAATGTATTGCCAACTCACACAGATGAGAATGTATTGCAACTCACACAGATGAGAAGGTATTGCAACTCACATAGATGGGAATGTATTGTCAACTCACACAGATGAGAATGTATTGCCAACTCACATAGATGAGAATACATTGCCAACTCACACAGATGAGAATGTTTTGCCAACAACACAGATGAGAATATACTGTCAACTCACACAGATGAGAATGTATTGCCAACTCACACAGATGAGAATGTATTGCAACTCACACAGATGAGAATGTATTGCAACTCACATAGATGGGAATGTATTGCAACTCACACAGGTGAGAATACATTGCCAACCCTCACAGATGAGAATGTTTTGCCAACTACACAGATGAGAATGTATTGCAACTCACACAGATGAGAATGTATTGCAACTCACATAGATGGGAATGTATTGTCAACTCACACAGATGAGAATGTATTGCAACTCACATAGATGGGAATGTAATGTCAACTCACACAGATGAGAATGTATTGCAACTCACATAGATGAGAATGTATTGCCAACTCACACAGATGAGAATGTATTGCAACTCACATAGATGGGAATATATTATCAACTCACATAGATGGGAATATATTATCAACTCACACAGATGGGAATATACTGTCAACTCACACAGATGAGAATGTATTGTCAACTCACACAGATGAGCATGTATTGCAACTCACATAGATGAGAATGTATTGCCAACTCACACAGATGAGAATGTATTGCCAACTCACACAGATGAGAATGTATTGCAACTCACACAGATGAGAATATACTGTCAACTCACACAGATGAGAATATACTGTCAACTCACACAGATGAGAATATACTGTCAACTCATACAGATGAGAATGTATTGCCAAATCACACAGATGAGAATGTATTGCAACTCACACAGATGAGAATGTATTGTCAATTCACACAGATTAGAATACACTGTCAACCCACACAGATTAGAATGTATTGCCACTCACACAGATGAGAATACATTGCCAACTCACACAGATGAGTATATACTGTCAACTCACACAGATGAGAAAGTATTGCCAACTCACACAGATGAGAATGTATTGCAACTCACACAGATGAGAATACATTGCCAACTCACACAGATGAGAATGTATTGCCAACAACACAGATGAGAATATACTGTCAACTCACACAGAAGAGAATGTATTGCCAACTCACACAGATGAGAATGTATTGCCAACTCACACAGATGAGAATGTATTGCAACTCACACAGATGAGAATGTATTGCAACTCACACAAATTAGAATATACTGTCAACTCACACAGATCGGAATGTATTGCCAACTCACACAGATGAGAATGTATTGCCAACTCACGCAAATGAGAATGTATTGCAACTCACACAGATGAGAATGTATTGCAACTCACACAGATGAGAATGTATTGCAACTCACATAGATGAGAATGTATTGCCAACTCACATACATGGGAATGTATTGTCAACTCACACAGATGAGTATGTATTGCAACTCACATAGATGATAATGTATTGCCAACTCACACAGATGAGAATGTATTGCCAACTCACACAGATGAGAATGTATTGCAACTCACACAGATGAGAATGTATTGCAACTCACATAGATGAGAATGTGTTGCCAACTCACACAGATGAGAATATATTGCCAACTCACACAGATGGGAATGTATTGTCAACTCACACAGATGAGAATGTATTGCCAACTCACATAGATGAGAATGTATTGCCAACTCACACAGATGAGAATGTATTGCAACTCACATAGATGATAATGTATTGTCAACTCACACAGATGGGAATGTATTGTCAACTCACACAGATGAGAATGTATTGCCAACTCACATAGATGAGAATACATTGCCAACTCACACAGATGAGAATGTTTTGCCAACAACACAGATGAGAATATACTGTCAACTCACACAGATGAGAATGTATTGCCAACTCACACAGATGAGAATGTGTTGCAACTCACACAGATGAGAATGTGTTGCAACTCACACAGATGAGAATGTATTGCAACTCACATAGATGGGAATGTATTGCAACTCACACAGATGAGAATACATTGCCAACCCTCACAGATGAGAATGTATTGCCAACTACACAGATGAGAATGTATTGCAACTCACACAGATGAGAATGTATTGCAACTCACATAGATGGGAATGTATTGTCAACTCACACAGATGAGAATGCATTGCAACTCACATAGATGGGAATGTAATGTCAACTCACACAGATGAGAATGTATTGCAACTCACATAGATGAGAATGTATTGCCAACTCACACAGATGAGAATGTATTGCAACTCACATAGATGGGAATATATTATCAACTCACACAGATGGGAATATACTGTCAACTCACACAGATGAGAATGTATTGTCAACTCACACAGATGAGCATGTATTGCAACTCACATAGATGAGAATGTATTGCAACTCACATAGATGAGAATGTATTGCCAACTCACACAGATGAGAATGTATTGCCAACTCACACAGATGAGAATGTATTGCAACTCACACAAATTAGAATATACTGTCAACTCACACAGATCGGAATGTATTGCCAACTCACACAGATGAGAATGTATTGCCAACTCACGCAAATGAGAATGTATTGCAACTCACACAGATGAGAATACATTGCCAACTCACACAGATGAGAATGTATTGCAACTCACACAGATGAGATTGTATTGCAACTAACATAGATGAGAATGTATTGCCAACTCACATACATGGGAATGTATTGTCAACTCACACAGATGAGTATGTATTGCAACTCACATAGATGATAATGTATTGTCAACTCACACAGATGGGAATGTGTTGCCAACTCACACAGATGAGAATATATTGCCAACTCACACAGATGAGAATGTATTGCAACTCACACAGATGAGAATGTATTGTCAATTCACACAGATGAGAATATACTGTCAACTCACACAGATGGGAATGTATTGCCAACTCACACAGATGAGAATGTATTGCCAAATCACACAGATGAGGATGTATTGCAACTCACACAGATGAGAATACATTGCCAACTCACACAGATGAGAATATACTGGCAACTCACACAGATGAGAATGTATTGCCAACTCACACAGATGAGAATGTATTGCAACTCACACAGATGAGAATGTATTGCAACTCACATAGATGGGAATGTACTGCAACTCACACAGATGAGAATGTATTGCAACTCACATAGATGAGAATACATTGCCAACTCACACAGATGAGAATGTATTGCCAACAACACAGATGAGAATATACTGTCAACTCACACAGATGAGAATGTATTGCCAACTCACACAGATGAGAATGTATTGCAACTCACACAGATGAGAAGGTATTGCAACTCACATAGATGGGAATGTATTGTCAACTCACACAGATGAGAATGTATTGCCAACTCACATAGATGAGAATACATTGCCAACTCACACAGATGAGAATGTTTTGCCAACAACACAGATGAGAATATACTGTCAACTCACACAGATGAGAATGTATTGCCAACTCACACAGATGAGAATGTATTGCAACTCACACAGATGAGAATGTATTGCAACTCACATAGATGGGAATGTATTGCAACTCACACAGGTGAGAATACATTGCCAACCCTCACAGATGAGAATGTTTTGCCAACTACACAGATGAGAATGTATTGCAACTCACACAGATGAGAATGTATTGCAACTCACATAGATGGGAATGTATTGTCAACTCACACAGATGAGAATGTATTGCAACTCACATAGATGGGAATGTAATGTCAACTCACACAGATGAGAATGTATTGCAACTCACATAGATGAGAATGTATTGCCAACTCACACAGATGAGAATGTATTGCAACTCACATAGATGGGAATATATTATCAACTCACATAGATGGGAATATATTATCAACTCACACAGATGGGAATATACTGTCAACTCACACAGATGAGAATGTATTGTCAACTCACACAGATGAGCATGTATTGCAACTCACATAGATGAGAATGTATTGCCAACTCACACAGATGAGAATGTATTGCCAACTCACACAGATGAGAATGTATTGCAACTCACACAGATGAGAATATACTGTCAACTCACACAGATGAGAATATACTGTCAACAAACACAGATGAGAATACATTGCCAACTCACACAGATGAGAATGTATTGCCAACTCACACAGATGAGAATACATTGCCAACTCACACAGATGAGAATATACTGTCAACTCACACAGATGAGAATATACTGTCAACTCACACAGATGGGAATATACTGTCAACTCACACAGATGAGAATGTATTGTCAACTCACACAGATGAGCATGTATTGCAACTCACATAGATGGGAACGTATTGTCAACTCACACAGATGAGAATGTTTGGCAACTCACATAGATGGGAATGTAATGTCAACTCACACAGATGAGAATGTATTGCAACTCACATAGATGAGAATGTATTGCCAACTCACACAGATGAGAATGTATTGCAACTCACATAGATGGGAATATATTATCAACTCACACAGATGGGAATATACTGTCAACTCACACAGATGAGAATGTATTGTCAACTCACACAGATGAGCATGTATTGCAACTCACATAGATGAGAATGTATTGCAACTCACATAGATGAGAAGGTATTGCCAACTCACACAGATGAGAATGTATTGCCAACTCACACAGATGAGAATGTATTGCCAACTCACACAGATGAGAATGTATTGCAACTCACACAGATGAGAATGTATTGCAACTCACATAGATGGGAATGTACTGCAACTCACACAGATGAGAATGTATTGCAACTCACATAGATGAGAATACATTGCCAACTCACACAGATGAGAATGTATTGCCAACAACACAGATGAGAATATACTGTCAACTCACACAGATGAGAATGTATTGCCAACTCACACAGATGAGAATGTATTGCAACTCACACAGATGAGAAGGTATTGCAACTCACATAGATGGGAATGTATTGTCAACTCACACAGATGAGAATGTATTGCCAACTCACATAGATGAGAATACATTGCCAACTCACACAGATGAGAATGTTTTGCCAACAACACAGATGAGAATATACTGTCAACTCACACAGATGAGAATGTATTGCCAACTCACACAGATGAGAATGTATTGCAACTCACACAGATGAGAATGTATTGCAACTCACATAGATGGGAATGTATTGCAACTCACACAGGTGAGAATACATTGCCAACCCTCACAGATGAGAATGTTTTGCCAACTACACAGATGAGAATGTATTGCAACTCACACAGATGAGAATGTATTGCAACTCACATAGATGGGAATGTATTGTCAACTCACACAGATGAGAATGTATTGCAACTCACATAGATGGGAATGTAATGTCAACTCACACAGATGAGAATGTATTGCAACTCACATAGATGAGAATGTATTGCCAACTCACACAGATGAGAATGTATTGCAACTCACATAGATGGGAATATATTATCAACTCACATAGATGGGAATATATTATCAACTCACACAGATGGGAATATACTGTCAACTCACACAGATGAGAATGTATTGTCAACTCACACAGATGAGCATGTATTGCAACTCACATAGATGAGAATGTATTGCCAACTCACACAGATGAGAATGTATTGCCAACTCACACAGATGAGAATGTATTGCAACTCACACAGATGAGAATATACTGTCAACTCACACAGATGAGAATATACTGTCAACAAACACAGATGAGAATACATTGCCAACTCACACAGATGAGAATGTATTGCCAACTCACACAGATGAGAATACATTGCCAACTCACACAGATGAGAATATACTGTCAACTCACACAGATGAGAATATACTGTCAACTCACACAGATGGGAATATACTGTCAACTCACATAGATGGGAACGTATTGTCAACTCACACAGATGAGAATGTTTGGCAACTCACATAGATGGGAATGTAATGTCAACTCACACAGATGAGAATGTATTGCAACTCACATAGATGAGAATGTATTGCCAACTCACACAGATGAGAATGTATTGCAACTCACATAGATGGGAATATATTATCAACTCACACAGATGGGAATATACTGTCAACTCACACAGATGAGAATGTATTGTCAACTCACACAGATGAGCATGTATTGCAACTCACATAGATGAGAATGTATTGCAACTCACATAGATGAGAAGGTATTGCCAACTCACACAGATGAGAATGTATTGCCAACTCACACAGATGAGAATGTATTGCAACTCACACAGATGAGAATATACTGTCAACTCACACAGATGAGAATGTATTGCAACTCACACAAATTAGAATATACTGTCAACTCACACAGATCGGAATGTATTGCCAACTCACACAGATGAGAATGTATTGCCAACTCACGCAAATGAGAATGTATTGCAACTCACACAGATGAGAATACATTGCCAACTCACACAGATGAGAATGTATTGCAACTCACACAGATGAGAATGTATTGCAACTCACATAGATGAGAATGTATTGCCAACTCACATACATGGGAATGTATTGTCAACTAACACAGATGAGTATGTATTGCAACTCACATAGATGATAATGTATTGCCAACTCACATAGATGAGAATGTATTGCCAACTCACACAGATGAGAATGTATTGCAACTAACATAGATGAGAATGTATTGCCAACTCACATACATGGGAATGTATTGTCAACTCACACAGATGAGTATGTATTGCAACTCACATAGATGATAATGTATTGCCAACTCACACAGATTAGAATGTATTGCAACTCACACAGATGAGAATGTATTGCAACTCACATAGATGGGAATGTATTGCAACTCACACAGATGAGAATACATTGCCAACTCACACAGATGAGAATGTATTGCCAACAACACAGATGAGAATATACTGTCAACTCACACAGATGAGAATGTATTGCCAACTCACACAGATGAGAATGTATTGCAACTCACACAGATGAGAATGTATTGCAACTCACATAGATGGGAATGTATTGTCAACTCACACAGATGAGAATGTATTGCCAACTCACATAGATGAGAATACATTGCCAACTCACACAGATGAGAATGTTTTGCCAACAACACAGATGAGAATATACTGTCAACTCACACAGATGAGAATGTATTGCCAACTCACACAGATGAGAATGTATTGCAACTAACACAGATGAGAATGTATTGCAACTCACATAGATGGGAATGTATTGCAACTCACACAGATGAGAATACATTGCCAACCCTCACAGATGAGAATGTTTTGCCAACTACACAGATGAGAATGTATTGCAACTCACACAGATGAGAATGTATTGCAACTCACATAGATGGGAATGTATTGTCAACTCACACAGATGAGAATGTATTGCAACTCACATAGATGGGAATGTAATGTCAACTCACACAGATGAGAATGTATTGCAACTCACATAGATGAGAATGTATTGCCAACTCACACAGATGAGAATGTATTGCAACTCACATAGATGGGAATATATTATCAACTCACACAGATGGGAATATACTGTCAACTCACACAGATGAGAATGTATTGTCAACTCACACAGATGAGCATGTATTGCAACTCACATAGATGAGAATGTATTGCCAACTCACACAGATGAGAATGTATTGCCAACTCACACAGATGAGAATGTATTGCAACTCACACAGATGAGAATATACTGTCAACTCACACAGATGAGAATATACTGTCAACAAACACAGATGAGAATACATTGCCAACTCACACAGATGAGAATGTATTGCCAACTCACACAGATGAGAATACATTGCCAACTCACACAGATGAGAATATACTGTCAACTCACACAGATGAGAATATACTGTCAACTCACACAGATGGGAATATACTGTCAACTCACACAGATGAGAATGTATTGTCAACTCACACAGATGAGCATGTATTGCAACTCACATAGATGGGAACGTATTGTCAACTCACACAGATGAGAATGTATTGCAACTCACATAGATGGGAATGTAATGTCAACTCACACAGATGAGAATGTATTGCAACTCACATAGATGAGAATGTATTGCCAACTCACATAGATGAGAATGTATTGCCAACTCACACAGATGAGAATGTATTGCAACTCACATAGATGGGAATATATTATCAACTCACACAGATGGGAATATACTGTCAACTCACACAGATGAGAATGTATTGTCAACTCACACAGATGAGCATGTATTGCAACTCACATAGATGAGAATGTATTGCAACTCACATAGATGAGAATGTATTGCCAACTCACACAGATGAGAATGTATTGCCAACTCACACAGATGAGAATGTATCGCAACTCACACAAATGAGAATATACTGTCAACTCACACAGATGAGAATATACTGTCAACAAACACAGATGAGAATACATTGCCAACTCACACAGATGAGAATGTATTGCCAACTCACACAGATGAGAATACATTGCCAACTCACACAGATGAGAATATACTGTCAACTCACACAGATGAGAATATACTGTCAACTCATACAGATGAGAATGTATTGCCAAATCACACAGATGAGAATGTATTGCAACTCACACAGATGAGAATGTATTGTCATTTCACACAGATTAGAATACACTGTCAACCCACACAGATTAGAATGTATTGCCACTCACACAGATGAGAATACATTGCCAACTCACACAGATGAGTATATACTGTCAACTCACACAGATGAGAAAGTATTGCCAACTCACACAGATGAGAATGTATTGCAACTCACACAGATGAGAATACATTGCCAACTCACACAGATGAGAATGTATTGCCAACAACACAGATGAGAATATACTGTCAACTCACACAGATGAGAATGTATTGCCAACTCACACAGATGAGAATGTATTGCAACTCACACAGATGAGAATGTATTGCAACTCACATAGATGGGAATGTATTGTCAACTCACACAGATGAGAATGTATTGCCAACTCACATAGATGAGAATACATTGCCAACTCACACAGATGAGAATGTTTTGCCAACAACACAGATGAGAATATACTGTCAACTCACACAGATGAGAATGTATTGCCAACTCACACAGATGAGAATGTATTGCAACTCACATAGATGAGAATGTATTGCAACTCACATAGATGAGAAGGTATTGCCAACTCACACAGATGAGAATGTATTGCCAACTCACACAGATGAGAATGTATTGCAACTCACACAGATGAGAATATACTGTCAACTCACACAGATGAGAATGTATTGCAACTCACACAAATTAGAATATACTGTCAACTCACACAGATCGGAATGTATTGCCAACTCACACAGATGAGAATGTATTGCCAACTCACGCAAATGAGAATGTATTGCAACTCACACAGATGAGAATACATTGCCAACTCACACAGATGAGAATGTATTGCAACTCACACAGATGAGAATGTATTGCAACTCACATAGATGAGAATGTATTGCCAACTCACATACATGGGAATGTATTGTCAACTAACACAGATGAGTATGTATTGCAACTCACATAGATGATAATGTATTGCCAACACACATAGATGAGAATGTATTGCCAACTCACACAGATGAGAATGTATTGCAACTAACATAGATGAGAATGTATTGCCAACTCACATACATGGGAATGTATTGTCAACTCACACAGATGAGTATGTATTGCAACTCACATAGATGATAATGTATTGCCAACTCACACAGATGAGAATGTATTGCAACTCACACAGATGAGAATGTATTGCAACTCACATAGATGGGAATGTACTGCAACTCACACAGATGAGAATGTATTGCAACTCACATAGATGAGAATACATTGCCAACTCACACAGATGAGAATGTATTGCCAACAACACAGATGAGAATATACTGTCAACTCACACAGATGAGAATGTATTGCCAACTCACACAGATGAGAATGTATTGCAACTCACACAGATGAGAATGTATTGCAACTCACATAGATGGGAATGTATTGTCAACTCACACAGATGAGAATGTATTGCCAACTCACATAGATGAGAATACATTGCCAACTCACACAGATGAGAATGTTTTGCCAACAACACAGATGAGAATATACTGTCAACTCACACAGATGAGAATGTATTGCCAACTCACACAGATGAGAATGTATTGCAACTCACACAGATGAGAATGTATTGCAACTCACATAGATGGGAATGTATTGCAACTCACACAGATGAGAATACATTGCCAACCCTCACAGATGAGAATGTTTTGCCAACTACACAGATGAGAATGTATTGCAACTCACACAGATGAGAATGTATTGCAACTCACATAGATGGGAATGTATTGTCAACTCACACAGATGAGAATGTATTGCAACTCACATAGATGGGAATGTAATGTCAACTCACACAGATGAGAATGTATTGCAACTCACATAGATGAGAATGTATTGCCAACTCACACAGATGAGAATGTATTGCAACTCACATAGATGGGAATATATTATCAACTCACACAGATGGGAATATACTGTCAACTCACACAGATGAGAATGTATTGTCAACTCACACAGATGAGCATGTATTGCAACTCACATAGATGAGAATGTATTGCCAACTCACACAGATGAGAATGTATTGCCAACTCACACAGATGAGAATGTATTGCAACTCACACAGATGAGAATATACTGTCAACTCACACAGATGAGAATATACTGTCAACAAACACAGATGAGAATACATTGCCAACTCACACAGATGAGAATGTATTGCCAACTCACACAGATGAGAATACATTGCCAACTCACAGAGATGAGAATATACTGTCAACTCACACAGATGAGAATATACTGTCAACTCACACAGATGGGAATATACTGTCAACTCACACAGATGAGAATGTATTGTCAACTCACACAGATGAGCATGTATTGCAACTCACATAGATGGGAACGTATTGTCAACTCACACAGATGAGAATGTATTGCAACTCACATAGATGGGAATGTAATGTCAACTCACACAGATGAGAATGTATTGCAACTCACATAGATGAGAATGTATTGCCAACTCACACAGATGAGAATGTATTGCAACTCACATAGATGGGAATATATTATCAACTCACACAGATGGGAATATACTGTCAACTCACACAGATGAGAATGTATTGTCAACTCACACAGATGAGCATGTATTGCAACTCACATAGATGAGAATGTATTGCAACTCACATAGATGAGAATGTATTGCCAACTCACACAGATGAGAATGTATTGCCAACTCACACAGATGAGAATGTATTGCAACTCACACAGATGAGAATATACTGTCAACTCACACAGATGAGAATATACTGTCAACAAACACAGATGAGAATACATTGCCAACTCACACAGATGAGAATGTATTGCCAACTCACACAGATGAGAATACATTGCCAACTCACACAGATGAGAATATACTGTCAACTCACACAGATGAGAATATACTGTCAACTCATACAGATGAGAATGTATTGCCAAATCACACAGATGAGAATGTATTGCAACTCACACAGATGAGAATGTATTGTCAATTCACACAGATTAGAATACACTGTCAACCCACACAGATTAGAATGTATTGCCACTCACACAGATGAGAATACATTGCCAACTCACACAGATGAGTATATACTGTCAACTCACACAGATGAGAAAGTATTGCCAACTCACACAGATGAGAATGTATTGCAACTCACACAGATGAGAATACATTGCCAACTCACACAGATGAGAATGTATTGCCAACAACACAGATGAGAATATACTGTCAACTCACACAGAAGAGAATGTATTGCCAACTCACACAGATGAGAATGTATTGCCAACTCACACAGATGAGAATGTATTGCAACTCACACAGATGAGAATGTATTGCAACTCACACAAATTAGAATATACTGTCAACTCACACAGATCGGAATGTATTGCCAACTCACACAGATGAGAATGTATTGCCAACTCACGCAAATGAGAATGTATTGCAACTCACACAGATGAGAATGTATTGCAACTCACACAGATGAGAATGTATTGCAACTCACATAGATGAGAATGTATTGCCAACTCACATACATGGGAATGTATTGTCAACTCACACAGATGAGTATGTATTGCAACTCACATAGATGATAATGTATTGCCAACTCACACAGATGAGAATGTATTGCCAACTCACACAGATGAGAATGTATTGCAACTCACACAGATGAGAATGTATTGCAACTCACATAGATGAGAATGTGTTGCCAACTCACACAGATGAGAATATATTGCCAACTCACACAGATGGGAATGTATTGTCAACTCACACAGATGAGAATGTATTGCCAACTCACATAGATGAGAATGTATTGCCAACTCACACAGATGAGAATGTATTGCAACTCACATAGATGAGAATGTATTGCCAACTCACATACATGGGAATGTATTGTCAACTCACATACATGGGAATGTATTGTCAACTCACTCAGATGAGTATGTATTGCAACTCACATAGATGATAATGTATTGCCAACTCACACAGATGAGAATGTATTGCCAACTCACACAGATGAGAATGTATTGCAACTCACATAGATGAGAATGTATTGCCAACTCACATACATGGGAATGTATTGTCAACTCACACAGATGAGTATGTATTGCAACTCACATAGATGATAATGTATTGTCAACTCACACAGATGGGAATGTGTTGCCAACTCACACAGATGAGAATATATTGCCAACTCACACAGATGAGAATGTATTGCAACTCACACAGATGAGAATGTATTGTCAATTCACACAGATGCGAATATACTGTCAACTCACACAGATGGGAATGTATTGCCAACTCACACAGATGAGAATGTATTGCCAAATCACACAGATGAGGATGTATTGCAACTCACACAGATGAGAATACATTGCCAACTCACACAGATGAGAATATACTGTCAACTCACACAGATGAGAATGTATTGCCAACTCACACAGATGAGAATGTATTGCAACTCACACAGATGAGAAAACATTGCCAACTCACACAGATGAGAATGTATTGCCAACAACACAGATGAGAATATACTGTCAACTCACACAGATGAGAATGTATTGCCAACTCACACAGATGAGAATGTATTGCAACTCACACAGATGAGAATGTATTGCAACTCACATAGATGGGAATGTACTGCAACTCACACAGATGAGAATGTATTGCAACTCACATAGATGAGAATACATTGCCAACTCACACAGATGAGAATGTATTGCCAACAACACAGATGAGAATATACTGTCAACTCACACAGATGAGAATGTATTGCCAACTCACACAGATGAGAATGTATTGCAACTCACACAGATGAGAATGTATTGCAACTCACATAGATGGGAATGTATTGTCAACTCACACAGATGAGAATGTATTGCCAACTCACATAGATGAGAATACATTGCCAACTCACACAGATGAGAATGTTTTGCCAACAACACAGATGAGAATATACTGTCAACTCACACAGATGAGAATGTTTTGCCAACAACACAGATGAGAATATACTGTCAACTCACACAGATGAGAATGTATTGCCAACTCACACAGATGAGAATGTATTGCCAACTCACACAGATGAGAATGTATTGCAACTCACACAGATGAGAATGTATTGCAACTCACATAGATGGGAATGTATTGCAACTCACACAGATGAGAATACATTGCCAACCCTCACAGATGAGAATGTATTGCCAACTACACAGATGAGAATGTATTGCAACTCACACAGATGAGAATGTATTGCAACTCACATAGATGGGAATGTATTGTCAACTCACACAGATGAGAATGTATTGCAACTTACATAGATGGGAATGTAATGTCAACTCACAGAGATGAGAATGTATTGCAACTCACATAGATGAGAATGTGTTGCCAACTCACACAGATGAGAATGTATTGCAACTCACATAGATGGGAATATATTATCAACTCACACAGATGGGAATATACTGTCAACTCACACAGATGAGAATGTATTATCAACTCACACAGATGAGCATGTATTGCAACTCACACAGATGAGAATGTATTGTCAACTCACACAGATGAGAATATACTGTCAACAAACACAGATGAGAATACATTGCCAACTCACACAGATGAGAATGTATTGCCAACTCACATAAATGGGAATGTATTGTCAACTCACACAGATGAGAATGTATTGCAACTCACATAGATGGGAATATATTATCAACTCACACAGATGGGAATATACTGTCAACTCACACAGATGAGAATGTATTGCCAACTCACACAGATGAGAATGTATTGCAACTCACACAGATGAGAATATACTGTCAACTCACACAGATGAGAATATACTGTCAACAAACACAGATGAGAATGCATTGCCAACTCACACAGATGAGAATGTATTGCCAACTCACATAAATGGGAATGTATTGTCAACTCACACAGATGAGAATGTATTGCAACTCACATAGATGAGAATGTATTGCAACTCACATAGATGGGAATATATTATCAACTCACACAGATGGGAATATACTGTCAACTCACACAGATGAGAATGTATTGCCAACTCACACAGATGAGAATGTATTGCAACTCACACAGATGAGAATATACTGTCAACTCACACAGATGAGAATATACTGTCAACAAACACAGATGAGAATACATTGCCAACTCACACAGATGAGAATGTATTGCCAACTCACATAAATGGGAATGTATTGTCAACTCACACAGATGAGAATGTATTGCAACTCACATAGATGAGAATGTATTGCCAACTCACACAGATGAGAATGTATTGCAACTCACACAGATGAGAATATACTGTCAACTCACACAGTTGAGAATATACTGTCAACTCACACAGATGAGAATGTATTGCCAACTCACACAGATGAGAATGTATTGCAACTCACACAGATGAGAATACATTGCCAACTCACACAGATGAGAATGTATTGCCAACAACACAGATGAGAATATACTGTCAACTCACACAGATGAGAATGTATTGCCAACTCACACAGATGAGAATGTATTGCAACTCACACAGATGAGAATGTATTGCAACTCACATAGATGGGAATGTACTGCAACTCACACAGATGAGAATGTATTGCAACTCACATAGATGAGAATACATTGCCAACTCACACAGATGAGAATGTATTGCCAACAACACAGATGAGAATATACTGTCAACTCACACAGATGAGAATGTATCGCCAACTCACACAGATGAGAATGTATTGCAACTCACATAGATGGGAATGTATTGTCAACTCACACAGATGAGAATGTATTGCAACTCACATAGATGGGAACGTGTTGCCAACTCACACAGATGAGAATATATTGCCAACTCACACAGATGGGAATGTATTGTCAACTCACACAGATGAGAATGTATTGCCAACTCACATAGATGAGAATGTATTGCCAACTCACACAGATGAGAATGTATTGCCAACTCACATAAATGGGAATGTATTGCCAACTCACATAGATGAGAATGTATTGCCAACTCACACAGATGAGAATGTATTGCAACTCACACAGATGAGAATACATTGCCAACTCACACAGATGAGAATGTATTGCCAACTCACATAGATGGGAATGTATTGCCAACTCACACAGATGAGAATGTATTGCCAACTCACACAGATGAGAATGTATTGCCAACTCACACAGATGAGAATGTATTGCAACTCACACAGATGAGAATATACTGTCAACTCACACAGATGAGAATATACTGTCAACAAACACAGATGAGAATACATTGCCAACTCACACAGATGAGAATGTATTGTCAACTCACACAGATGAGAATGTATTGCAACTCACACAGATGAGAATGTATTGCCAACTCACACAGATGAGAATGTATTGCAACTCACACAGATGAGAATATACTGTCAACTCACACAGATGAGAATATACTGTCAACAAACACAGATGAGAATACATTGCCAACTCACACAGATGAGAATGTATTGCCAACTCACATAAATGGGAATGTATTGTCAACTCACACAGATGAGAATGTATTGCAACTCACATAGATGAGAATGTATTGCCAACTCACACAGATGAGAATGTATTGCAACTCACACAGATGAGAATATACTGTCAACTCACACAGTTGAGAATATACTGTCAACTCACACAGATGAGAATACATTGCCAACCCACACAGATGAGAATGTATTGCCAACTCACATAAATGGGAATGTATTGTCAACTCACACAGATGAGAATGTATTGCAACTCACACAGATGAGAATGTATTGCAACTCACATAGATGGGAACGTGTTGCCAACTCACACAGATGAGAATATATTGCCAACTCACACAGATGGGAATGTATTGTCAACTCACACAGATGAGAATGTATTGCCAACTCACATAGATGAGAATGTATTGCCAACTCACACAGATGAGAATGTATTGCAACTCACACAGATGAGAATACATTGCCAACTCACACAGATGAGAATGTATTGCCAACTCACATAAATGGGAATGTATTGCCAACTCACACAGATGAGAATGTATTGCCAACTCACACAGATGAGAATGTATTGCAACTCACATAGATGAGAATGTATTGCCAACTCACATACATGGGAATGTATTGTCAACTCACACAGATGAGTATGTATTGCAACTCACATAGATGATAATGTATTGTCAACTCACACAGATGGGAATGTGTTGCCAACTCACACAGATGAGAATATATTGCCAACTCACACAGATGAGAATGTATTGCAACTCACACAGATGAGAATGTATTGTCAATTCACACAGATGAGAATATACTGTCAACTCACACAGATGAGAATGTATTGCCAAATCACACAGATGAGGATGTATTGCAACTCACACAGATGAGAATACATTGCCAACTCACACAGATGAGAATATACTGTCAACTCACACAGATGAGAATGTATTGCCAACTCACACAGATGAGAATGTATTGCAACTCACACAGATGAGAATACATTGCCAACTAACACAGATGAGAATGTATTGCCAACAACACAGATGAGAATATACTGTCAACTCACACAGATGAGAATGTATTGCCAACTCACACAGATGAGAATGTATTGCAACTCACACAGATGAGAATGTATTGCAACTCACATAGATGGGAATGTACTGCAACTCACACAGATGAGAATGTATTGCAACTCACATAGATGAGAATATACTGTCAACTCACACAGTTGAGAATATACTGTCAACTCACACAGATGAGAATACATTGCCAACCCACACAGATGAGAATGTATTGCCAACTCACATAAATGGGAATGTATTGTCAACTCACACAGATGAGAATGTATTGCAACTCACACAGATGAGAATGTATTGCAACTCACATAGATGGGAACGTGTTGCCAACTCACACAGATGAGAATATATTGCCAACTCACACAGATGGGAATGTATTGTCAACTCACACAGATGAGAATGTATTGCCAACTCACATAGATGAGAATGTATTGCCAACTCACACAGATGAGAATGTATTGCAACTCACACAGATGAGAATACATTGCCAACTCAGACAGATGAGAATGTATTGCCAACTCACATAAATGGGAATGTATTGTCAACTCACACAGATGAGAATGTATTGCAACTCACATAGATGAGAATGTATTGCCAACTCACATACATGGGAATGTATTGTCAACTCACATACATGGGAATGTATTGTCAACTCACACAGATGAGTATGTATTGCAACTCACATAGATGATAATGTATTGCCAACTCACACAGATGAGAATGTATTGCCAACTCACACAGATGAGAATGTATTGCAACTCACATAGATGAGAATGTATTGCCAACTCACATACATGGGAATGTATTGTCAACTCACACAGATGAGTATGTATTGCAACTCACATAGATGATAATGTATTGTCAACTCACACAGATGGGAATGTGTTGCCAACTCACACAGATGAGAATGTATTGCAACTCACACAGATGAGTATGTATTGTCAATTCACACAGATACGAATATACTGTCAACTCACACAGATGGGAATGTATTGCCAACTCACACAGATGAGAATGTATTGCCAAATCACACAGATGAGGATGTATTGCAACTCACACAGATGAGAATACATTGCCAACTCACACAGATGAGAATATACTGTCAACTCACACAGATGAGAATGTATTGCCAACTCACACAGATGAGAATGTATTGCAACTCACACAGATGAGAAAACATTGCCAACTCACACAGATGAGAATGTATTGCCAACAACACAGATGAGAATATACTGTCAACTCACACAGATGAGAATGTATTGCCAACTCACACAGATGAGAATGTATTGCAACTCACACAGATGAGAATGTATTGCAACTCACATAGATGGGAATGTACTGCAACTCACACAGATGAGAATGTATTGCCAACAACACAGATGAGAATATACTGTCAACTCACACAGATGAGAATGTATTGCCAACTCACACAGATGAGAATGTATTGCAACTCACACAGATGAGAATGTATTGCAACTCACATAGATGGGAATGTATTGTCAACTCACACAGATGAGAATGTATTGCCAACTCACACAGATGAGAATGTATTGCCAACTCACATAGATGAGAATACATTGCCAACTCACACAGATGAGAATGTTTTGCCAACAACACAGATGAGAATATACTGTCAACTCACACAGATGAGAATGTATTGCCAACTCACACAGATGAGAATGTATTGCAACTCACACAGATGAGAATGTATTGCAACTCACATAGATGGGAATGTATTGCAACTCACACAGATGAGAATACATTGCCAACCCTCACAGATGAGAATGTATTGCCAACTACACAGATGAGAATGTATTGCAACTCACACAGATGAGAATGTATTGCAACTCACATAGATGGGAATGTATTGTCAACTCACACAGATGAGAATGTATTGCAACTTACATAGATGGGAATGTAATGTCAACTCACACAGATGGGAATGTATTGCAACTCACACAGATGAGAATACATTGCCAACCCTCACAGATGAGAATGTATTGCAACTCACACAGATGAGAATGTATTGCAACTCACATAGATGGGAATGTATTGTCAACTCACACAGATGAGAATGTATTGCAACTTACATAGATGGGAATGTAATGTCAACTCACACAGATGAGAATGTATTGCAACTCACATAGATGAGAATGTGTTGCCAACTCACACAGATGAGAATGTATTGCAACTCACATAGATGGGAATATATTATCAACTCACACAGATGGGAATATACTGTCAACTCACACAGATGAGAATGTATTGTCAACTCACACAGATGAGCATGTATTGCAACTCACATAGATGAGAATGTATTGCCAACTCACACAGATGAGAATGTATTGCCAACTCACACAGATGAGAATGTATTGCAACTCACACAGATGAGAATATACTGTCAACTCACACAGATGAGAATATACTGTCAACAAACACAGATGAGAATACATTGCCAACTCACACAGATGAGAATGTATTGCCAACTCACATAAATGGGAATGTATTGTCAACTCACACAGATGAGAATGTATTGCAACTCACATAGATGGGAATATATTATCAACTCACACAGATGGGAATATATTATCAACTCACACAGATGGGAATATACTGTCAACTCACACAGATGAGAATGTATTGTCAACTCACACAGATGAGAATGTATTGCCAACTCACACAGATGAGAATGTATTGCCAACTCACACAGATGAGAATGTATTGCCAACTCACACATATGAGAATGTATTGCAACTCACACAGATGAGAATACATTGCCAACTCACACAGATGAGAATATACTGTCACCTCACACAGATGAGAATGTATTGCAACTCACACAGATGAGAATGTATTGCAACTCACACAGATGAGAATATACTGTCAACTCACACAGTTGAGAATATACTGTCAACTCACACAGATGAGAATACATTGCCAACCCACACAGATGAGAATGTATTGCCAACTCACATAAATGGGAATGTATTGTCAACTCACACAGATGAGAATGTATTGCAACTCACACAGATGAGAATGTATTGCAACTCACATAGATGGGAACGTGTTGCCAACTCACACAGATGAGAATATATTGCCAACTCACACAGATGGGAATGTATTGTCAACTCACACAGATGAGAATGTATTGCCAACTCACATAGATGAGAATGTATTGCCAACTCACACAGATGAGAATGTATTGCAACTCACACAGATGAGAATACATTGCCAACTCACACAGATGAGAATGTATTGCCAACTCACATAAATGGGAATGTATTGCCAACTCACACAGATGAGAATGTATTGCCAACTCACACAGATGAGAATGTATTGCAACTCACATAGATGAGAATGTATTGCCAACTCACATACATGGGAATGTATTGTCAACTCACACAGATGAGTATGTATTGCAACTCACATAGATGATAATGTATTGTCAACTCACACAGATGGGAATGTGTTGCCAACTCACACAGATGAGAATATATTGCCAACTCACACAGATGAGAATGTATTGCAACTCACACAGATGAGAATGTATTGTCAATTCACACAGATGAGAATATACTGTCAACTCACACAGATGAGAATGTATTGCCAAATCACACAGATGAGGATGTATTGCAACTCACACAGATGAGAATACATTGCCAACTCACACAGATGAGAATATACTGTCAACTCACACAGATGAGAATGTATTGCCAACTCACACAGATGAGAATGTATTGCAACTCACACAGATGAGAATACATTGCCAACTAACACAGATGAGAATGTATTGCCAACAACACAGATGAGAATATACTGTCAACTCACACAGATGAGAATGTATTGCCAACTCACACAGATGAGAATGTATTGCAACTCACACAGATGAGAATGTATTGCAACTCACATAGATGGGAATATACTGTCAACTCACACAGTTGAGAATATACTGTCAACTCACACAGATGAGAATACATTGCCAACCCACACAGATGAGAATGTATTGCCAACTCACATAAATGGGAATGTATTGTCAACTCACACAGATGAGAATGTATTGCAACTCACACAGATGAGAATGTATTGCAACTCACATAGATGGGAACGTGTTGCCAACTCACACAGATGAGAATATATTGCCAACTCACACAGATGGGAATGTATTGTCAACTCACACAGATGAGAATGTATTGCCAACTCACATAGATGAGAATGTATTGCCAACTCACACAGATGAGAATGTATTGCAACTCACACAGATGAGAATACATTGCCAACTCAGACAGATGAGAATGTATTGCCAACTCACATAAATGGGAATGTATTGTCAACTCACACAGATGAGAATGTATTGCAACTCACATAGATGAGAATGTATTGCCAACTCACATACATGGGAATGTATTGTCAACTCACATACATGGGAATGTATTGTCAACTCACACAGATGAGTATGTATTGCAACTCACATAGATGATAATGTATTGCCAACTCACACAGATGAGAATGTATTGCCAACTCACACAGATGAGAATGTATTGCAACTCACATAGATGAGAATGTATTGCCAACTCACATACATGGGAATGTATTGTCAACTCACACAGATGAGTATGTATTGCAACTCACATAGATGATAATGTATTGTCAACTCACACAGATGGGAATGTGTTGCCAACTCACACAGATGAGAATATATTGCCAACTCACACAGATGAGAATGTATTGCAACTCACACAGATGAGAATGTATTGTCAATTCACACAGATGCGAATATACTGTCAACTCACACAGATGGGAATGTATTGCCAACTCACACAGATGAGAATGTATTGCCAAATCACACAGATGAGGATGTATTGCAACTCACACAGATGAGAATACATTGCCAACTCACACAGATGAGAATATACTGTCAACTCACACAGATGAGAATGTATTGCCAACTCACACAGATGAGAATGTATTGCAACTCACACAGATGAGAAAACATTGCCAACTCACACAGATGAGAATGTATTGCCAACAACACAGATGAGAATATACTGTCAACTCACACAGATGAGAATGTATTGCCAACTCACACAGATGAGAATGTATTGCAACTCACACAGATGAGAATGTATTGCAACTCACATAGATGGGAATGTACTGCAACTCACACAGATGAGAATGTATTGCAACTCACATAGATGAGAATACATTGCCAACTCACACAGATGAGAATGTATTGCCAACAACACAGATGAGAATATACTGTCAACTCACACAGATGAGAATGTATTGCCAACTCACACAGATGAGAATGTATTGCAACTCACACAGATGAGAATGTATTGCAACTCACATAGATGGGAATGTATTGTCAACTCACACAGATGAGAATGTATTGCCAACTCACACAGATGAGAATGTATTGCCAACTCACATAGATGAGAATACATTGCCAACTCACACAGATGAGAATGTTTTGCCAACAACACAGATGAGAATATACTGTCAACTCACACAGATGAGAATGTATTGCCAACTCACACAGATGAGAATGTATTGCAACTCACACAGATGAGAATGTATTGCAACTCACATAGATGGGAATGTATTGCAACTCACACAGATGAGAATACATTGCCAACCCTCACAGATGAGAATGTATTGCCAACTACACAGATGAGAATGTATTGCAACTCACACAGATGAGAATGTATTGCAACTCACATAGATGGGAATGTATTGTCAACTCACACAGATGAGAATGTATTGCAACTTACATAGATGGGAATGTAATGTCAACTCACACAGATGGGAATGTATTGCAACTCACACAGATGAGAATACATTGCCAACCCTCACAGATGAGAATGTATTGCAACTCACATAGATGAGAATGTATTGCAACTCACATAGATGGGAATATATTATCAACTCACACAGATGGGAATATACTGTCAACTCACACAGATGAGAATGTATTGCCAACTCACACAGATGAGAATGTATTGCAACTCACACAGATGAGAATATACTGTCAACTCACACAGATGAGAATATACTGTCAACAAACACAGATGAGAATACATTGCCAACTCACACAGATGAGAATGTATTGCCAACTCACATAAATGGGAATGTATTGTCAACTCACACAGATGAGAATGTATTGCAACTCACATAGATGAGAATGTATTGCCAACTCACACAGATGAGAATGTATTGCAACTCACACAGATGAGAATATACTGTCAACTCACACAGTTGAGAATATACTGTCAACTCACACAGATGAGAATGTATTGCCAACTCACACAGATGAGAATGTATTGCAACTCACACAGATGAGAATACATTGCCAACTCACACAGATGAGAATGTATTGCCAACAACACAGATGAGAATATACTGTCAACTCACACAGATGAGAATGTATTGCCAACTCACACAGATGAGAATGTATTGCAACTCACACAGATGAGAATGTATTGCAACTCACATAGATGGGAATGTACTGCAACTCACACAGATGAGAATGTATTGCAACTCACATAGATGAGAATACATTGCCAACTCACACAGATGAGAATGTATTGCCAACAACACAGATGAGAATATACTGTCAACTCACACAGATGAGAATGTATCGCCAACTCACACAGATGAGAATGTATTGCAACTCACATAGATGGGAATGTATTGTCAACTCACACAGATGAGAATGTATTGCAACTCACATAGATGGGAACGTGTTGCCAACTCACACAGATGAGAATATATTGCCAACTCACACAGATGGGAATGTATTGTCAACTCACACAGATGAGAATGTATTGCCAACTCACATAGATGAGAATGTATTGCCAACTCACACAGATGAGAATGTATTGCAACTCACACAGATGAGAATACATTGCCAACTCACACAGATGAGAATGTATTGCCAACTCACATAGATGGGAATGTATTGCCAACTCACACAGATGAGAATGTATTGCCAACTCACACAGATGAGAATGTATTGCCAACTCACACAGATGAGAATGTATTGCAACTCACACAGATGAGAATATACTGTCAACTCACACAGATGAGAATATACTGTCAACAAACACAGATGAGAATACATTGCCAACTCACACAGATGAGAATGTATTGCAACTCACATAGATGGGAATATATTATCAACTCACACAGATGGGAATATACTGTCAACTCACACAGATGAGAATGTATTGCCAACTCACACAGATGAGAATGTATTGCAACTCACACAGATGAGAATATACTGTCAACTCACACAGATGAGAATATACTGTCAACAAACACAGATGAGAATACATTGCCAACTCACACAGATGAGAATGTATTGCCAACTCACATAAATGGGAATGTATTGTCAACTCACACAGATGAGAATGTATTGCAACTCACATAGATGAGAATGTATTGCCAACTCACACAGATGAGAATGTATTGCAACTCACACAGATGAGAATATACTGTCAACTCACACAGTTGAGAATATACTGTCAACTCACACAGATGAGAATACATTGCCAACCCACACAGATGAGAATGTATTGCCAACTCACATAAATGGGAATGTATTGTCAACTCACACAGATGAGAATGTATTGCAACTCACACAGATGAGAATGTATTGCAACTCACATAGATGGGAACGTGTTGCCAACTCACACAGATGAGAATATATTGCCAACTCACACAGATGGGAATGTATTGTCAACTCACACAGATGAGAATGTATTGCCAACTCACATAGATGAGAATGTATTGCCAACTCACACAGATGAGAATGTATTGCAACTCACACAGATGAGAATACATTGCCAACTCACACAGATGAGAATGTATTGCCAACTCACATAAATGGGAATGTATTGCCAACTCACACAGATGAGAATGTATTGCCAACTCACACAGATGAGAATGTATTGCAACTCACATAGATGAGAATGTATTGCCAACTCACATACATGGGAATGTATTGTCAACTCACACAGATGAGTATGTATTGCAACTCACATAGATGATAATGTATTGTCAACTCACACAGATGGGAATGTGTTGCCAACTCACACAGATGAGAATATATTGCCAACTCACACAGATGAGAATGTATTGCAACTCACACAGATGAGAATGTATTGTCAATTCACACAGATGAGAATATACTGTCAACTCACACAGATGAGAATGTATTGCCAAATCACACAGATGAGGATGTATTGCAACTCACACAGATGAGAATACATTGCCAACTCACACAGATGAGAATATACTGTCAACTCGCACAGATGAGAATGTATTGCCAACTCACACAGATGAGAATGTATTGCAACTCACACAGATGAGAATACATTGCCAACTAACACAGATGAGAATGTATTGCCAACAACACAGATGAGAATATACTGTCAACTCACACAGATGAGAATGTATTGCCAACTCACACAGATGAGAATGTATTGCAACTCACACAGATGAGAATGTATTGCAACTCACATAGATGGGAATGTACTGCAACTCACACAGATGAGAATGTATTGCAACTCACATAGATGAGAATATACTGTCAACTCACACAGTTGAGAATATACTGTCAACTCACACAGATGAGAATACATTGCCAACCCACACAGATGAGAATGTATTGCCAACTCACATAAATGGGAATGTATTGTCAACTCACACAGATGAGAATGTATTGCAACTCACACAGATGAGAATGTATTGCAACTCACATAGATGGGAACGTGTTGCCAACTCACACAGATGAGAATATATTGCCAACTCACACAGATGGGAATGTATTGTCAACTCACACAGATGAGAATGTATTGCCAACTCACATAGATGAGAATGTATTGCCAACTCACACAGATGAGAATGTATTGCAACTCACACAGATGAGAATACATTGCCAACTCAGACAGATGAGAATGTATTGCCAACTCACATAAATGGGAATGTATTGTCAACTCACACAGATGAGAATGTATTGCAACTCACATAGATGAGAATGTATTGCCAACTCACATACATGGGAATGTATTGTCAACTCACATACATGGGAATGTATTGTCAACTCACACAGATGAGTATGTATTGCAACTCACATAGATGATAATGTATTGCCAACTCACACAGATGAGAATGTATTGCCAACTCACACAGATGAGAATGTATTGCAACTCACATAGATGAGAATGTATTGCCAACTCACATACATGGGAATGTATTGTCAACTCACACAGATGAGTATGTATTGCAACTCACATAGATGATAATGTATTGTCAACTCACACAGATGGGAATGTGTTGCCAACTCACACAGATGAGAATGTATTGCAACTCACACAGATGAGAATGTATTGTCAATTCACACAGATACGAATATACTGTCAACTCACACAGATGGGAATGTATTGCCAACTCACACAGATGAGAATGTATTGCCAAATCACACAGATGAGGATGTATTGCAACTCACACAGATGAGAATACATTGCCAACTCACACAGATGAGAATATACTGTCAACTCACACAGATGAGAATGTATTGCCAACTCACACAGATGAGAATGTATTGCAACTCACACAGATGAGAAAACATTGCCAACTCACACAGATGAGAATGTATTGCCAACAACACAGATGAGAATATACTGTCAACTCACACAGATGAGAATGTATTGCCAACTCACACAGATGAGAATGTATTGCAACTCACACAGATGAGAATGTATTGCAACTCACATAGATGGGAATGTACTGCAACTCACACAGATGAGAATGTATTGCCAACAACACAGATGAGAATATACTGTCAACTCACACAGATGAGAATGTATTGCCAACTCACACAGATGAGAATGTATTGCAACTCACACAGATGAGAATGTATTGCAACTCACATAGATGGGAATGTATTGTCAACTCACACAGATGAGAATGTATTGCCAACTCACACAGATGAGAATGTATTGCCAACTCACATAGATGAGAATACATTGCCAACTCACACAGATGAGAATGTTTTGCCAACAACACAGATGAGAATATACTGTCAACTCACACAGATGAGAATGTATTGCCAACTCACACAGATGAGAATGTATTGCAACTCACACAGATGAGAATGTATTGCAACTCACATAGATGGGAATGTATTGCAACTCACACAGATGAGAATACATTGCCAACCCTCACAGATGAGAATGTATTGCCAACTACACAGATGAGAATGTATTGCAACTCACACAGATGAGAATGTATTGCAACTCACATAGATGGGAATGTATTGTCAACTCACACAGATGAGAATGTATTGCAACTTACATAGATGGGAATGTAATGTCAACTCACACAGATGGGAATGTATTGCAACTCACACAGATGAGAATACATTGCCAACCCTCACAGATGAGAATGTATTGCAACTCACACAGATGAGAATGTATTGCAACTCACATAGATGGGAATGTATTGTCAACTCACACAGATGAGAATGTATTGCAACTTACATAGATGGGAATGTAATGTCAACTCACACAGATGAGAATGTATTGCAACTCACATAGATGAGAATGTGTTGCCAACTCACACAGATGAGAATGTATTGCAACTCACATAGATGGGAATATATTATCAACTCACACAGATGGGAATATACTGTCAACTCACACAGATGAGAATGTATTGTCAACTCACACAGATGAGCATGTATTGCAACTCACATAGATGAGAATGTATTGCCAACTCACACAGATGAGAATGTATTGCCAACTCACACAGATGAGAATGTATTGCAACTCACACAGATGAGAATATACTGTCAACTCACACAGATGAGAATATACTGTCAACAAACACAGATGAGAATACATTGCCAACTCACACAGATGAGAATGTATTGCCAACTCACATAAATGGGAATGTATTGTCAACTCACACAGATGAGAATGTATTGCAACTCACATAGATGGGAATATATTATCAACTCACACAGATGGGAATATATTATCAACTCACACAGATGGGAATATACTGTCAACTCACACAGATGAGAATGTATTGTCAACTCACACAGATGAGAATGTATTGCCAACTCACACAGATGAGAATGTATTGCCAACTCACACAGATGAGAATGTATTGCCAACTCACACATATGAGAATGTATTGCAACTCACACAGATGAGAATACATTGCCAACTCACACAGATGAGAATATACTGTCACCTCACACAGATGAGAATGTATTGCAACTCACACAGATGAGAATGTATTGCAACTCACACAGATGAGAATATACTGTCAACTCACACAGTTGAGAATATACTGTCAACTCACACAGATGAGAATACATTGCCAACCCACACAGATGAGAATGTATTGCCAACTCACATAAATGGGAATGTATTGTCAACTCACACAGATGAGAATGTATTGCAACTCACACAGATGAGAATGTATTGCAACTCACATAGATGGGAACGTGTTGCCAACTCACACAGATGAGAATATATTGCCAACTCACACAGATGGGAATGTATTGTCAACTCACACAGATGAGAATGTATTGCCAACTCACATAGATGAGAATGTATTGCCAACTCACACAGATGAGAATGTATTGCAACTCACACAGATGAGAATACATTGCCAACTCACACAGATGAGAATGTATTGCCAACTCACATAAATGGGAATGTATTGCCAACTCACACAGATGAGAATGTATTGCCAACTCACACAGATGAGAATGTATTGCAACTCACATAGATGAGAATGTATTGCCAACTCACATACATGGGAATGTATTGTCAACTCACACAGATGAGTATGTATTGCAACTCACATAGATGATAATGTATTGTCAACTCACACAGATGGGAATGTGTTGCCAACTCACACAGATGAGAATATATTGCCAACTCACACAGATGAGAATGTATTGCAACTCACACAGATGAGAATGTATTGTCAATTCACACAGATGAGAATATACTGTCAACTCACACAGATGAGAATGTATTGCCAAATCACACAGATGAGGATGTATTGCAACTCACACAGATGAGAATACATTGCCAACTCACACAGATGAGAATATACTGTCAACTCACACAGATGAGAATGTATTGCCAACTCACACAGATGAGAATGTATTGCAACTCACACAGATGAGAATACATTGCCAACTAACACAGATGAGAATGTATTGCCAACAACACAGATGAGAATATACTGTCAACTCACACAGATGAGAATGTATTGCCAACTCACACAGATGAGAATGTATTGCAACTCACACAGATGAGAATGTATTGCAACTCACATAGATGGGAATGTACTGCAACTCACACAGATGAGAATGTATTGCAACTCACATAGATGAGAATATACTGTCAACTCACACAGTTGAGAATATACTGTCAACTCACACAGATGAGAATACATTGCCAACCCACACAGATGAGAATGTATTGCCAACTCACATAAATGGGAATGTATTGTCAACTCACACAGATGAGAATGTATTGCAACTCACACAGATGAGAATGTATTGCAACTCACATAGATGGGAACGTGTTGCCAACTCACACAGATGAGAATATATTGCCAACTCACACAGATGGGAATGTATTGTCAACTCACACAGATGAGAATGTATTGCCAACTCACATAGATGAGAATGTATTGCCAACTCACACAGATGAGAATGTATTGCAACTCACACAGATGAGAATACATTGCCAACTCAGACAGATGAGAATGTATTGCCAACTCACATAAATGGGAATGTATTGTCAACTCACACAGATGAGAATGTATTGCAACTCACATAGATGAGAATGTATTGCCAACTCACATACATGGGAATGTATTGTCAACTCACATACATGGGAATGTATTGTCAACTCACACAGATGAGTATGTATTGCAACTCACATAGATGATAATGTATTGCCAACTCACACAGATGAGAATGTATTGCAACTCACATAGATGAGAATGTATTGCCAACTCACATACATGGGAATGTATTGTCAACTCACACAGATGAGTATGTATTGCAACTCACATAGATGATAATGTATTGTCAACTCACACAGATGGGAATGTGTTGCCAACTCACACAGATGAGAATATATTGCCAACTCACACAGATGAGAATGTATTGCAACTCACACAGATGAGAATGTATTGTCAATTCACACAGATGCGAATATACTGTCAACTCACACAGATGGGAATGTATTGCCAACTCACACAGATGAGAATGTATTGCCAAATCACACAGATGAGGATGTATTGCAACTCACACAGATGAGAATACATTGCCAACTCACACAGATGAGAATATACTGTCAACTCACACAGATGAGAATGTATTGCCAACTCACACAGATGAGAATGTATTGCAACTCACACAGATGAGAAAACATTGCCAACTCACACAGATGAGAATGTATTGCCAACAACACAGATGAGAATATACTGTCAACTCACACAGATGAGAATGTATTGCCAACTCACACAGATGAGAATGTATTGCAACTCACACAGATGAGAATGTATTGCAACTCACATAGATGGGAATGTACTGCAACTCACACAGATGAGAATGTATTGCAACTCACATAGATGAGAATACATTGCCAACTCACACAGATGAGAATGTATTGCCAACAACACAGATGAGAATATACTGTCAACTCACACAGATGAGAATGTATTGCCAACTCACACAGATGAGAATGTATTGCAACTCACACAGATGAGAATGTATTGCAACTCACATAGATGGGAATGTATTGTCAACTCACACAGATGAGAATGTATTGCCAACTCACACAGATGAGAATGTATTGCCAACTCACATAGATGAGAATACATTGCCAACTCACACAGATGAGAATGTTTTGCCAACAACACAGATGAGAATATACTGTCAACTCACACAGATGAGAATGTATTGCCAACTCACACAGATGAGAATATATTGCAACTCACACAGATGAGAATGTATTGCAACTCACATAGATGGGAATGTATTGCAACTCACACAGATGAGAATACATTGCCAACCCTCACAGATGAGAATGTATTGCCAACTACACAGATGAGAATGTATTGCAACTCACACAGATGAGAATGTATTGCAACTCACATAGATGGGAATGTATTGTCAACTCACACAGATGAGAATGTATTGCAACTTACATAGATGGGAATGTAATGTCAACTCACACAGATGGGAATGTATTGCAACTCACACAGATGAGAATACATTGCCAACCCTCACAGATGAGAATGTATTGCAACTCACACAGATGAGAATGTATTGCAACTCACATAGATGGGAATGTATTGTCAACTCACACAGATGAGAATGTATTGCAACTTACATAGATGGGAATGTAATGTCAACTCACACAGATGAGAATGTATTGCAACTCACATAGATGAGAATGTGTTGCCAACTCACACAGATGAGAATGTATTGCAACTCACATAGATGGGAATATATTATCAACTCACACAGATGGGAATATACTGTCAACTCACACAGATGAGAATGTATTGTCAACTCACACAGATGAGCATGTATTGCAACTCACATAGATGAGAATGTATTGCCAACTCACACAGATGAGAATGTATTGCCAACTCACACAGATGAGAATGTATTGCAACTCACACAGATGAGAATATACTGTCAACTCACACAGATGAGAATATACTGTCAACAAACACAGATGAGAATACATTGCCAACTCACACAGATGAGAATGTATTGCCAACTCACATAAATGGGAATGTATTGTCAACTCACACAGATGAGAATGTATTGCAACTCACATAGATGGGAATATATTATCAACTCACACAGATGGGAATATACTGTCAACTCACACAGATGAGAATGTATTGTCAACTCACACAGATGAGCATGTATTGCAACTCACATAGATGAGAATGTATTGCCAACTCACACAGATGAGAATGTATTGCCAACTCACACAGATGAGAATGTATTGCCAACTCACACATATGAGAATGTATTGCAACTCACACAGATGAGAATACATTGCCAACTCACACAGATGAGAATATACTGTCACCTCACACAGATGAGAATGTATTGCAACTCACACAGATGAGAATGTATTGCAACTCACACAGATGAGAATGTATTGCCAACTCACACAGATGAGAATATACTGTCAACTCACACAGATGAGAATACATTGCCAACTCACACAGATGAGAATATACTGTCACCTCACACAGATGAGAATGTATTGCCAACTCACACAGATGAGAATATACTGTCAACTCACACAGATGAGAATGTATTGCAACTCACACAGATGAGAATACATTGCCAACTCACACAGATGAGAATATACTGTCACCTCACACATATGAGAATGTATTGCAACTCACACAGATGAGAATACATTGCCAACTCACACAGATGAGAATATACTGTCACCTCACACAGATGAGAATGTATTGCAACTCACACAGATGAGAATATACTGTCAACTCACACAGATGAGAATATACTGTCAACAAACACAGATGAGAATACATTGCCAACTCACACAGATGAGAATGTATTGCCAACTCACATAAATGGGAATGTATTGTCAACTCACACAGATGAGAATGTATTGCAACTCACATAGATGGGAATATATTATCAACTCACACAGATGGGAATATACTGTCAACTCACACAGATGAGAATGTATTGTCAACTCACACAGATGAGCATGTATTGCAACTCACATAGATGAGAATGTATTGCCAACTCACACAGATGAGAATGTATTGCCAACTCACACAGATGAGAATGTATTGCCAACTCACACATATGAGAATGTATTGCAACTCACACAGATGAGAATACATTGCCAACTCACACAGATGAGAATATACTGTCACCTCACACAGATGAGAATGTATTGCAACTCACACAGATGAGAATGTATTGCCAACTCACACAGATGAGAATATACTGTCAACTCACACAGATGAGAATACATTGCCAACTCACACAGATGAGAATATACTGTCACCTCACACAGATGAGAATGTATTGCCAACTCACACAGATGAGAATATACTGTCAACTCACACAGATGAGAATGTATTGCAACTCACACAGATGAGAATACATTGCCAACTCACACAGATGAGAATATACTGTCACCTCACACAGATGAGAATGTATTGCAACTCACACAGATGAGAATACATTGCCAACTCACACAGATGAGAATATACTGTCACCTCACACAGATGAGAATGTATTGCCAACTCACACAGATGAGAATATACTGTCAACTCACACAGATGAGAATGTATTGCCAACTCACACAGATGAGAATGTATTGCAACTCACACAGATGAGAATATACTGTCAACTCACACAGATGAGAATATACTGTCAACAAACACAGATGAGAATACATTGCCAACTCACACAGATGAGAATGTATTGCCAACTCACATAAATGGGAATGTATTGTCAACTCACACAGATGAGAATGTATTGCAACTCACATAGATGGGAATATATTATCAACTCACACAGATGGGAATATACTGTCAACTCACACAGATGAGAATGTATTGTCAACTCACACAGATGAGCATGTATTGCAACTCACATAGATGAGAATGTATTGCCAACTCACACAGATGAGAATGTATTGCCAACTCACACAGATGAGAATGTATTGCCAACTCACACATATGAGAATGTATTGCAACTCACACAGATGAGAATACATTGCCAACTCACACAGATGAGAATATACTGTCACCTCACACAGATGAGAATGTATTGCAACTCACACAGATGAGAATGTATTGCAACTCACACAGATGAGAATGTATTGCCAACTCACACAGATGAGAATATACTGTCAACTCACACAGATGAGAATACATTGCCAACTCACACAGATGAGAATATACTGTCACCTCACACAGATGAGAATGTATTGCCAACTCACACAGATGAGAATATACTGTCAACTCACACAGATGAGAATGTATTGCAACTCACACAGATGAGAATACATTGCCAACTCACACAGATGAGAATATACTGTCACCTCACACATATGAGAATGTATTGCAACTCACACAGATGAGAATACATTGCCAACTCACACAGATGAGAATATACTGTCACCTCACACAGATGAGAATGTATTGCAACTCACACAGATGAGAATATACTGTCAACTCACACAGATGAGAATATACTGTCAACAAACACAGATGAGAATACATTGCCAACTCACACAGATGAGAATGTATTGCCAACTCACATAAATGGGAATGTATTGTCAACTCACACAGATGAGAATGTATTGCAACTCACATAGATGGGAATATATTATCAACTCACACAGATGGGAATATACTGTCAACTCACACAGATGAGAATGTATTGTCAACTCACACAGATGAGCATGTATTGCAACTCACATAGATGAGAATGTATTGCCAACTCACACAGATGAGAATGTATTGCCAACTCACACAGATGAGAATGTATTGCCAACTCACACATATGAGAATGTATTGCAACTCACACAGATGAGAATACATTGCCAACTCACACAGATGAGAATATACTGTCACCTCACACAGATGAGAATGTATTGCAACTCACACAGATGAGAATGTATTGCCAACTCACACAGATGAGAATATACTGTCAACTCACACAGATGAGAATACATTGCCAACTCACACAGATGAGAATATACTGTCACCTCACACAGATGAGAATGTATTGCCAACTCACACAGATGAGAATATACTGTCAACTCACACAGATGAGAATGTATTGCAACTCACACAGATGAGAATACATTGCCAACTCACACAGATGAGAATATACTGTCACCTCACACAGATGAGAATGTATTGCAACTCACACAGATGAGAATACATTGCCAACTCACACAGATGAGAATATACTGTCACCTCACACAGATGAGAATGTATTGCCAACTCACACAGATGAGAATATACTGTCAACTCACACAGATGAGAATGTATTGCCAACTCACACAGATGAGAATATACTGTCAACTCACACAGATGAAAATACATTGCCAACTGACACAGATGGGAATGTAGAACCAACTCACACAAATGAGATTTTTGTTTCACACATTTGTCTCACATGTTCCTCGTGCCATGCCTGGACCATATAATTAGTTGCACTCAAACTTAACAACACACTTAATGTTTTAGTCTGCTTTTTAGTTCAAAATGTCCAACTGGTTTATATGTTGATTATACGATTCTGTATTTCACTTTGTCCGAACAGACTGTAAAATGTACCATTTAAAGCAACACCATATTTCTTACATGCTGAATATTCTTCTAACATTCAATTATATTTCTACAGCTTTCGTTATTTTTAATTGACATAATCACTAAAAAGAACATTGACAATGACTTTTCTTTAAATATTTTTCTTTTCTTGAAAAACGAACTTCTCTACATCGTAATAACGAGATAATATTTATTTTTTTCTTTAAAAGAAATCTTCTATACATCATAATTGTGCATTTATTGATATACGCAAATTATATGTAATAATTAAACGATTCTTTTCTATATGTACATAATACAATTGTGGTACAGATTGTTTGTATATGAAGTGATTTATTAAACTTACATATTTGTATACAATTTTGCTTCCAAAATAAAAAAATTGTCATGTTATTGTAACAAAACAAATTATTTGTCATACATATACAATTCTCAATTATATATATATAATAACATTTAGTTACAAATTATTAGTAGACCCTATGAAGTAACCTCACACGTATTCGTATATAATAGAAGAGACCGCATTACTTATTTATATACAATTATGCTTCCAATGTATTATATTTAAATAAATTGTATTGTCAACATTATGTAAAATTTTCATTCGTTCAATTATATAATTAATATTGAAATATTATTTGCAAATCATGAAAACAGCATTCTCAAATTATATTTAAATAATATAATTTTCACCAAACATTTTATTTACGTTTATTTTCAAAGCATTTTGCTCACTGGCTCGGACATATAACAAGAAACAATTTGTTTATACCTTAAATGTTTACAAATAAACTAACATGAATGGTTTAATGTAATAATATGACAAGATACAAATATTTGTAAATATTCAAGTTTAATGATTATATGTATATAATGTAACAGTAAAATGTATTTAAATATACTATTATTAAATATACTATTATTATGATTTATTGTAACAAAACAAATTATTTGTCATACATATACAATTCTCAATTATATATATATAATAACATTTAGTTACAAATTATTAGTAGACCCTATGAAGTAACCTCACACGTATTCGTATATAATAGAAGAGACCGCATTACTTATTTATATACAATTATGCTTCCAATGTATTATATTTAAATAAATTGTATTGTCAAGAAATTTGTGTAATTATTAATTATATAATTATCTACAGCACACCATTATTTATAAAATTTCATGATATATTGATAATTGGTGTGAAAGCTGATTATTTATGAATATTTTTTTTATCTGGTGCTCATTATATTTAAACATATAATATGATTTAATCATATTAAATATGACATATATATGAAAACACAATCAGCATTGTATCTAGTTTCTAAATCATCGTCTTTTTTGTCTCTATCATATTGATGAAAAAATAGCAAGTACTGAAACCACAGCTCAGTATTTTATCAACTATATGACAGTAATATACCTGTTATCTAGCCAAAACATGCACGTCAGCAAATGCATTCGAGGAAATCACTACACAGTAAACAAACAAACAGACAATCACATGCTAGTCTCACATGTTATCCGAATGATGTATGCTCAAAAGCGGTACTGATGAATATAACGAATACAGTGCGACACGTAACAATGTGTTACTTGGTCATCTTTGTCACCGATGATGGATGTTTAAGAGACGGTATCCACATATTTTCTGCCTTTGATCTGGGAATAATTAAATTTAACCTCAATTTGTGTCACAACACATAATGATTTTGTGTGTGTGCACAGGGATTTGAGAGAAATAACGTCTTGAGTAACTAATCTACTCACAATACTGAATGTTGGTGTGGACTTGTTTGTACAAGCACCTCAACAAATATTGCAATCTATCCAGTACGTCACTGCCGATATTTGGACCAGTTTGTATTGAATCTTAGACACCGCTTACCATACATATGACCCAAGTATTGAATCTTACAGTGGATTCCAGTCACTACTTGCAATGTACGTAACTCACGTATTTAGGTCTATCGTGAATCCCACGCAATGCTTGCCATACATAAAACTCACGAATTGAAGCAAATAAACTGACTTTTAATTCTGTTTACAATACTTCTCATTATTGAACTTGTGTAGCCTACAATCATAGCCATGCGTAATGCAGAAGAAATGTAGATGATTTTGCTGTACATTTTGAGTTGATTTCGGGGGCGGGGTATTGCATACGTTAAATTAAGCGCAGCAATGTAATTATGTTTAATTATGCCAATGAATTTTGGTAAATTATTTTACTGCCAATTTTGAAAAATGGTTAATTTGACCTGAAACAAAATAAGTCCTTACATCGATATGCAGTTCGGATATACGTGTGAGATGAATGAAATGTCTGGGTGAAAGTAGATAACGTTCCAAATGCGATGAGGTATTTTTTGCGCTATTCAATTTTCAACCTCTAAAAACTGTAGTGTTTTCTAATTACCCTTGTAAAATCCACCGTTGAACGCCAGCTAAATGCCTAGTATAAAGTTGTCGAATGACCGGAAGTGATACCAAATGAATAGCACAGTAAAAATATGGGAACGAATATGGCCACATATGTTAGTGTATGATTATTGTTGTGCACGCGCATTTACATCAACATATTTAAAAAAAGAATGCAGGAGAAAATATATTATTGTCATATACCGTAATATATATATATTAAGACAATTGAATTTCAGCATCTAACTGACTTGTCAGACTATCATTTTCATGTTTAGCGAAATAATTGTCAGACAAACACACCCTTCACATAATGCTGAATCACCAACATGAAACTTTCCATTCAAATAATTGAACATGTAATCAAAGTCTTTTCATGCCGCAATGAAGACTGGTTGCCGGATCTATCTTCACACACTATGTGGTTCACACAATTTTTTTCATGAAAATTACAGCATTGGTTAAATTTACCAAAAATATGAAAAATATCATAGGTCCATGTTATGATAATGATGTCCTATGCTTTATTTACATGTTGTTTCTAAATAAATAAATAATCAATAATATAACCCGTCCTTGCTATCCGGTAAAAATATACCGCCATATGTCTTTGTTTTGGTAGGATAATATAATCACAACTGTACCAATAGTTTACCAACCAATACAAAAAGTTTACCAACAATATCAACAGCATGAAATATTAAGATTAGAAAAGTCATGATGTCATCCATATATCACAATGTTTACAGCACGGTTTGCTGATCAATACTCCGCTTTGGGTCAAATTACATCACGTTGACAATAATGTTGTTTGCATTAGTTCACGTCATCGATTCCATTCTCCTATTCATACGAAATTGCTTTGATATAATACCGATGTATACACTTGTGTATTCAATTTTGTAACGAGGTGCGAGGTCAGATGATGTTAGATATTGTCTTCATACCAATCCGGTGGTGGTAGAAATGTGCACATTGGATGCAATCGGTGCAACTCCGTAATTATTTTGTCAATGTTCACATTGTACACAAAACCATGTGTAATATGCATTTTCCATGCATCTATGAATAACGAACCACAATCTTCTGATTCGACAGCAGTATCGTCGCCTCTCATACGTGATTGCGTTGTGGAAACATTCGACGGTGCGCCCTTATCGCGAATAATACCAAGGTAACCTGTTCGATATGTTGAGAATTCGTGATGAAGTTGCAAAGTCGACATGAACAGTTCAAGATACATTAGTGAAGCAATGGTTGCTCCAGACCCTAGACAGAAGATGGTTACATGCCATCTTCGCAGTGACACGGCCCTCATCGTGTAATGTTTCGCCAGTGAAAGGTTAAATGGCCATTCCGTGCCACAACATATATACATATTGAGATCGTTGTTATTCGTCATAATTTATTTTGTTTGTACGAACTGACACGCGTATTATATGCGGATAAGTGATTTTTTACAATAACATCAATCACGCTCCGTAAGAACCATGCCCTGTTAAAGCCAGCCGCTACACCATGACAAAAATTCATTTTTATAAAGCTTATACAATGATACATTCATATCACATTCTAGAAATCTTGAACAACACCTATGTTCAAACCACGTTCATACCGATAAATAACAAAATAAATAAAATAAATTACAGATCATGTATATGTATATGAGTTATACGTATGTTATGTCCGTTGATGTTATAATAATGTACACTGATTAATTAATCACGTTTGAAATAATATATTTATTGTTGATGCATTTGTTATTTTTATATTACAATCACGGATTTGACCATATTATTATTTGTATTAACAATATTATCATACTGACACCACAACACGTGATACAATTTTTTAACGCGCATATGACTGACGTCATATTAAAAACAATAAGCTCTGGGAATGAAAATTGGCAGCCATATAAGCAAATGGCAGTCGAATCGTCACTGAAGGCGAGAGCGCCACGGGCCTTATTTTTGTTCCTTAAATAGTGTTTAATTATATCCTGTCATTGCGTTCATAGTGTCGGAATACAGAACGCTATAGCTTATGAGACTATTATGTGATTATGGTGTGAAACCTGCAGCAAACATAAGCTTTCTAGTTTCTACTGTATCTATGAAGAATTGCAAAGACCTGTGAATAAACTTGTATAACAATGTGTGTGTGGTATGCTGTAAGTTACATTATTTAAACTGTTTTGCTAGCACTTACTGATTTATATAACGTGTTTATAAAACACAGTAATTACACAATATAGTAAGTTTGTTATATGTCGTGCATATCTTCCGAAGATGCATTTGTTTTGATGAAATCTCACTTAAGATTACATACCTTTCAGTAACATAATATTGCATTCAAAATCATCGATTATGACAATTTTGACTTGTTTCACTTTCCTCAATCGATTAATTTAATCATATGCATAATTTCATTCAACATAGATTGTATTCTTTGTATTTTTAACTGACTCCTACATTATTCATGCGTGCTTATTAGTTTATGTTTAATCTGCCACAAATAATTATTTATTTCTGTGCATGGATATATCACTTTGATATTGATCTTAATGTACGGTTTACTTAGTACAAAAAAATAGCAAAAAGACGAAAATACTACACCCCTTCTCCAGCAAGCGAAAAAACATATTTGAACACATTATAAATGATAGACAATGATGCGTTTGTTAAGAAATTCAGTGCAGTGACAAAATTCAAAATCCGGCTTTAAACAAAAATAGAAATAGTAGATTTCCCTAACAAAGGATGAGGAACTAATCTTTAACTATGCTTGATTTGTTAGCATGGTCGAAATGCATTTTGGCAGTGTAACATTTACTTATGTTTAAATTAAAATGGTATTATTGAACTTAACTTTTGAAATGAACGTTAGAAACGTGGTTGAACATCACATCACGGTTTTGTGTAAACGAAGGAAACATAGATGTTCGGGTTACCAATTGAAACTGCGCTGCAACATCGTCGGATATGGCGGTTTAGCCATATTGCTGTTACCTTGGAGGGGGGGGGGTGATCATTACAGTTATCAAACTAAACTGTGAACACACTTTGTTAAATTCACCAAACGATTGGATGTGGTTTTGTATAATATAAAAGTGACATTTTACCCATTTAATTAATGGCCATGTGTGACAGTGTATTCAATAGTGACAGTTTAAATAATACCTGGGTATGACTAGGACGAAACAGCTGCATGTAGAAACCACTAATAAGTATGCTGTTATCATTACGGGTACCATTTTATCTGCCAGGATGTGATTTGCTAGAGCGTTAGAAAGTATTATTATCTTTTCATAAGACTTTTACGTTTACGATTGTTTTGTCTATAAAATAAAACGTATGCATTAGATGTACTATTCTCATGACATTTAATGCGAAGCTGTTCGATAGATTCAGAACAAATGAATACATGTCACAAAGAGGCTATACTCAAAATCTTTATAAACTTGTTCTGTGAAAGCTTGGAATCAATCGACTCCAATATCTCGCAACACTAACTTTAAAAAAAACCCACTGACAATCTCTGCGACAAACTTCACGATTTAAATATTGCGTCTGTCTTATGATTTCACATGAACAGCGCATTATTTGTATTCACCAATGGCTTACGCGACATATTTGAAATTTCCTATGCTGTACCTATCATTCTCAAGCAATTTATGAGTGTATGACAGATTTCATGAACAAGTCTACTCAGAATTGAAATCAGGAAGCTACGTTACTGTCATTTCTAGTTTTAGAAGCACGATATCTTTCAATATTATCTGTTTTACTGAAATCAAATAAATTTGATTTTAATTGCATTAACCATGGTTGATACAGCAGTTTATGTTTGACATTTAGTATTGAAATACCTTTCTGTTGGATGTTTTAAATTGAGGTGATTATAAGAATATAAAAAAATGAAGGATTGAGGCGATGGGACTTGCAGAGTTACATGTCACATGATACGCTGATCAAAGAACATGCTTGCAGGTACACTATTTATAACCAATACCCCATGAAGTATATACTAATGAAATATAAGTATAATTGTGTGTAATTGCGATTATAAACTACAAACAAAATAAATATATAGAACGGAAACACCAAATTGATCCACGCAAATCAAAAAAGTAGTGATTCATAGGGAATGTAAAATATTTGTATAAAACACACTAGGGGTTAGAAATAATTGCCGTGTTATTGAACATATTGAACGTACAATAATACCGCTAAGTATGCAAGGCGGCAGGCTGGTGACCGTGGCAAAGTACACAATTTGCTGCATTTTCGTCAAACGCTTACAATTATACATAAATGTCCTGCTTGTGTACTTAAACATAGTGAAGAATAATAGCACGATTTGCCAGGTTCTCACCATCGTTTTTTCGTGATATCGTGTGTATATATGTGTGTTCTGTGAAAAAACAAAACCAAAACAAAAGTGACGATTGTAACGTAAACGTTACGCACATTTACCAGTACGAAATATGTTCGTAATACTATCATAGAAGTCTTTTGGGGTTGTTGCAAACGACTTTGTTATACCGTTTTCATTGTCATAAAATAATTTGTAATAATGATCTAATAATCTTTATAACCACAAATGACAATATCACTACACGCCAACATCTCGAAATTATTTGTTGATTTACCAGATGTTTCTTTTAGTAATTTCTTGTAGTTTCAAATATGAAGTGAAACGTATCTGCGTTGGAAAGTCGCATATACGACTTAGATTGATATATGGCGTGTGACACATGTGAAGCAGAATGGACTCACTCTTTACGAAACACCTTACATCACTTCATGGCTGTCGGTATGCCTTGGGTTCATATGTCATTCTTTCACTGATTTGTCCATGTTTGTGTTTTATTGTGTTGTCTGTGTCTCTTGGGCAAAGGTTTTTTGTCCATGGACTTGTACAATCGATGTATTTCCTTTAGATATGTGATTTGGATATTGCATTGGTAGGGTTGTTATTTCCATCTTTACTTGTTGGCAAAGGAATGTCTGTTTCACGCATGACCAGTTGTCATTTTCAAATGTTGTATAATGACCGCTGTTTGAATGTACTCCAAATCGTATTACCAATGTATCCACAAATATTGATGACTAATAAAACTAATTTCTCAACCGTGTAATCGTGATTAGCGATAGTTTGTGCAAATGAAGATGCGAGCTCTATAATTTAAGGAAAGCGAGCTAAAAAGTTTAATGTGTTAAAAGCTGCGAATCGTATATACGGAATGAAAATGTTATCCATTTTGTGACATAACAATATAACCGTTGTCAAACGTTTGTAGTAATCAGAATTAATAAAACTGTTACTAAACGGACCTTGGATGCCTTCAATGTCACTGATGTAGTCGGCGTTTATTCAAAAGCCATTTGTTTATTACTATCTTATACTAAAATATATTTGGATAATTAGAGTACTAACAAATTTTCACTTATGGTCCAGTTAGACTTAAAATACTCCACGAATATTCACGTTTGAGATTTATGGTAAGTGTTGATTCTTGGATATTTTATCTTCGTCGTCCTGTACTTCGTTTATTAATTCGAACTTCCCAGTTTGCGTAAAAAGGGTGAGTTTCGCGATTTCGACATCGAAAATGCCTTTGCTTCATTATTTGCTGGAGGACGGCCGCTAAGGTGCTCTGTCTCTTGCAGAAAATGAACCTAAAAATGAACAAAAATAAAGTTGTACTAAAGTCCAAAAAAATACGTTCAAGGTCTGCATTTTTTCGTAGCATAAAAACGATTTACTCTCTTGCTTATTGTGATACCCTCACATCAACTGATTTCCATTCCCCTCAAGAGTCAAAATGGTATGTGCCTCCATTTTACACCACGACTCGAACAAGTTTTTTTGCTTGACGTGTTCATTTGCTTTCAATTGCGTTTCAGTGGCTGTCACAGTCGTATTCTGAGTCTTGCCCATAACATTTTGGTTCAAATTCACATAGATATCGAGTCAAATTTTCAACTAAAGCTAATTTGCATATAAATGTTTTTGCCCTTGGTCGCCATATTGGATACGCATACAATTAGTTATTTAATTATATGTCCTTGGTGGTACTTATAAGTGTACACATTCAAAGTCATTATATACAATGACAGGAAGTTGTAATTGATACCATCTGTTTCAATTGAGTAAATGATCAGATGCTAGGCAGACTCCAGTGAACTAACATCCTGTAACAGCACTGTAACGTTTTTTTGGGAAAGTCCAGGATTATTGAAGGAACCCGTTTTTGACTGAGCTGCGTTCGTGTTTTGACGCCTGATTGACACCTGCAACACATATTCATTCTATTTTTTTCCCCAAATTTCATATTTTTAATTTTGTTCCATTTTGAAGTTAGTCATTTGTGAACTAAACGGTTTGCTATTAGCATTCAACAATTTACAAAATAACATTTCATCAGTGTTGTGGAGTAGAGCTTTGAGTTCCTATCACAATGTCAAAAATAACAATGAATAAACTACAACAGTTCAGTTTAGAGATGGCCATATACATGGACACAGTTTTTTTATTAACGAGACAAGCTGGAACTGGCAAGACTAAAACTCTGATTGAACTAATCAGGAATTTGAGGAAGACCAAAAGAGTTCAAATTACTGCTAGCACAGGCATGGCTAGGTCAGTCGTGCGCCTGTGGTTTGGGTCGCACGATTTTTTTGTTTCCAATTCGTTGTACGCCTAGAAACATGGCAACGTTGTTTTTGGTGAATATATAACATGTTCTGTTCCAATAAAGGATTTTGATATGCGTAACAATTCCTTAATTAAACATTTCCTGTACTCTATAAAATTTAACAATGCCACTAGCCCAAGATGAACTTCCTATTCAACACGTTGTTGAATGTTCGCGAAGCTGTACGTAAAAACACATTCTCGAACTTGACAATTTTAAAGTTCAGACCATTAAGCAAATAGATGGAAATACCAGCTGCATAAATCACGAAGATTGATGATTCGATTGCTGACCGGGATAGCTGCATTTAGTGTTCATTGCTATGCAATATAAAATCATATCGATGCTGTGGGCGGCGAAGGGTGACAGATTGTTTTGGTTCAACGGCTCTCAAGGCACGGGCAACTGACATTTCCCGACTTTTTTTACTATTCTGACGTGTTCCGGGCTGTATATAACAGTCAGACACTGACAAGTAAGTACTAGTATACAGTCCGGGACCTAGTCAATACAAGCCGGTAGCAACAAGCAACATGTTTCCATGGTAGGACATGAACGTGAAGCTAACGTCAGTTTATAACTAAATGGGCCCTGTATACGAAGTTCGCAAAAACCATTCAGTCACTTAGTTTATTACTAGGACGTATTCTGCTGTTATATTTCCAACCGTTTTGCGATAGTATTTTCTAGAATGAAGGCAGCATTTACAATTCATTCAAAGTTCAAAGTTGAGTTGGGATTACGTTGATACAGTGTAACAACGTCGGCGTCGGTGATCTCTTACCAGTGCGCAAAGTAGCCAACATAAAAAGCATGATCATCTGAGCCAAAATAAAAAGCATGATCATCTGAACACTGCTATTACAAAACTGGTAGGAGGTAATACATTTGGGGCGAAAGTATTCAAAAATCAGTTTTTGGCTGTTGCAATGGCAGTGGTGGGCCAGGATTGTTTTCAATTAGTGACGGTACGACCTACCTGTGAAGTATGAACAAAATCAGCCCAGCCAAAAAAATCACAGAGGAGTTAAAAGCCGTTGCTGGTTACCCCAACTTTGGGGTCAAATTTCTCGGTAATGAAAAAAGTTATCAAATATTCAAATAGTAACTTTGTTCCCACACTCAAGCTGGGTAGAATGAGCTATGTCTGAGTTGTTTTATTCCAAATTTGTAGGAGGAGATACATTTGCCACGAAGCTATCCAAAAAAAAACACAGTTTTTGGCTGTTGCTATGGCAGATTTTTCATAATTACTAGGGTGAAGGTGTGACCTACCTGCCAAGTTTGAGCAAAATCGGCCAAGCCAAAAAAATCACAGAAGAAATAATACGAGAGGATGTCCCTCTGTTATAGAGAAATAACACTTACAACATAATAGAATCTTCAAAAACCTTTTGTAATGAAGCAAGTGGGTGATATCAGCACTGAGTTTTAAAATGGTATAGTACCCCATTAATCGCAGATTTTGTGGAATTCGTCATCCGCACCTGGATGCATCTTAGTTTCATACAACCACACCATTCACAATATTGAAGTTGTTTGATTGGCTACGTAATAACGGCTGAATCTGCAAAATGACACATGGCCAACTTTTCCCAGTTCCCATTGACGCGCATCGTGGAGAGATGGAAGCATATCCCACTTTCTCGGACGTTTCCAACGATAACCTAATAGAAGCCACGCAGGCAGCTGAATATAAGAATCAGCTCGGGTTTGATAATGTTTACGTTTTGACCCACCCCAAATTACTTTACACGAGTCACCAGGTGAAACGCCTTATTTAAAATATGTGGAAGACGTGTCGAAATGCAACCAAGATGGTCTAAAGCATCGCAGAGTGAGACGAAAGGAGGTAATACATTATGCAAATGCTGAAAAATCCCGACAATGCCATATTAGAATAATATACACCGGAGGGAAAACAAAAAGCATTCTACCTGCAACCCCGGCGTAAATACGAAGAATCGTATGAAATTATGTGCGATTGGTTTGGTCAGGTAATAACCGTTTTGAAATGGAAGATGAATCCCAAAATGGCAACGAAGGACGTTTCGCGCTGTGTCAACGTTTACGTTCATTGGTGTGATACTATTTTCAGCACGCGCTGATAGCAAGGGAAAATGTTTGAATGTAACGAAAGCGTGACGTAAAATTACCAAATAAGGAAGACATTCCATCGCGTCCGTAACACTTTCGAAGTCAGTGCAGAATTTCGCGCATGCTTAAATTGTTTTGTGTTTCCTGTGTATTATAATCAGTGTTATGCGCGACATGTTCCATTCTGTGTCAACCATTTCCTGAGTCTTTGTCACACCAATCAGTGTTATTTTAGTACGCACTGGATAGAAAACAACGTGCACAAACTGGTATTTGTATTTAGTGTACACTTTATACACTCGCACTTATATTCCTGTAATACCAAGTAATCGGGTTACATAATAAGTACATTTGCACTGCTCTATACAATGCATTGTACATGGTTGACATTTATAACATCAGTAAAATGCTGTAGATGACAATAACTCGAATGGTAGGGTGTTTCCAAGACAGGTATGTAATACTCGGGAACTTATTCTTTAAGTGAATCATGTTACACTAATATAAGTTAAGAGACGGGTATTATAGGCAACCCGGGACTCTTTTGAAACAGTCTACTGACAGTCTAGTGATGTTTCATGAATAATGTAAATGAGTAACAAATAAGGTGTTTGTATTTTATTATAGACATGTTGTCTTGACTCGCCTCCTCAAAAATGTTAATTCGTTTTTAATTCAATATAACACATATTTTATATGTTTGGTTGTGCATATTTTCCAGCGTTTTAAATGACAATCATTTGACGAGCAAATCCTCAAACTTTGGTTTCTGTGACAGTTAATTGCCTTTCTTGTGTGAGTTGTTAACTAGGTTACTCTGGTTCGGATTCTCCATCCTGTAAATTCCGGGGATAGATCTTACTTGGGATAATAGTTCGTTCACTCTGATAAATACACGCAACACGATAGTTCAGTCTAGTAATCGTTGTTAGCTGAGTGGTGACTGAAACTTTATTCAATTCTCTGCAAAAGCACATAAAGTTATATGTAGCCTAGAAGAATCTGAATTAAACTTTGCCTCTAAAGTTGCACTAGCCAACTAGCCGAATGCTATACGTTAAGATTACAGTAATTATTGGCGGACAGTTGCACAAATATTTACTGTTGGTCAGTTTCGCACGTGGTCATTTATTAAACTTTTTTGTCGGCGTTGCTCAAGTACTCGTCATGGAAATATGCATTTGATTACGCTGTCTAGTATTGTGGGGCAAAGTTCAACGCTTTGCTTAAATTTTTTGTTCGTTTTCCTTACATTAAACGAGCCTTTGTAAGGAAGGCTTCTCCATAAATCGACCCTGTAGTCTTATGTTTAAGATTCATACGTGTATGTCGGTTTTCAGACGTTTCCTTTTCCATTGTTATTAGTAAACACGCGTTTAAATAGTTAGCTTCAAAGTGAGGGTCAATGCTAGAAATGCTGCGTTTCTAGTAAAAAAATATAATGAAAATGTCTATAATAAAGGAACACACAATCCTACTTAATGTGGTAAAAGGGGATCTTTAGTGCACTACCAGTATATATAATTGCCTCTTCAATGTGAACCATAAAGGCGTAGTCTATATTACTAACGTTGAAACAAATTAATTATCGCTGCTCGACTGGTATTGTAAGAAGTGTGTATCAGACTTTTTTAAAGAAAAAAATGTTTTCTTTTTATTCGTGCAAATTGTAAGTACACGTGTGAACCAAAACCCGGCGGGAAAGGAGTCTGTACTGAATTATACTGCTGCTTGAATATTTTAGTTATAAATAAATTAATAAATAATGAGCATATTGTACAATAGTAATTGTGTTTGCATTATTTATTATTTCTACATCAATGTTCACGAAATAATTACAGTATGAATATCACCCTAATCCGACTAGTGAATTGAAAATACAATACGCAGCACAAACAAGAGCAACACACGCGACAAATGACGTTTTAGTTGTTTGTGATATATCTAGACAGACCTGTATTACGGTGTACGTGATATTTATGTCATCCCTTTCCGTTCATCAGATTGTGAAGTTTCAAAGTTAAATTGCTGTTATATTCATATGCGTGTTTTATATATTGTTCTCAGACAATGACAGGAGTGACACAAGCTTGGCCGGCTTGTATATATAACTCACTACCCTAAACACTTGACGCAACCAAGTGAGAGAAGAATGACAGTGGTTGTTTTGTTGAAACTATGCATAGCAAATTATGTTTTAATTAGTTAGGACACTCTTCTTTAAGCGAATATTGTACGAGATTTGACCAGTTTCACGACATGTACACACAAGCAATAGACAGTGTCTATATGTAGTAAACATCGAGTGGTACATCAAGTGATTAAGTGAATATAAAAAAAAAGGCGTGGGAAATATATGATGCTATTAATATATGGATTATATATAATATGTTTTAGTGACAACAATTCGGTTTTGGAAATTGGAATTTATACGCATTCTACGTAAAAAATAAGCACAATATATAATAAGGTTAACGAATACAAAGTAATCATTTGAATGTTCATAATCACGAATTGTGCGATTGAGTTATGTTATACAACCTTTCTGCCATTCAACATTAACATTTTCATCACGTAGCTACCTTACCCCACCTTTACGCAAACACACATGGCGCAGTGTAATTTACATTGAGTCTAATTTAAGTATTTGTTGTGATATATTCTTAGTGAATGACGATGATTAGTTAAACATAAACGTGTATGTTAACTATTACGCAATATAAGAATATAGCATGATTAGTAACGAGAGATATTGGGAGTAACAATACATTATTAGTATGTAGTGTTATCTTTATGTGGAGTTTGAGACGTCCACTTGAACTGCAAACCGAATACGCACATTCTCGTCATTTACGTAATGAACAGCGTACAGCTTGGGAACATAAAGACACACAATGGTGACGTAAGCATTCAACAGTATAGCACATGATAGGACAGAAACTTTAAATGTGGAATCCTGTACGGTTATGTAGGTCGGTATAAATGCCATCCAAATGACCAAGGTTGTGTACACACTCAGGGCAATAAAGCGGGACTCGTTGTAGTTATCAGGCACTTTGCGGGTTTTAAAAGCAAACCAACAACAGAGAACGATTAGTAAGATATTCCACGCCACAGAAGCTCCTATCTCAGCTGCGCTGACGTTGCAGCTCAACTCCACTCTTTTCTTTGTCTCAATCGGCATCTCAAGGACTGCGTTGGGTGGAATTACTATTGCCCATATCACGTTGATGCACAGCTGAAAGTAAACAGTAAATATTTCATGTAATTTAAGCAAAACCAATTTCACGTCGTTTCTGTAATCATTATAATTGTCATTGTATTCTTACAGTTATCATGTAAACTAAATTCAGCTGCACATATATATACAGATGATCACTGTTTGAGAATCAATCGATAGTGACCTGTCAGGAATATTTTCATATTGAGACAAAAAGTAAATTTATCGGTGGGCAAATGAGAGTAGGACAATCCTTCAAATTACAGTTTAAGCTTTACAGCATTTTAGATAAAATGTAGATGCTACTAAAACATAATATGACAAGTTCGAATGAATTAGATGAGAGGATTACAACATTCATATGCATATTCATAAAGTGTGTGGTCTCTGTATCACTTTTTGAACATAACCATTATTTCGCGAATTTGGGTCATGGACACTATAAACAAAAGCTGCACTGTAATATGACAAGTGAATGACGTCACAATGCTGTAAGCACTAAATTATCATTGGTTATCGCAAAAAAAAGACGAAAGATGACAATTGACAAATTAAAATTATGATGTTTTAGTTAAAAACAGAAAAGACAAAACAATTCATATACCTTGGCATTTGTTATACGCTCAACACACAGTGTGTTAATTATATTTCGCGTTTGAAGACAATTAATACTATTTTTATATTATAAAATAGGATCCATACGGTCACGTGACATACACTACTTTTCGAGTCAATCTCGTTCATTCATCATCACTAACAGCTTTCACTTAAATGATTAGTCGTTACTATTATCTATTAACAATTATAATTTGATAAAAAGACACATGCCCCAAATATCTATAAGCTGTTCATTCTTCGAAGTCGAAATCATTTCACCATTATTCGGTTTATTATAATGGAAAATAAACGTATTTTTAGTTTGAAGAAATCTTTTCGGATTTTTGCAATTGAGTTGGGACTGGGGGATTCATTCAAGAGCTGTAACAAAAACAACATCATATTGAGTTCTTAACAGGATACCGGATCTTTAAAACCCAGGAAGAGGCGGAAACACTATCTCGTGATAATTTGCATTACTCTCCGCAGAAACATCTGCTTATACAAGTTATTACACGGAAATCTGCAAATTTCCCGCCAACGACCCCCATACAATAACCAATGTCGTACAATCTCAGGCGAATAGTCGCAAACAACGTATTGCTAGTGTGTTCCATGTATGTGTGATGTTCGTTTCCATGACTACAAACTGAATATAGTCGTCTGCCTTGGGTGTGAAAATGAGAGCCTTACCTGAATGACAATAATCGTGGACGTGATGATAACTTGGGACGTCGGTCCTATCATGGTGAGACGTTTTGTCGATTTTGAACTAGACTTGAAGATCCTGTATATACGTACCACTTTGGTCAGCATGGGAGCATACGTAACAGTGAAACATAACATCAACCCAAGGCGCACCAAAACACAGGTCGGCAAAGTTGGTTTAGCCACAAAAACAAAAACCATTATATAGGAGAAAGTGACTCCGGCCAACATTATATAGCTCAGTTCACGACTAGATGCCTTTATCAATGGTTTGTTTCGATATATTACATAGCCGAATGTTGTTATGACGGATATCGCAAGTCCGATCAACGACACTGAGATCAGCGAAACTGCGATTGGCTCATTCCATTCCAAATACGTTGGCAGTATCGGTTCACATCTCATGAAATCTATATCTGGCCAATTTAACAACTCACAGGGACGACATTCTGTGTAATTGTTTGCTGGAATTTCGTTATCGCGACATTGAAAACAATCCCAACAGCAGACGTCGCCATGGGGTATCACGATGTGACCCTTCGGACATGGTTCACTGCAGACAGATTTTGGTGTCTCCGCTTTTGGATTCGTCTCGACACCCCATGTAACAGCGCCATTGTCCATGGAGAGCTTTTCTTCATCTGCAAGGGAGTCCCAGAACCCGACCGTCACCCTCTCGTACCGACCATTGATCAACTGTAAATTTTTTACAACGTATTTACCGAGGAGATCGCCATTTTCGTCGAACTGAACGAGTCCTCGAGTTCCATAAAAACTGCTATTTCGCAGGTAAGGCAACAAAGCGCGACCATCAGCTTTAAGGAAGTCTTCACATACGCCTACCCCGTTCCCACATAGGTGGTACCGCATCGATTCCAGACTGAATCCGTATGTGTAAACAGCGTCAATAACAGCTGATATGCCCATGTTGGCACTGAAACCATCCTCCTGACTTTCGCCCATATTATAATGAGTCCAATATTCGCCCAACCAAGGATTCTCACTACTTTCCAGTGCGATTGTTTTGAAGTAACTTTCATAACCGTCGGATCTGGTGTTGAATTGTTCAATAAAAAATCCGCCATGTCCTACACCCCCATTACCGTTGGCGACTAGGTCGTAAACGCCATCACTGCCTATCCAAATAAACTTGTCAGTAGCGTTAGCTCTTTTAACGCCTTCAAAGACACGGTTTGCCATATACACAACCGAGAATATAACAACGACTGACGCCTCTCGGTGATCTAAGAGATTATTTACAATTACATCAATCTGTGCATCATTGGCGAATCGTGATACTTCCTCCGCTGTTGCTATACAGATGTCGAGAAGGGCTGCTTGTCTTTTTATTTCGTTAGCGCCGTATTTACCATACGATCCATCGGAATTCACCAATGAAATGTACGTCCAATTGAAATGCCTAATAACATCCATCATGGTGCTCACTTGTAACCGATCGGGAGGGACTGCTCGTAAGTAAAAAGGGAACGCCGATTTGTCGCTCAATTCGTCACTGGATGCCATGTAGGTAATCTGCGGCATGTGATACAATCCGAAGACTCGGCTAATCGCAGCGCTGACAGAGCTACGTCGCGGTCCAACTACACCTTTCAATTTATGCCCGACACCAGCAGTACCATCGCAGAGGTCGGACTTAGTGATGTTTTCTAGAAGAGCAAAAGTGGCTGACAAGGCAACGTCCTCTGACACACAACTATCATAAATCTCATATCCGATTGTAACACCGGGCAGTATGTCTTGTCTGGAGTTGATTTCCTCTATAGTGTAAACCATGGCTTCCACGCGATGCAGCACAGACACCGCGTCCAAATTCACGCATTCTCGATTGGAATCGAAAATATGCAAATTCAATAGTCCTCCTAAGATGATGTCACCGTCTTTGTAGAACTTTGTATCAGTCAGCCGCGGCACGTGGTTGCCATAGACTAGCGCATGGATAGCGAAACATGTAAACCAAATGTTACGATTCATTATCGGTCTCTAACGCATTATATCAATTCGTGATGTTTATCGTAAGTGAATGTGGATAGAACGCGATTCAAAATTCAACCGATGAAACCTCCCTTGCCAAATGAGCTGATGTATGATAGAGCGACACATTTTATAGGCTGATTGCTTCCTACATCTTTGAAGAACCAAATTAAACAGGATGTGAATAATTCATAGCAACGTATATGATACGTCACATGCTACTAGTTACAACTCCAATCATTGTAACGATTAACATACATATGTCAATGAAACATATATAACAATCACAAACGTATAAGTCGTAAATGTCGAGTTCATTTCCCCTCTTATTTAATCAATATATATATATTAATTCTAAGCGACCGCCTCATCACTAGTATACATACACTTGCAGATATAGTGTCACATTTCATGACCCACTTCTGTTATTATTGAACAACACATTAAAACTAAACATAAATATGCTCTGTGTCAACCAGAAACAACATATGTATACCAAGACACCAGCGTTGTTTATAACCAAGATACTTCTGTATGTTCGAATGGTATACAATGTCACAACCTTACTGACATGATGTTACGACGAGATAAAACGCAATTGACCGAACAGTCTATTTAAAAAATACTCCGTTAACTTTCCACCATTTTCTATATTTAGTAATATTGGTACTACCAACTTCCAGCATTTTCTTATTTTACCAACATCCTGCATACTAAATGGCATTTATAATAAATGGACAATTTGTAAGATCATTGTTCTAGTTTTTATGAGTGTTCTCCCCAATTCCAGGTTGTTCGTGTCATTTTACTACTCATGTTTCGTAGAAGGGATGTATGGTGTATATTCACTGTGATCAGGTCTTTGGAATGTATTCTTCAACATCAGTACCGACGTGAATACACGGGTATACACTTAAATACCCTGCTTTGCGTTCCTTAAATTAACGTTCTTCTCTATAGACATGTACTTAGTTTAATTAAAAAAAAAGAATAATATAAATTACGTGTTCTTTGAAATATTATTTGATATGATATTTTATATTCAGTACGCAATATTTTTACTTTTAGCAAAGGCAGTTCAACACATGCCAAAGACGACGGGTTAAGCAGAACAGGCTCAACTACCATCATTATGTTATCTTGAAGTTTGGAAGTTTATTGAGCACTTCATTTGGATCGGCGTCTGACTTACTTGGCCCAAGGACGAGGATATCAGTAACTATAGATTTATTATATACTATAGACCCTAATACCAAACAACACATCATATGTGACGCCTACAAGTAAGTATCATATTGCACGTGACTGAATTTCGTTATATTGAGAGATGATTTATTGAGATTAAATTTCCATTTTGTTCAAGTAATCAATATCAATACACATAAATCCCATAGGTATATATGGGCAAATTGAGCTCATTATCTGATTGCCCTCGTCTAATAGAAACCCAAATCATTGAGCTTTCCCGGGCTTTCCAGAATCGACAAAAAATTGCTTGGAGATACGGCTTAATTGTTTGAATTTAAGTAATACAATATGCTTGTAGTAACTTTAAGCGTCAATGGTATTAAATCACACAATAATTTGCCCCTACTGAAATTATATACTGATATAATTCGAGTGTCATATTAAATAGTGAATAGGGCACTTCAAAGTTGGACGTTGATATAATGGTATATACACTGAAATGAAAAGAAAATACGATCGGTAATTTAATATTCGCTACAACCTATAGCTATTTAGACTATTATAGTTCTCAAGAAAATGGCGCGACATTTAGTCTAAATTACATCAGGTGATTTTTATAGCATGACATAATTTTGTATAATTTGGTTTAAGCTTAATTCATTGCTCAACAGCGTACGTCATTGGAAGACATTTAACAAGAGTGCAATTATCTTCATTTGGTAGAAATATACTTAAATTATTGCTATGCGCAAAAGGTTATATTTTACTTGAATCGTCACATTATTCACAGAACACACAAACACTATTTCAGTTGATAGTATGTCCGACGTTTTCTAGAATCTCATTAATTGTAAAAACTTATAGATATGAATGAGTTATGTATCACTGTGGATATAATGAAGGAGATACTACGAAATTGTAAAATTATAGTTTTTTTTTGCATTGAATTTCTTTTGAAAGATTGACGTCAAAACTACGTCCTCTCAGGTTTGGATTGAATGGAGTTTTTAAGAACCTTTCCCAGCTTGTCTAGTTAATGAGACATGTATTGCCGTCTTTAAATTTGATACATTTTTAAAGCAGTACGCATTTGTGCAAAGTTAAAAATCGTGTGTTTAATTTCACCAAACGTGTTTACCGATATGTCGATCGACTTAACGCAAATCTGGGTGAATTTCGCGTATCAGTATATTTGACATTTAAAATTTTCTGACGATAATCTAAAATTGGAGTAAGACTTTATTGAGTTGCGGCAAGTATTTTCCGTGCCATTGATTGATGCGTTTAAGAATAGGTATAAAAGAACGCGTAATTAACAAGAACTAACATTAGATTCGAAGACATTCTTTTTCTCGGAAACAATTAAGAATGTTATCAATTCACAGTACAGGTGAGTGGATCCATGGATGACGGGAGACTTATGCGATGTGTCATCAGAACAAAACACACACATATGTATATAGTTGTTTGAAATTGTGCGTTAAATTGCTAAGAACATTTTCCGGTAAAAAAAAGATATTAGTCATTTACTACGGATATGACCATTAACAAAGGATGCCAGCTACATACACACACGTGTAAATGTCAGGAAATGAAACTGAATTCAGTTATTATTGGTTGAGTTCAACTCCCTTTCAAAGTACAGTATAAGCAAAGTACATGTACATATAACATATATCCAAGTCGGTTTCACAATATGAATTTAACTTACTATTATAATTATTGTGTAATGTAACATCGCATACATACCGAAATCATTAGTGATCCTAATATGCACGCATTTAATATTGTTTACACAAACTAATTGTGTATGTATATATGCATTGTAATCATTCAGTGGGTTTCGCTCAAACGTGCTGATGGTGGCACTTTTTGTTTGGTTTGAGCGTATACAATAGGTCGGAAGAACTAGTGCTGTTTTCAGTAGACCATATGAACCCTTTCAACATTACTATTGAATACTACTATCATTACGTTGTGTAATTACTGAATGTGACGCGCTTCCTTCGTCATTATTTACAACCCTACTTGTTAATTGTGAACAAGTAGTTTATCTTGTTAAGCCTTTCAAATGCGTTGGTGGTTCAACACAGTGTATTAGATGTCAATAATTGTTAAAACCATAGGTCGTGTATATCATAAACACAGTTATTAGACTTTCCTGTTTCCATAAATTAAGTACTATATGTTGAATATTTTCTTAATATTAAGTATGTTTCATGATAGTAATGGGGTCTTTAATGGAGAGTCAGGCAGTGAATTATTTTTGTTATATAATTAGAGAGCTAATGGCATCTAGTGTAGTGTAGATACTGCTTAGGACATGCTCGGTTTTACCCTAGCGTACAAATGTATTCAGACGTCTGAAATTCAGTGCATGAGGGCGCACATCGATTGCGTCTGATTCATCTGATTCTGATTCACCACATAACCAAGCACAACAGAACTTCAAAACAAACATTCATGGGTGACTCATAATGTACAAGGGATTGTTTTAGAGACCAGTTCATACACAGATACAAGGGACACGCTCAAATAAATTGTATAAATAATACTTATGCACAATGATTTTTAACGTAGGAATATGTGAAATCACGCAACCTACACATGACTTACTTAATCTGAACGTGAAACCCAAATGTCACATGGAAAATCAGCCATACGAGACACACGTGTAACTCGAGACCTTCCATTGTTCGGTGTGGCTATCAGGCGTGGACGCGTGGCATAGGTAGCAGCAGTGTGCGAGTTTGTTATGAGATCAATTTGTGTCATTTTACCACTCCCGATCTTGGTCTCGCACTAACCTAAACATTTCCCTGGTCGGTGACACGATGGGATGCGAACATTCAGGTGTTTGTGTGGGACGCTGGTGGTAGTGAATCAAAGGTATTATCCTTATCTGCTGATACTCATTGTATTAGTACGTGGGTCAGTATTCCATGGGTTTATACAATGTACTGGACGGGTGGGCGCCTCGTCAACGGGAGGCATATTTTGAATTGACCTTTGTTTTCTACAAATGTTGGTAATATTATTTATTAACCTTCGGTGCACTGGGAATCAATTGACGCTCCGATGTGGTTACTGTACTTCCCAAGATAGTGAAGGAACATGCGAATTGTATGAAATTTTGCATTAAATCAGGTACAAAGTGTTTGAATACTGTTATGTATAGTTATTCGAGGTAAGTTTGTCAACATGTGTTTGACAAGCATTATACTTAGTGCCAACTTTATTTGTAATATTGACGTTTTGTACCTGTCTTATGACGTTACTTTGTTTCGGTTGTGTGGTGCCTGTATATGCCACTAGCTGTGCGTCGTACCTTAGTGTGGAATGGGAAGAGGGTGCAACCGTTTAGCTATAGGATTACAGAAGCACGGAACCATCGTATGCATAAAAGCTCGCTGAATTCACTCTACGTAGCTAAACTAATTCGGATACACTTCGTGTGTCATGGTGATCGTTATTGAGTTTACTTTGTAAAATTAACTGACAACTGATTATTTGCATCGCAGAGCGTTTTACCTTTAACATTTTTAGGGATATTGCAATACGGTATTGATCGGTTTTCATGATTAGTTTATTTTTGCACACGCCGCATAGGTGGTGACGTAATACACTGTTGTAGTCACAATAATGGCTAATGATGTAATACATTATTGTATTCACTATCATAACTAGTGACGTAATACACTGTTGTATCACTGTAATGTATAATGACTTAATATAGAGGACGCTATATAGCATAACACAGGGGAGTTGCAGATGCTTCGAGCTATATTTTTAAATTTTTACTTGTTTAAGCGTATAGATCTATCTACTTCTTCATGAAATTCAACTATTATAATGCCAGAAAAGGGTGTAAAGTTGTGCCAAGGCGACCTGATGCTAAGCACATGTTGTAATGTAAAAAGGTCAACATCAATCGAAAGTGAAAGTAAAGATGACAAGATGTCTATGTCCATTGATAAGCCATCGGCTGACCAACTACAGGCCATGCTGGTACAGGTCTTTCATAGTAGCATTTCTATGGGATTGACGTACTAGAATGAATGGGTTCAATTATCAGTGTTCACTGATGACATCATCTGACTGGCCCTCTAGAGGCGAAATGACGCCAGGAAAAGCGGACGTTTGTCGTCTGCTTCACAGCCCGTTTTATACCCGATATTTAGGGCATTTCGCAGCACATAAAAGTTGTTTTGATCGACAGAATTCATTCATAGATCTCAAATTTTATGTACAGAGTGTCAAAAGCCAAACCTCTGCTCCCCTTTAAGAAAGTCAATCCAGAGATACAACCAAGTGATATCGACAATGCCCATAGTCTTCCTACAAGAGAAAATAACAGTGAAAATGAACACACCAAATCACGACCAATTATCAGTTTACCACACGAAAATCTAGAAATTCCATTTACGAAAATAAAAAAAAAAACATTACAGCAAGAAATTATGGATTTAACAACACCGGTAAAATTTTATAAATGAAAATTTAGTATTAGCAACACGTCAACTTCTATTTAAGGTAAATATTGCAAGGAAGAGAGCTGAGTATAGATATTTATGGACAAATAATGGAAAGATTTATATTAAGAAGAATGTTTATTCAAGAGATATGTTTATCGGAGGTGTAAATAATATACCCCGCATTGTTTAATACATCTAAATTGTGGTAGTGAAATATTTTCATGACAGTATTAGACTCATGTTCATTACATAAATTTCAATGTAATAGTTACTCTGTACCGGACTTCAATACACAATTTCCAAACTCTCCACCCTTTGTCCACTGTCCATTTTACACGTGGATAACCGATCATTAAACAACAATAATTGACCAAATATATTCAAACTTCTACGATTATTTTGTGCACTGTGGCACTATTCTGACAGATAAAACAGACCATTTTCCCACTTTTGCGTTCACTGAAAATCCATTTTTAGCACTATTTGCGACAAGTGGTCCCCTTAGTCATGATAAAAAAAGTTCAAAACTCCCCAAGAAGCCATGGATAACGACTGGCATTACACAATCAATCTGACATAAAAATAAACTATACGAGAAAGTGATTAAGAGTAATTACAATCCAAATCGCCTATCTGCTTACAAAACCTACAGAATTGTTTTAACAACTATTTTTAGAAAATCAAAAAAAAATATTACAACCATACTAAACTCTGGAAAACGATAAATGATTTAACAGGAAGGGCCACTGGGAATGGTGGTAGACTTCCCAAACTTAACTTATTATTATTATTATTATTATTATTATTATTATTATTATTATTATTATTATTATTATTATTATTATTATTATTATTATTATTATTATCATTATTATTATTATAATACTATTCTGGTCACTGTCATCACTAGTAATGTAATTCACCGTTTAGTAACTATTATAGCTATTTACGTAATGCACTGTTGTAGTCACTATTATAGCTATTTACGTAATGCACTGTTGTAGTCACTATTATAGCTATTTACGTAATACACTGTTGTAGTCACTATCATAGTTATTAATGTAATACACTGTTGTAGTCACTATCATAACTATTTTCGTAATACACTGCTGTAGTAACTATCATAGCTATTTACGTAATACACTGTTGTAGTAACTATCATAGCTATTAACGTAATACACTGTTGTAGTTAATATTATAGCTATTGACGTAATACACTGTTGTAGTGACTATACTGGATATTGACATAATACACTGTTGTAGTAACTATTATAGCTATTTACGTAATGCACTGTTGTAGTCACGATTATAGCTATTGACGTAATACACTGTTGTAGTCACTATCATAGCTATTTACGTAATACACTGCTGTAGTAACTATCATAGTTATTAATGTAATACACTGTTGTAGTCACTATTATAGCTATTTACGTAATGCACTGTTGTAGTCACTATTATAGCTATTGACGTAATACACTGTTGTAGTCAATATTATAGTTATTTACGTAATACACTGTTGTGGTCTCCATCATAACTATTGTTGCAATACACTGCTGTAGTAACTATCATAGTTATTAATGTAATACACTGTTGTAGTCACTATTATAGCTATTTACGTAATGCACTATTGTAGTCACTATTATAGCTATTGACGTAATACACTGTTGTAGTCAATATTATAGTTATTTACGTAATACACTGTTGTAGTGACTATACTGGCTATTGACGTAATACACTGTTGTGGTCTCCATCATAACTATTGTTGCAATACACTGTTGTAGTCACTATTAAGCTATTGTCGTAATACACTGCTGTAGTAACTATCATAGCTATTTACGTAATACACTTGTAGTAAATATCATAGCTATTGACGTAATACACTGTTGTAGTCACTATCATAGCTATTTACGTAATACACTTGTAGTAAATATCATAGCTATTGACGTAATACACTGTTGTAGTCACTATTATAGTTATTTACGTAATACACTGTTGTAGTGACTATACTGGCTATTGACGTAATACACTGTTGTGGTCTCCATCATAACTATTGTCGTAATACGCTGTTGTAGTCACTATCATAGCTATTTTCGTAATACACTGCTGTAGTAACTATCATAGCTATTTACGTAATACACTGTTGTAGTAACTATCACAGCTATTAACGTAATACACTGTTGTATTCACTATTATAGTTATTTACGTAATACAATGTTGTAGTCACTGTCATAGCTATTTACGTAATGCACTGTTGTAGTCACTATTATAGCTATTTGTGTAATACACTGTTATAGTAACTATCATAGCTATTTACGTAATGCACTGTTGTAGTCACTATTATAGCTATTTATGTAATACACTGTTATAGTAACTATCATAGCTATTTACGTAATGCACTGTTGTAGTCACTATCATAGCTATTTACGTAATGCACTACTGTAGTCACTATTATAGCTATTTACATAATGCACTGCTGTAGTCACTATTATAGCTATTTACGTAATACACTGTTGTCACTGGCATAGCTATTTACGTAATACAATGTTGTAGTAACTATCATAGCTATTTACACTGTTGTAGTCACTATTATAGCTATTTATGTAATACACTGTTGTATTCACTGTCGTAGCTATGTATGTGATGCACTGTTCTAGTCACTATGATGGCTATTGACCTAATAATGTGCACCTGATGGGGTTTAGCCCCATGCACAGTCAACTCTAAAAGTACATATGTTCTGCACTCGACGGCTTATCATTTCTCTGAAATACGCTATCGGTCTCCAAACGTTGAAAAACAATTCTACAATAATAACTGGGAATAGGATGGTTTCAGGTACCATAAACTTAAAATAATTTCTCATACCTTCTCCTGTTGTAAAGTCTTTATGATGAATATTCAGTTTATATCCATAAGTTCCTTCTAGTTGTTCTAATAATACTCTATAAACAAAAGATTCATCTTCTGTGCATCCCTTAACAGCTACAAAGGCATCCCATTTTTTTCATCTTTAATACAAAAATGCATTCATTGAGCGGCTATTAAGTGGCTATTCAACTATTTGTATTACAAATAAATGTCCAAATATACACTCATCATCTTCCTAGTATCGACCACATAATAAAGTGAATTTCAGTTCAATCCGTCGTCTATATTTGATACATAGAGCAGATCCCACAATCACCAACACTACCAAAGTTATTGTAGGAACACTGGCATACACTTGCATACATTGCAGTTGCCATGGTAATCTACTACTGTATATGTCATATTGTGTATTCCTATACTGAATAGTTGATCAGATGGTTGATTTGACGTCAGATTGAATACCCTGTTATTGTCTTTAACTGTAACATTGCGCCACACGACTTTCACGGATGATTGCCCTTCATCTAGTAATACTGTTCTGTTATCTGGACAAAAACTGAACTCTGGTACTTGTACATCTGCAAAAAAATCACACTACTTATTGTGAGGTTGTTATTTCCCCTTACATATTGTAAGCGTCATTCTTTAATGTGAGTACAACATCAGTCTTTATTGTAGTACATGAACAGTTCTTACATCAGACAATCACTTAATATAATTCAGTAACACAAGGAATGTAGGATTGCATTATGATTGTTTAGGAATTACCTACCCTCCGTGCAGTGTATTCCATCCCATCCTTGTCTGCATATACATCCTGTGCGATTGCAGATACCACCATTTTCACAATCACACGTGTTATTACAAAATACTCCCCACAAATTATACCTACATCCTTAGAACAAATTATGCACATTTTTATTAATACAATTTGTAACAATATTGTACTAAAACTTTCAATGTATGAAATCCTGATTCGTGTGCAATACACAAGTGGAAATCATTTTGTGATGACTTATTCACATTGCGTATTTTTGTATTTCAATACAATATACAGTATCACAACTTTCACTATACGATTCAACATTCCATATTTTTAAATTTGTTGGCGTATAGCAATACTGGATATAACATATGTTACACTTTGAAGTGCGAATATTGACAACTTTCATTGTATGTCATTTATAATGGCAGTACTGTGTTCAAATATGTAGGCACAATGTGTTACCTTCCACAAACAAAATTATTGTATCCCTGTATATTTCACCATATATGTCAATAGACTGACATTCATATGTTCCTGCATCTTCATCTGTAACGTATCCAATCATACTTTCAATTCGAGAGCTGAGGTGTGAATAAGAAAAGTGGCATAGTGATTTATAAATTCATGGCTGTATGCATACATTCCGAAGTAGAGTGGGGCTAATCTTGTCTATAACTATGTGCAAATATCAGACAAAAATACGAAATGACTAAATCAATAGATGAAGATTTTTGATATAATATAACTCCAGGTCAGATTTCAGATGAATACTTAAATCGAATGAAACTAAGTGAAAGCAATTTTACGGAGATTTCATTGTTTCAATTTTTAAATGCTGAGTTGATTGCTTAATAATCATAACAAGATATTCTCTCATAAATAGAAATAAATACATATTATTATTAACCCAATACTAAACATAATAAATATATACTATTGCCAACCGAAAATATGCCCAGGTTTTGATGTAGAACAAGTCTGGCATGTCTTAAAGCACTGGCTATTTTCCCAACGTAATTATATAAAAAAACATATACAAACTCATACTGTGAACTTGACCTTTGATTACAAAATTTAGCAAGGTACCAATAGCAATTTTGATAGCACTAGCTTTGGAAGTCTTTTATGTTACAAAACGCACATACACACAAATACATGCACGCATAGAGGGCAAGTTCAAGTTGGCCTGACACTATATGAGGAAATAATTACCTATACGAACAGCAAAATTGTAGCGCGTTTTGATTAAGTATACATTTGTTTTTCTTTTCAATAAAATATTTAATATTTTTTGAATATGCATAGAACATATAATTTAGCGTATGACCTGTATTCCATGCATATATATTATTTTCATATTTTGATACAAAATATATTTCTTTAAGCCCAAAGATCTGCAGTGATACCATCTTTTATTTTGATAAGCAAATTGAACTATACATATACACCAAAATCCATTCTATCGTAATTTGTACATTACTTAACTTATCCGCTGGATTAACGCTAGCCTTGTAAAAATTACACCACCTATTCACCATAAAACATGACGCATCAGGGAGTATTCCTCTGTATCCCAGCTTTTTAAAGCATATATATTGTTACATCTAAATGGTTGCTATCTGAAGGAAGGTTATCATTTCGGCGGCAATTGGGTTACAAGAACAAAGTCAGGATTTTTTTTCAGATAGTTTCATCCTGAAATAATACGTGTTGTCCAACAACTACAATCTTGAGCACATAGTACATCTTACATTTACACAAGTTTCCAACCGTAATATTAACATTAATATGATTTTATGCTCATTGCATAGGACCCTATGTGGGATATGATTTTGTTAAATTCGTTTTAATATCGTGATTTTCAGATCTTATCTCCTACAAGAACCGTAGTAGGCGTCGTTATGACGCAAGTTTGTGTTGTATATATCAGTGTGTGTGTGAAGTCGTTTAACGTACAGCCGAAGTCGAATGTATCACCCACATAACAGTAAAAATTAGGTACATAGAACGTCACACTTGGAGAAACTACAAGTAAAATGAAGATTTATACCATCAATATTAGATTTTAAACTCTTATATAGCATTTATTTTTCAAATTAGTATTAATAGTAAATCAAATCGTACCTATATCACAAGCTATTCCTTTCCAACCTGGTGTGCACTTGCATGCACCATTGAAAAGATGACATGTTGCTCCATTCTTGCAGTAACAATCATACTGACATTTTGCCCCAAACTTTCCTTCTCGACAAACTGTAATATATCATATACTAACTTTATGAAGATCTCATCAATTAACATACTGAATGTGTTAATCAGTTATTTAAGGTCATCCAGCTTTATCGTTTTTTAAAGTTCACATTTGAGGACTAATTCTGTGAATAATATTCAATTAGGTCATGCAAATGATCAAATGTGATAGTGAATTAAAACCTTAAAACTACCCAAAACATCTCAGTGCCAAATGTGCCGATTGCCTATTAATGCAATTATTATATATACAGTCATTCTGTGCACATCGTATGATTAAGCAATTGTTAGTAGTGAAGCAATATCTTCAGCATAAATCGCATGCGTGGTTTTCATGAAGAAAAGAAATCATGTTTTTTAAAACGTTCCCTTTACAACAAATGCCAATAATGAGCACGCATGCCTTCAGTGACATAGCAATTGCACATACTACCGGAGACATATTAAAATGAGCACTTCCTGATTGGATAATTTTTAACTGTCTCAATAATATTAACTAGATCATTTTAACATTCCTTGGTGTAATGAGCTTGTGAACAAAGGTTATAACTAGCTTACACGAACCGCTAAACAGAGCACCAATGTAACGCGTCTGTTGGTGTTTGTTATGTCATTATTGGAGGGTGCCACATGTGAAACAGCAGATTTTTTAAAGTCTGACAAGGTTGTATGTCTTGGTTGTATTTCTCTCATTTATCTGACTGACCATATGTTGTAGTTTACTTTGCATTTGTTCGAATCTTATTCACTCATTTGTCAGTTTGTGTTCTGGGTTGGTGGATGGAGGGAGGGTGGGGGATTTGAATGAATTCCACTTGAACAATGAAGAAGCTAAGAATATTTGTCTTCTTTAGTTGATTGTTACTGTATTATTGTGGACATAACTATGTTATATCTCTAACACTGGAAAAAATAACTATATTATTCATTCGAAAAATGTGCATGAACACGATGTAATACAACATTAACATAACATAGTTTGTAACATATTGGATTGTAACAAAGTAAACACACACTATTGGATCATACTATGTTATTACATCTTCTGATAACATGCGGCCTTAATGTCTTTGTTATTTAGTCTCTGGGATTGAAATCCTTTAAATGTAGATGAGATTAGTAGGATTAAAAACTTACCGATGACTTCTATCATGTTACTAAACTTCACTTCGGACTCTTCGGATGTATTTGGAAATAATACACATTCTATTCCGTCATTTGCTGTGTCTATAACGCTATTAATCTCAATTCTAATGACGTCTTATACACTCCAATATTCTATCCGATCGACAACATGTTCAATATGTTGGTCAACAGAACTCTAACAAATGATAACAATTAGTCAGTGCCATATGTGCAAGTGTACTGCGTCCTATTGTTTATTATTCATCATGAATGTTTTTATTATATTTAGGTATCGAAAATCAGTAAACAAGCAATGAAATACAAATTGAAAATAGATGTGTTGTTATGTAAAGGTGAAATATCTCTTGAAACGTTTGTATCAGTGTGCATTTAATTTCGCCACTTTTACGCTCAACAACTGTGTTGTAACAATTATACAGGGTATACATGTTTTCCGTTTTATGTCTGTAACTATGGCTTAACATCATGAGATGTTGTCCATATTCGAATCACAACTATGGAGGGAATCACTTTGTAGATGGACGGATGATTTTGGGGCGATGACCATAGGCAAAACCCGTGTTCAATCAAGATTTAATAGAATCGTGATTCATTCATTCATTTATTCGTGGGGCAAGTGTTCAAGCCTGGACACAGCTTATGCCCCATAACTCGTCTAGAAACCCGCTCATCTGCCTCAGCCACGATGTTCTCGGTCTCCCTCAGGTTGTCTCCACCGGCCAGGATTCCATGCAGACATAATTTGGCCAGCAGGGTCATTCCCCAGAGTAGACAAACGAAACAGTGACATCCACGTTCCACCCACAAAGTTATCCAAGCTGTCCCCCAAAGCCTGAATTTTGGTCTTAACTTATGACACATGAAGACCAAGCGGTTCGGCCTCCGCATTCAGTGCGTCAAGTGCTCTCACTAGAGAAGCCAACAACTCGGCCAACAATGAGACATCATCTGCCAAGTCAAGACACTTCCAAACGAGACACCACAATCTTTGATTTCCATCACACCTCCCATAATCTAGTCCATACAAGACTGTGTTGAACAGCATAGGAGCCAGTGTGATCCCTGTCTAACTTCTGCCTCGACAGGAAAATAGACAGACACTCCACCAGCACACTTAACAACACTCTCTGTTCCAGTATACAGAGAGGAGACCAGGTCCACCAGAGATGTTGGGATACCACGAACCTTGAGGATTCTCCACAGAGCCTCTTTACACACGAATGCCTTGCAGAAATCAATATAGGCTACTAAGAACCCTCTATTGAATTCCCAATCCTCTATATTCCCGGATGCGGTTCAGAAGAATCCGCACAATGTACTTCTGTAATTGCTACAGTCCTGGCCATCACCCTTTCCCTTTTAGATAGGGACAATTAGTCTCTTTCTCCAGTCAGTTGGGATAGCGCCAGTGCTCCACACTGAGCATATCAGTCTGTCGAATCACATCAGGATAACCTCACCTCCAGCCGGAGCATCTTAGAACGAATCCCACACATCTTGGGGGCGCTCCCATCCCATAGCTGGCCCAATGCTTTCCGCGAGTTTCCTCTAAGGAAGGCGGGTCACAACTAATGAGAGAGGCCACCTCCAGGGCAGGAAGACCGTTAACACTAAGCTCAGTGTTTGGAGAGTAGGTCTGGAATAGCTCCTGATAGTATTCGGCCCAGTGAGACCTCACCGCAGGCTTATTCGTCAGCACCCATCCATCAGCCACCTTCATGGCAGAGCAGCGCACCACAGATGCCGAGTTGCGTAGTTTCCTGATTGCTCTATAAGCCAAGCTTGAGACACTTGTTGGCAAGTGCCTGTCGACCGACTCACAGAGCTCCACGACCTCCGCCTCGCGATTATGGCGCACTGCGCTAACAGTCTCCTCAACACCCTGTGCAGTCCGACGTCTCCATCAAGTCTGGCCCAGCGACTCGCTTCAATTGTTTTAACCGATACCTTGGAGATCGACAGCCTGTTTTACCTGGGTTCCTTAGGTAGGAGCTTCTCTGACAATTTCTGGACATTGGATTTGAAGTCTGGCCAGAGCCGCTCTGTTTCGCCAAGCACGCTCGACAAATCCAGCACGCGACCAAGACCTGTTGCATACTCACCAGCCATGACAGGGTCCCTCAACTGTGAATCGTGATTGCGTGTTATTTAAAGTTGTCATTATTTTTGTAGATGGAATCGCAGGGGAGTTCCACCAACGAGCTAGCTGGTGATCTGATAGCGAGAGAAGGACACAACGAAAAAACAATATTTTAAATATGTAAATATTTTATCGTGCATGTCTATCTGTTTTTGTGCCGAACACCTGGTGTTTGTTTCACAAAACATAACCAACGTGTTTACAGCCTCGGAAAATCACATCTATAGTAATGTCTGTGTAAACTCAGAACAATACCATGCATGGACGCTGATGTGGTATTTATGAATTAGACATCACCATAATGTGTCATCACACTTTGGTGTAAAACAAAGGACATTAAAAAATATATGGTGTTACACATACACGTATAACAAGTACCACTGACAACAACTATATTTTCCCATTTAGAAACCTGACGCTTAAATTGTAAACTACAGTTGTAATTTCGCTGCCATAAAAGGGTCTAAAACAGTGACCATCGATACTGTCGAACAGAACATCTGGACCAGTATCTTGAAGGTTTGGTGCTTGTAAAAAAACGGAAAGTCCACCTGTAAGGAAACACATATAGCATTATTGTTGAGGTGGTTACATTGCTATGAATATACATTATGTTTGGCATTATAAGATACCGCTTGCAATATATTTAGTTATGATTTAATTGAATATGGTAGTATGAATGATTATAGAATCAGAAAGCATCAACAAAAATGTTCATTTATTAAATGTGAATAACAACTGAATGTTTATATACTGTTGCATCTTAATAAATTGAGTAGAATACTGTAGTGGGTATTGTAAAATAAACGCGTTGTTTTGAAAGCAATACGTCAGTTCCTACACTATCGACGAACTATTCAATGTATTATCATTTGGTATAATTGTCTCAGCATCGCTATAAACTATACTGTTCACCTTAAAATTCCAACCACTTGGTCGGAATTATTAGTATGTGGTGAAACTAGTAAATCATACAAAAACATTCTACAAGACTAGATATCTTTCATAAAAAAAGTTTATCGAAGCACATTGATGTTTGGCTCGATGTACGACTCACCGAATCGTTTCTCTCTTGGGGATTCAATCCCTCAAATGCACATCTTTCGTTATACAATGGCGGCCAGCCTGACACATCTTCGACACTCACATTGAGTACACCATAAGTAGTGTAATTTGCCTATAATATATTTATGTGTGAATGTAATGTTTATTGTGTTTAAACATATGCAGTATAACAATCATCGTTGATAGTCTTGGAAATGCAAATACTGCTCAAAATACATTTTAAGTAAAGTACATAGTAGCGTGACTCATTGTAGTTTAGAAATGTTGAGAGATATATTTCCGGTTTGTCTACATCACATCTGAAATGCGCAACCTGCAATGAATTTATAATTTTTAAATAAAGAAATATGTTAATGGATTTAATGATTTGGGATTAGAAGATGTTTGGTTCAACTTACCCTGGTCTCTTCATAAATACTGAAATTATTGACCTCGCCACCAAGGCTAAATACCAATCTTCCAGGGTATAAATTCTGTAATACCAAGCAAAGTGATGGGCTATTGTGTTAATGATGTGAATGCAATATATATATGACGTAACAAAACCAATCTAGTTTTACGCAGCTCCACAGTCAGGTTGAAGTAAATTATCAATGCAAACACTTACCTCTTCTATGTTTATGCTATAATATTTTATTGAGCTATTGGTCACTCGATCAGCTGTAGAAAACAATTAAGCTAATTAATAAACAACAAAGTATTGAGCGTTGAGTGCTGAAAACCACCGACCAGCCTGATATACAGAGAACTGTAGTCCGAGCTATTCCATTAGAGAGCGGTTTTGGCGATCAGATGACCATGCCATCATAGCATATATATGTTATGTGATATAAATACAGAAGCAGTTTCGGTTTAGAGTCTTTACTAACCGTTCCGAGGCGAAACCACTATGTTTATTTTTCGCCGGGTTTCTATCCTATACTCATTACCTTTAACTGTTAACACTTCTGTCAGCGGGGTCTGTTCGCCAAAGAGAGCCGGTGCCACAATTTAAATTCACACTGAACAAAACTCTATTTTAATGTCACAGATATTTTGCAGTTGTTGTTATCTTTTAAATGGTATTATTTTAGTTTTTACATTAAGATAATGAAATGTTTACTAGAATACATAAATTCAACAAACATGGCTGACCAGGTATTGTTCGTATATACCACATCCACAAATCTGGTTAAATACTGCTGATTAGTACTTATTTTATTGATCATTTTGATGTCAGAAATCAAACAATGATCTACATTAATTTGAATTGAAGAATTGTGGAGTTGGTGCATTGATTTAGTAAATGGTAATAAAATCTACTGTGGCCAATGTTTTGATGTTAAGTAAAATGTGGATGATTGCATCTGAAGATGTTCTAAAATGATTTCATACTTGACTGTGTGATTTAATAAGTGTTTAAAAAGCATGCCAATATGCGAATTAGTCATCACAATAATTCAGGTTGTTAATTTTGACCACTGTTTAAAGTATGTTCCATTTATGATAGTCTGAAATTTTCATAGAATAATATAAATGTATTCTATAAAGCGATTACCATGTACCAAATAAACATTACTACATCCCTCAACAACTGAAATATTTAAACAGTATCAATGTACTGTTTTGCGTATATTCTATAGCTACCATGTCAAACAAATGATACACAATGATTTTAGTAGTTGGTTCGTAACATAACAGCCTGTAAGGGAGCCAGGAGCGAATGGAATGAAATATTAGGGCTGTACAAACCTGTTTGTTTACCTAATCATACCTAACAGAAAGTCCGTGGAAATAATAAATTCCACGCTCACCAGAGGTGGGGAAGTTCCGACAGCTGAAATGTATATTTTTTGACACCAAATAGGTAGGTCATAAAACTGAGATATCTAAAGCTACTCACCAACAAGGAGTCTAGTCCCAGGATAAAACCACTTCAGGGACCTGGTGTCTCGAGAGTAGACCCCCCAATTTAGAGAGGCTTACTAAAGGCGGTCGACTGAACAATAGGGCTCAACAATTTTAATGCATAGAGACAGTATATTGCTTGGGTTTCATAGTGCTGAACAAGTATCAAGCAAAGGAGGCTGGTTTTGGCTGATGACACTATCGCGCTAACGCTTTTACACATAGGGCCCCTTTGTGGTGCAGGCTGGGTCAGCAAACACAGTCTGACCCGCCACCACTGGACCCATCCTGTAAAAACCCTCCTGCAGCACTTGGATGTCTCTCACGGAATAGTTAATGAAGACATTCTGAGATCTCCAGAATCTGCTCGAAGCACCTGTTCAAGCGAGGCCCCAGACATCAAAGCCAATGAGTTAGCTAACCGCGCACCTTGTGTGTCTTCACCTGGTGGCGTTCTAAATGCACCGATGAAGAACCAGGCATAGAATCCGTTCCTGACGGTCCTTCTGGCCCACAATGTTAGTTAGGCATGGGATGATCGATCGGCTCAGGGTCACGCCATGGGATTCCTGGCAAGAAAGCCCAGCAGAGTCCTAAAAATAACTAGTGAGTTCATAAAAAAGGCACATCCATCACTAAAGGAAAATGCCCCTGTCTCTGAGCACCGCCTACCTGACGTTAGAGCCAAAAGAAAAAAAACTGTTTACATAGAGACATACTTCGTGTCTGCCTTATCCATAGGCTCGAGGGGTGGGGGTGTTGTAACGCCGTTAGACCAATGACAAGTCCCAGTCAGGAGGATTAGCTAGCCTCTTGGCGTGTGGCCCCTTCGAGCGGAACGACTAAAACAGTTGTATCATAATAGAACTCAAAGCCAGTTTCAGTCCAGCAGATTCTGATAAAACTGGGAATAAAACTGACCAATATCCAAGAAATGTCGATATAGATTTTCCTTGATCAAAAGATATAGGAAACAATCGGCTACATCACTAATAGAGGGACCAAGATGATCAATCTCCCTCCCGTCACACCAATCAATGTATGGTCTCCATCTGGATTCGTACAAACGTCCGGTGTCGTCCGACTGTGCCAAAGCGAGGAACTTGGACAACTCTGCAGAAAAGCCTAGTGCTTGCACGCTTTTTTGACAGCCTTCACGTGTGATTATGGAATAGCGTGGGGCTCATCGGTAGAGTGCCGTTCGGCTGGAAAAAGAGGTCTGAAAGATCTGGTAACTCTACGGGCGACTCGACTAGAAGTGCAAGCAACATTTTGAGCCAGACCTTCACAGGCCAATTGGGCGCCACCCAAGTCTGAAGACAGGTGGGCTCGAGTCATAACTTCTCCAAAACTTGGTGCCCAGTTGGAAGGTTAGAAATGCGTAAGCGTCCAAGTGGCTCCAAGAGATTGCTAGAGCATCAGTGGCGAAAGCGCTCATCTCCGGGAGTAGTGACACGTACGTCGGGAGCTTGGCATTCCAGTGATTGGCAAACAGAACTATCTGGGCCCGTCCAAGAGACAAAACAGCCGGTCCGCCACCAATTCGGGGGGGTGTGTGCCACTCAGTGTTCTGGAACCAAATACATCTCGAGAGGGTGCCCGCAGCGCTGTTGCGTATCCTGGGAGGTGGTAAGCCAATTGCTCAACCTTGTATCCAGGCTATGATAATTTCGACAATGCAGGGGAACGCGTCCTTTTCCTCCTCATTGATGTACGTCACTGAAGTGTTGTCTGTCCGAAGAAAGCCTCTGTGGTGGTGTGCGACTTCCTGAAAAAAATTTCAGACAGTAGGACGGTCTGCAACTCCACCAATAGATGTGGAGGTCCAAATATGCGGACGGCCATGTCCCTGAGAGTCAGCGAGTAGTCGTCGGATATAGGGTTGTTCCAGTTTCCAAGTACCATGCATCCTTCTGACAAAGGAGGACCGTTATCGCTTGGTCCGACGATTGAACCCTGAACGTCAGGTTCCGCATGTGGATCCTGTAGTCCAGTAAGTACCTCTGAATTGAATGAGACCGGAGAGCTGCTAACGAAACCAGACGACAAACTGTCATTTGCCAATAGGCTGCATAAGTTCGTGTATCGACACCGTTCTCATCGATCAGAGTTGGCTGGCGAACTCTACAAGAGAGTTGTATCACTCCTGAGAGGAGGAAGAAGCCCTTGTTCTGTGCCAAGCTGCATACCCAGAAAAACCAGGCTGTGGGATGGTATTGGATGGACTTGGCAATATTTATTAAAAACTCCAACTTGTGGAGGAGAATCTACGTCACATACTCCACTAAAACCTCCCTGTCTCGATTGTGTAATAACCAGTCATTGAAATACAGGTTCAGATAGACCGACAACTGGTGTAGCAGCTGGGTCACCTGTCTTAGCACACTAGCAAAGACGTACAGTACCGTGCACAAACTCAAAAGTAGGGCGATAAACTCGTAAAATTTGCCCTCTATGGGAATCTGAGATACCGGCTGCATGAGTGGTGAATGGGAATGTGGAGGAATGCTCAAATCCAGCGACACCAGCCAATCACCCAAGTGCATTGACAGAAGATCGAAGCTGGTGTTTCCATCTGGAAGCACTTGATCTACAGACTTGTTCAGACGACTGAGGTCTAGGACTGGACGCCAACCCCAAACTCTTGGGAACGAGGAAGATGTGGGAAAGACCCTGGCAATAAATGGGGGTTCCCCACTAGGCGTATCACCCTATCTCCAGAAGGCTTGGTACTTCCTGTCGGTTCGAAGAGAAATATGATACCCACGCGACACTACTTTGAGTGTCCAGGGATCAGAAACTCTAGTGCGATCCCACAGGAAGGAGCATACATGAGTTCGGAGCTAGTGCTTCCTGAACTCCAGCCTCCAGTATGGGAGGTCGAAGAGGGGGAGACTGAGCCCGAGTCATACAACAATTCATGTCCAGGCAGTCGGCGAAACCTTCAAAGAGACTTTGTGGCCCCCTGGTCCTCAGAAATATCAGAACTCCCACCACCAACGCCACATTTATTGGGCTTTCTCTGATGCTTTCCGCTACTAGTCTTCCTCTGTCCCTTCAAAGGAGACCATGATCGATTTGATCCTTGTTGGTTGTGGCTCTGAGCAGCGGACTTACTACTGGGCTTCCTTGCGGTTTTGATTTGAACCGTTGACCAGAAGGACTAGCTACCTTGGCCAATGGGAATGATTGCTTCAATTGGACTTTTCTGATCTTCAGCAACTGCCAAATCGTTAGCCGCATCCACTATTCGGTCACCAAATAGCCGGTCATGCCTCACTCTCAGCCTAAACCGCTCCTTTTTTTTTCTCTTTACACAATTTTATTTCATTTGATTACAAACATTACAGTAAACATTAATTACATAATACAAAACGACAAAGACAAGCAAACAAGAGTAAAAAAATAAAACAAAAACAAAATAATTGCTAATACACTGAAATCAAAAAAATTTACACACTATCAGAGATAATAGACCACTTCCGTAAATGTAATTCCAATTTGTTTTTAGATATAGCTATATGCTTTTCAATCTCGCATGCTTCAGTTACCACTTTATGAAAATATACATCACTCGGTAGACTCTTACTCATTTTACAATTATAAATATATTGCTTCCCTAAAAGTACCAAATAATTAGCTAACACTGAAAAATCAGTACAACCTAAAATTATCTGCCTGAGGGAAAGAGCATCTGGACCAAAGATGTTTTTAAATACATCACTAAAGGCAAACCAAATTTTTTTTGTATATTTACAATAATAAAAAAGATGGTAAGTAGTTTCCGTTTCCTGATGACAGAACGAACAATTCGGACTACTAACCTTTGATGATTTCATTTTAAAAAGATCATAATTAGTAAACAAAATTTTATGTAGTAACTTAAATTGAAATTCTCTTGATTTCGTGTCGATTGCTGTCCTAAATGGTAAAACGTAATATTTAGACATTTCAGCAAAATTGAGTTTAAAATCTTTTCTAAAATACTCTGAACTATTTGGATGAATAGTCTTTGCACGAAGAAAGTTATTTTTTATACAATTTTTACTTAGCACAGATGCCAGTATATTCTTACCATCAATACAAATATTTGGCACTGAATCATACGAAAACCTTCGGATAGGATAGGAAACATGTGACCAAGCTTCCCTCGTGGTTTTTTTAATTGCATTAAAAACACAACCCACAAGATATATTTCAAGTCTGGTTAGGTTATGTTTAGCAGATAAGACAGCAATACTAACGGGTGTGTTATTTGGAAATAAATCACCAATGCAACTGATACCCTTATTGGCTATTGTAGGGAAAAACACAGATTTGTTATCAATTAGGATATCCTTGTTGTTCCAAATTATATGATGTGATATTTGATTTTTAATATCTAAATTTTGAAGAGTAGACCAAGCTACCAAGGCTTCACGATAAAATTCGGACAGGTTGATTTTCAAATATTCAAGTCCGTAGTTACAACTAAATATTAAGTTGCCTCCAACAGGCTTTAACCTTTTTAAGAATAATTTTTTCCATACATGGGTCACTGAAGGGTCAAAGTACCTTTTCAACCACATTGCACGAAATGTATCGTACATTGTAAAGATATCAGGGGCTTTCAAGCCACCTTCTCCTATGTCTGCAATCATAACATTGCGGGCCACCCGGTCATGACCTTGCCAAATAAAATTGAAACACTTTTCTATTTACCTCAAGTAAAACTTTGTTTGGTACAGAGACCATTCTCATAAGATACACAAACTTTGATATAGCAAAGCTCTTCACAATCTGTATTCTACCAATTAAAGTTAAATTTCTTTGCTTCCACAGATTCAAGGTTAACTGTAAATTTTCCATTGGCTTGGCGTAATTTAAAGTAGCAGCCCAATTTGTATCATAGGAAACATAAACACCAACAATCTTGATTGGCTCCTTAGGCCATTTAATACCAAAAGGTGTGTATTTTCGACCTTTCCAGGGCCCAAGCCAAAGGGCTTCAGTTTTGTCTGTGTTTACTTTTAACCCTGATAATTTTTGGAAGCAATTCAAAAGCTTAAACAAATGTATTACAGAACATTCATCTTGCAGGAAACATGATAGGTCATCAGCAAATGTTACATCTGTTACAAGTTCATCACCCAACTTAATACCTTGGATATTTGGATTTGCCCGCATGGAGATTAAAAACACTTCCAGCGCCAGAATAAACAATGTAGGGGACAAAGGGTCTCCCTGTCTGACCCCCTTCTGAACTTTAAAATAACCCGTGGTAAAACCATTATTGATAATCGAACTTTCCACGTTACAGTAATACGATTTCACCCAACGAATTAATGATGGACCAAAATTAAAAGTTTTCAGGCAATCAAACAAAAAAGGCCACTCTAAAGAATCGAAAGCCTTCTCAAAATCAATGGCAACTAAAATACCTGGGATATTATTCTCATCAGTACTAAGGAGTACCTTCTTCAATTAACCTAATTAAATTCGTGACGTCCCTCCCCTTAACGAAAGCTGATTGTGTATAGTGAATAAGTTTTGGTAAAAACTTTTCCATCCGCTTTGCAATACAAAGAGAACCAATTTTAGCATCTACATTGATTAGTGATGTTGGCCGCCAATTTTTAATATATTGTTTGTCTTTACCCTTTTTCTCGATCAAAGTGATTATACTCTGGCGCTGGGAGTTTGACAGACAGCCATGGTCATAGGCATAGTTAATGGAATTAAGTACGTAAGAACTAATAATAGACCAAAAAGCAATATAAAATTCTACTGGGAGACCATCGTTTCCAGGTGTCCTGCCTTTTGACATGGACAACAGGGAACGGTGCGCCTCCCCGAGTGAAATATGACCTTCACACTCACTCATTTCATCATTCGAAAGTTTTGGTATGGTTAACCCCGAAAAGAAATTTACGTCCAAAGTTGTATTTGTGTGATTTGAACTGTAAATGGTGGCATAATATTTTTTCAATTCGGCCAAAATTTCAGATTTAGATTGTTTTAAATTATTGTCGGAGCCTATAATTCTCGTTATATGAGATCTATGTTGATTTCGTTTTTCCAGTCCCAGAAAAAACTTTGTGCTCTTTTCTCCCTCTTCCACCCATTGGGCCCTTGACCGAACAATTAAACCCTTTACAGCATAATCATACAGTGAATCAAGTTCCGCTTTAATGTCGTTTAAATATTCAATATTTTTAGGGGTGGGATTCAAGCCACATAAAATATCAATTTATGTTCCAATTCTTCGATTTTTGAACGACGTTGTCGTGCTTTTTGTTTACTATATTGAATAGTAAATTTGCGTATTTCATACTTCAAGAGATCCCAAAGAAGCCCCTTATCACCTATGTTACTATAATTTTTTTCCCATTCAACAAAACGTTCGCTAAATTGGTTATGATAATTGTTGTCATCTAAAAGACTGCAGTTGAATTTCCAAAAGGAAGGTCCACGTGGTGAATCATGTGGATCTAAAACAAGGGCAACAGCCGAATGGTCGCTAAATGAAACTGGGCTGAAGTCGACAGAGTCAACAATGTTTTGTATGTGGTCAGATATAAGAAAATAATCAATCCTACTGGCAATAGGTGTGGTCCCACCTCTCCTCCAAGTAAAACGTCGAGTATCCATATTGCGGATACGCCATATATCTACCAAGTCATGTTTTTCTAGCAAATTTGAAAATGATTTCTTAGATTTAACCCAAGTATGGGGGTTGCCTCCCTGACGGTCAATGTTAATATCGTAGGTAAAATTAAAATCGCCCTCAATGATAATCTGAGTGTCAGGATCATAATCTAAGTTGTCGATACACGACTGAATATGTTCCAGAAAAGAACAGTGTGACTTTTCGTCATTTGGGGCGTAAATATTAAGCAACAAGAAAGGGCTATTTTCAATTAACGTATGTATAAGAACAAAACGACCATCGGGGTCGATGACAGTGTTTTTAACATCAAAGTCTATATCACGAATAACAGTAAGCACTCCCCTACTTCTATTAGTACCATGTGAAAAGAAACCCTGACCTCTAAGTTGCGACGACCAACTATACTGATCTGTGGAGAGACTATGGGTCTCCTGGAGGAAAATAATATTCACTTGTTTTCTATTTAGCCAATTCCATACTTTCTTTCTTTTGACGAGATTTCTTATACCATTGACGTTTAACGTCACAATTTTAATTTTTGGTACCATTTCTCACGATGAGATAACTTGTAGTCTCTTATACAAAACAGTGCAAATAACATAATTAAAAATAAACTACAGTACATAAAACATATAAATATGACTATAAAATAGACGAAAGACAAAAACAACAAAACGTACGAACAAAAAAGCTTATATCTGCTTGCAAATCTTTCGATTTGTCTACCTTTATCACAAATATAATGCATCCAGTCGCCACGAACGGGCTTTCAAAACACAGACCGGAGGCCCAGAAAAAACAATGCAAGAAAATATCAAAAGAAAAAAAAACAGGTGCATAGAACCGAACAATGAAAAGATAACAGCAATGAAGCGAATGCTCTCAAAACAGCTAATTAGCATTTCGTCAACGGGAATTGATTTGCATATTAAATAAAAGACATGTTTGGGATATTTGTAACTGTGACATACTCAAAATACAACTCACAATATGATAATTACAAAAGGCAAAAAACAAGATTTTAACTTTTATATTCCCTACCATTAATATATAAAGTTCCGTTTTTGAATACTGGCTTGTCACCGCGATTATACACTTCTAACATAATCGGCCGTAGGGCTTTCTTTTTCACATAGTCCGCTTTGCACAAGTCATCAACGGCGAAACCGCTCCTGCCAAGAGGGCAGTATGGACTTGCAAGATATTGCACATAACGACTCTCTGCGCTGACAGGAACTGGCCCATCTGCCCGAAGATCGAGGTTCGTTGCTGAGCACTCAGACGGTCAGAACTTAGGAAGGTGAGCTGAGGCTCTAACGCTAAAGAAACCCATTCTATAAAATCGATGAGTCTAAGTTCCGCCCGTAAAACCCTATGCACTAGTAGGCTATGGTGCCAGTCGAATGACCACACAACGTGCCTTTCCCGATCCGCACTACCTGCCTTAACAAAAGTATGGGTACCAGGATCAGGACCCATTGTCGGTTAGCTTAGCCCCAATGGGGTATCGATTCACGCAACGGAAGGCATTGGACGTGAACGCTCCGAAACCAGGTTCAAGCTGTTTGTCCTTTTCCCTCGAAGGGTACCAATCGCCCCCTCCATCGCCCTCTGATTCCCATCAATAGCCTGGGTCACATGAGGTTCCCAGAGGAGTTGGCCAGCAGGCGTTGTCTACAAGCCAGCAGTGGAAACAATGCCAGGTCAGCCCGAGTCTGAGGGGCTGTGGGGAATACGGAAGAGGACACGTAAGGTAATTTGTCTGGGGAGAGGCCTCCTTCTTGAACCGGTTCAGTCTCTGAAGATCGTGCCGATTCCACCTCGGAACTCGGTGTCGATGTAAGTGCCCCAGAGGGAACACACTGTATATCAACGTCAGTCGTCGTGGTGTCTCAATCGTCGACCCCCTACCTCGAGCAGGGAGTCAGATCGTTACAACTCTTCCAAACTCTCGGATGTCGACCGGAGGAGAGCCTCATGGTGACCAAGCGTAGGGAAAGATTTCTCACTCATAGAATCAAACATACCAGCGTTAGCGGCAGTAAGGGATTTACCCGTCTTTTCGCGATCTTTACCTGCTTTAGATCGCTTGCCTTAGCTTTCCACCCCGCCTTGCAATCGAGCCATATTTTAGGATCCCATAAATCGCAAAGCCCCTCTGAACAGAACCCAGAGTCCCTGACACAACCAAATACCAACATACTTTGTCTTTATTTGTGACATAGGCATAATAGCGTCTGCAAAATTCCGAAAGTGAGATCATGAAAAAAACGAGTAAATTCACCGCGCCAGAAATCGGAATCCGGTGAAATTAAACTGAGCCGGCAATTCAACTAAAAACAGGTAAAAAGGGGGGCCCCTAATAATGGAAAGCCTTTACCGTAATGGAGTCGATAACCACACTAGAAACTCTAGATAATCTCAGTCAGTAACTGTAACCTGCCTCTTGTCGTGCTTGTAGTAGCGGAGTGTGAAAATATAGCTGCCCGTTGTAAGCGGAAACAATAGAGAATGCCGGATCAGGCCTCTTACGCGTGATCACCCTGTGGGGGTGACCTCTTAGTAGAGGCCTTTTTTCTATAGGGAATGCTACCCTAAGGTGTTCTTTGTGAACAGGGTATATTCCCTCATAGTTTCCGATCAAGGTTGTCAATTTTATAAAAACGGCTTTTGAATAAGCAAATACACCTGGAATGATTTGTAATGTTGGTAAACCTAACAGCCTCTGTCGTGACAAGTCATATACTAACCATTAGTATATTCCAGATCAACAAGAACTTTATTAAACTCTGATTCTCCAATAATGGTCCCATACCACCAATCAGTGTTCAAATCATATTGTTGTTACTAGTGCACTGTAATGGAATGGCTCAAGCTAGGTATATTATATATACACGATATTGACGAATATAATTATTTTACACGATGTTCATAGACTCTGGTATTGAATTGAATAATGAATACATGATATGTACGTCTGATATGAAGCATAAATAAGCTGAATATTATTGGATTACCTGCTAAACTACTCGGACATAAATATATACAGTAACACAGACATATGAAATGAGACAGCATCTTCATTGATTTCAACCTCACAACTGACTGACAATATACAAACCACATATTTATAGATGGAACGGCTAGAAAGAACAAAATTACAAAAAAAATGGTCAAAATACGTCATGCTGGCAAAACTCAAAATCAAAATCAAATAAATAAAATCAAACTTTAAGTAAGATAATTTGACCTTCACATGATACCAAATATGTGTATTGTGCAGTTAACAGCGGCCTTTTTCGAAGGGTTGTTAAAAAGAAATAGAACTTAGTAAATTCCTGTCTGAGAAATAAAAAAAGGATATTTTATATCTGAAATTGGCATTTTAACCATTTGAAATATGTGTTCTGCATTCATGCAATTTTGTTTAATATCTGACAATAATCATCGGTTTCATATCAGGTGAATACGTTTACTGTAAATGCTGTAGTTCCTGTAAATGCTGAAAAGCGAAATAATAAATTAGCTATATTTACAGTGTAAATGTTTACTATATAAATTATACTATATCAAAAGTGTGAACATGTTACATAAAATAATTTTGAAAAGAAAGCGGGGAGCTTGCAAAAAAAAAAAAATTGCGGCGATGAATACGATGATGTTTCATTGAACTACAGTCTAGATATTGCTGAGTTATATACGGAGTTATGAAATGAAAGAAGACACCACTACATGAATATTGAAACTCTACAGCACTATACTATTTCATAGTGTACAAGTACCTCAGAGGAGATTTCCCAAGAATATGCACAGTGTGTATGCTGCCCTCTATGTTTTATGAGTGCCCCTGTTGCCCGCTTTCGTTTTCGTGTGAGTCAGGCTATTCACATAGTTTCTTAGTGTATCTTAGGGTGTTGGTTTGCTGTATAAAGGCTAGAAATAATGTGAGGGTTGACTGGATTGCAATGTCAAGAGCTGGTTGATTTTTATTACTTTTCACTTTGTCCTGGGTCTGGGTGGATTGGTACATTTTGGTAGATAAAGTGGGTATGAAAACATGGCAGCCTTATATATAGAGATGTATTGTTGTTCCTAATAATGTGTTAGCTAGCTTACACAATACTTCCAAGCCATGCTTGCATGCATACATGCAGACAAGTACTTTTAATTATAATTTTCAGTAAGGTCCTATTTTATAATGTTTATGGTCAGTAACTTTGAGTGAGTTTCATTGTGTACAAATCAAATTGAAGGTTTGATTCACCTTCTTTCAGATTGCTAAAATGTAACGCATAAAGATTCAACTGTACTAATTGAAATTAAATTTAAAGCGCAGTGGTCGTCGTAACTTTAAAGCGAAGTTGCTTCCAGGCATATATTTGGCATCAGTGCGCAGAGCAGATGATTAATTATCCACCACCCAATGAAACATAGTTTCGCAAGCATAGTTCCGGTATGGTACAAATGTAACCAATTTCCACCTTGTGACAGCCAGCCTGACAACAGTGACAATGATGAAGTATTTTTAAGCAATGACGATAATAAGGAAGAAGGTAGCACATATATCCATTCTGAAACATGTATATAAAAAATGGTGTGATGGTAATATCTCTCTAGTATACCAAAATTGCATTTAAAAGTGGAAAGTCCATCATCTTTAAATTATTCCACTATCTTAAATTTCAACAAGTCATAACATATTGTAGCTTGAAGAGAGAATGTTGATATAATAATAATAATAATAATAATAATAATAATAATAAACTATGATAGCCCCCCTCCCAAATAGCACATTTATAATGACAATATCTCCACAATACAGTGAATATGTATTAGAAAGGCCGCCATTTTGAATTTTGGGGGAAATTTCAACATTCCCCAAGTGTTAATATAGTTTTACATGCTTTCTTGCATAAAATCTAAAAACTTTGATAAAAAAAGAATAGTATTAATATAATGATAATATCTACACAGTATAGCGAAAATATATTAAAAAGTCCGCCATTTTGAAACTGGTCCGCCATCTTGGATATTTTGACAATTTTCAACATGCCCCAAGTCTTAATATATTCGAACATGCTTCCTGGCATAAATTCCGAAGAGAAAACTTTAATAGAAAAAATAGTATAATTCAAAATATAATATCTCCACAATTATAGCGAAAATGTATTAAAAAGTCCGCCATTTTGAAACTGCTCCACCATCTTGAATTTTTGGACAATTTTCAACATGCCCCAAGTCTTAATATATTCTAACATGCTTCCTGTCATAAATTCCGAAGAGAAAACTTTGATAGAAAAAATAGTATAATTCAAAATATAATATCTCCACAATTATAGCGAAGATGTATTAGAAAGTCCGCCATTTTGAAACTGCTCCGCCATCTTGAATTTTTGGACAATTTTCAACATGCCCCAAGTCTTAATATATTCTAACATGCTTCCTGGCATAAATTCCGAAGAGAAAACTGTGACAGGAAAAAAGGCCCAATTTTTCTGGCAAATGGCCTGTCTATATAAATTTTGTTGTTCAGGATTAATTCAAAGTTGAGTTTGTGTTGTTTTCTCGAATTTTCACCATCTTGACCGGCGTTCCACAGCAGCGCACACAGAGCCCATAGAAATACATGTACAGTGGTGCCCGTTTTAGCAACGTGGAACATCTCGTGACGTAGCTCCGCCCCCGAGGATACGGGAATTCTCCTTCCAAGACTCAACACATGTATCAATAAGGTAGACCCCTCTAGGAACAATTGCGAACATGTGATTTCCAAATTGCATCATACTTGCAAATAAACATTGCATGTCTCAATGTGTTTCGTTTCTGCCAAGGATCGAGCCAACCACATAAAACGGGGGTTTCTACTAACTAACTAAATCATAACGGATTGTTTCGAAAAATTGTAGTGGGCCAAACAATGGTCATGAAAAAGTAAGAATGGGTACAGCCAGCCATGCCAATGTGGTGAATGAAATGCAATTTCTTGCATGACTTTTTGCTCAATATTATACAGTGTGTGGTAGCCTATGCCAATTAATCAATGGCGTGGTCACATCATGATCACATACTTCATAGACACTATAACATTACATTACATTAATGAATGCCCTAGACATGGCTACATCCGAGTTCATCATTTTGCCAATGCCATTCTTACAATTTCATTATTGCTTGCTGTATAGACCAGACTATTAATGTACAAGTATTTACACATATCAGCTTTATTTTGGTTTTAGATGCTATTTTATTGAGATGCATCGTGACAACTGTGGCCGTGAAGGACCGGTAGGTTAGGTAATTGTTACTAGTCACACCGTGCATGTGCACATAACACAAATCACATGAGTTCACAGGCCATCATTTATGTACGATGCAATATTTGGTGTTTATGTTTGGCCATTAGATTCCCTGATTCATGACATCATGTGCCAATAAATCCTGAAAATCGGCTTTGCTAAGCGATGAGTTGTTTAGTTCAAAACACTGAATGATCATAGCATGGTGTGCAGAGTTTTATAGGTAAAGCAATTGTTAAGAATATATTAAAATTTGTGGAAAAGGGCAAGAGCTCTTATCTTTAGTACAATGTCTGTACGGCGTCCTGGGCTGGCTAGCAAAATAATCTACGTCATCGAAAGTTGCGTGTACGTGTACTGTAGACAGTTTCCATGACGCTGCATTGCGTGCGTAAAGTCGACGTCACCATTTTTGCGTATCACTATTTCTCCGCTTTTTTGAATAAATAATCCACTTTTTTCTCCTGGGAAAACGTCGTCAATCTTATTTTATTAAGCTGAACTTTGTCTTGACAGCGCAAATTATACCCAAGTAAGCGTCTTTGGTTGATTTCTGGCACCCAAAATTGTTTCTCGTCTCAGTCCTTATTACGTCTCAGTCCTTATTATTATGGTGATCCAAAATTTACCTCGCATGAAAATACGGCCGCCTACGGCGGGTCCTGGGATCATTGCGGCTAGCCTACTATACGGAAATTTTTCGATCCAAGACTCAACACATGTATCAATATTTAAAGGTAGACCCCTCTAAGAACAATTGCGAACATGTGATTTCCAGATTGTATCATACTTACAAATAAACCTTGCATGTCTCAATGTGTTTCGTTTCTGCAAAGGGTCGAGCCAAACACACAAAAGGGGGTTTCTACTAACTAACTAACTCATAACGGATCGTTTCGGAAACTCTACATGGTTACACAGCGAACGACTGAGAAAAACAATGTCGCTGCAATTTAGTCACGCGCATCCGAAACAACAAAAACACAGCCAAGTTCACTTCAAAACACTTTTAACTCACTCGTATCTCTCTCATACGGGTCAGGGGTTTCACCTAATTAAGTCCGAGTCCGGTGAATAGCCTTTATCTCGTCGCCGGCGTCTCGTCGCCGGCGTCTTATACTTATGATCCCGGTCGTCGTGTAACCACCGGTCTCTCCATGTTTTTTCTTTGTTTTCCCGATGTCTTCCGAACCAACCCGAAATTGGTCTCGTAGAGGTTACGCAATCATATAAGAACACGTCGGGTGATAGTGACATAAACACTGCGGTTATAGTTTGTCTGGTGGGCGTTTGTAGTCGATATAAAAAATCACTTCAATGTAGTCCAGCATGTAAACTCACAACATCACCATGTACCAGCTGTAATAATTAGCGGTGCACGAAGATGACTCTCAAAGTTGTTTCCATGGCAATATACTTTAGTACGGTTCCTCGCCGTCGTTGGCTCCATGACGTGTCGCTGTGCCTCCCTACTCATGTGAATATTCAACGATCATGGTTAAATAAAAATCCTCTGTACACAATAACGCCAGAAACAAATGTCCCTATCTCAACGCAATCACGAAAACAACTTGCTAATTATGTCATGTGTAACATTACTTTAATATATACTAGTATATAGATAGTATCCAATTCGAAAAATAAATAAATATAATAGCAGTGACAAGTGAGCTGCAGAAACAGCCGCTTTGTAAAATCATTGCTTCACACCTTTCGAAAAGAAATCCTTTGCTGTTTTAACATCACTTCATCGATTAACGATCCTCTCTAGACGTGATAATTTAATGTCAATAGTAAAAATCCGTCGTCAAAACTAAATAACCACGGCGTCATCGGTGTCCCAATTTTTCTATTCTTATCCACAGGATACATACCTTGGCTACTCTATTGACATTCGTTGTTTATTCTATTTAATCTGGCACTGTGCGCGACACGGAATAAAAATCAGTTGTAAGCACAAATTTTCATATGTATCTATTTTGCTTCCCAGCATTTACAGGAAACCTGTCTGTCCCGTTAGACGTTGTATTGACAATTTTATTATTTCCTAGTGAATTGAAACCAATCCTAGCGATGGGATCAATACTCAATTCAAATATTTCTGTCTCGTATAAATAATAGTATACTTTGTTCTTTGTATGACAAAGTCGGCATTTCAGAGTTCAGACTTATCATCTCGTATTTTTGCTATTTGACATTATGTGTGATATATGGTAATAACAGGTCTATTTCACCATGATTACCAAACGCTTCAGCGTGGTATTAAGTGTTTGTTTTCAGGGGTGGGTGATACCAAGGTGGAAAATGGATGCACATATGGTGTAATTCCTGGAATTGCAATAGAGAGGGTTCAGGCCAAAATACAATATATAGTGTTTCCTTGTTTCGTCTGATATTTCTGTGGTATTCTGCTGCTGTAAATAATGCACAATTTTTTCCGAAATTCAGTGTGTTGTGTACACTCCAGAGTTATTCGTTTTTTTGCTCAAAACACCCCTATTTTTTAATGGCAGAGTCAAATAGTTTCATTCCCACTGGGAAATCTGCATTGTTGCTTTGAATGAGAGCTAATTAAACATATTTTCTAGACCGGCGAAAGTGTCTACAACAGCCAATTTTAACAGCCTGTCACGTGATTTTACTCTGTATGTCAACATGAAAAGAGACTAGTCCATTTTACGCAGGAATAATTGGGAGTAGAATATGTGAGGGATAGTATCAACAGAGATGTGTATACTGAAAAGTAACATCTATCCTTCTTTTTCATCGCTGAACATTTCTGTTTTAGTATACTGGTTTGAAAATGTTGAATTTGCATGATTTGCATGATGTTTTTTCTTAACTGAAACTCCCCTATTGATTGAATGCCGGGTTTGAAGAAGAACGGCACACCAAACGTGGGCACACCACGTGATTCGTTTGAATACAATGGTGAAGGGTTGACACACATTTCTGTTGAAGTTAAAAGTTCCTCCACAGAATTGTGCATTGGCAAACATGCCATGCTTCTGCGGTATTCCACTGGCGGGATGACTTTTGTCGCTGAGCTGCACGCTACAACTTCGTGATGTAACTTGTTAGCAGTGGATTGAATGAATCTTGATTACCGGTTAAAATGTTGCCCATTTGGCGTTGGTAATCATTATTTGGAATAGGGTAACGTCGCAACGTCCCGTTAGACGTTGTATTGACAATTTTATTATTTCCTAGTGAATTGAAACCAATCCTAGCGATGGGATCAATACTCAATTCAAATATTTCTGTCTCGTATAAATAATAGTATACTTTGTTCTTTGTATGACAAAGTCGGCATTTCAGAGTTCAGACTTATCATCTCGTATTTTTGCTATTTGACATTATGTGTGATATATGGTAATAACAGGTCTATTTCACCATGATTACCAAACGCTTCAGCGTGGTATTAAGTGTTTGTTTTCAGGGGTGGGTGATACCAAGGTGGAAAATGGATGCACATATGGTGTAATTCCTGGAATTGCAATAGAGAGGGTTCAGGCCAAAATACAATATATAGTGTTTCCTTGTTTCGTCTGATATTTCTGTGGTATTCTGCTGCTGTAAATAATGCACAATTTTTTCCGAAATTCAGTGTGTTGTGTACACTCCAGAGTTATTCGTTTTTTTGCTCAAAACACCCCTATTTTTTAATGGCAGAGTCAAATAGTTTCATTCCCACTGGGAAATCTGCATTGTTGCTTTGAATGAGAGCTAATTAAACATATTTTCTAGACCGGCGAAAGTGTCTACAACAGCCAATTTTAACAGCCTGTCACGTGATTTTACTCTGTATGTCAACATGAAAAGAGACTAGTCCATTTTACGCAGGAATAATTGGGAGTAGAATATGTGAGGGATAGTATCAACAGAGATGTGTATACTGAAAAGTAACATCTATCCTTCTTTTTCATCGCTGAACATTTCTGTTTTAGTATACTGGTTTGAAAATGTTGAATTTGCATGATTTGCATGATGTTTTTTCTTAACTGAAACTCCCCTATTGATTGAATGCCGGGTTTGAAGAAGAACGGCACACCAAACGTGGGCACACCACGTGATTCGTTTGAATACAATGGTGAAGGGTTGACACACATTTCTGTTGAAGTTAAAAGTTCCTCCACAGAATTGTGCATTGGCAAACATGCCATGCTTCTGCGGTATTCCACTGGCGGGATGACTTTTGTCGCTGAGCTGCACGCTACAACTTCGTGATGTAACTTGTTAGCAGTGGATTGAATGAATCTTGATTACTGGTTAAAATGTTGCCCATTTGGCGTTGGTAATCATTATTTGGAATAGGGTAACGTCGCAACGTCGCCAGCAGAAACCTCCTGGTACTTTGATCTTGATGGTTGCGCCTCCATGGCAATCGCTAGTTTTACTGTGGGGGGGGGGGTCTTCCGAGAGCCCTTCAGGTTTCATAAAACTCTACACCAAGTCCTCTCAATCGTAGTATTCCATGTGATGTACACTTGATATGCCAAAAATGTTGCTGAGCGATTTGAACTGGATAAAAATAGCAGACGAAAATTTGTATACAAAATAAAAGTAGTCCGGTTGCCAATGAAAACAAGCCGATAGGCTGGTTGGCGTTGCTAGGACATGAACGTGAAGCTAACGCCGGTTTATAACTAAAACCGGGCACCGTATACGAAGTTCGCAAAAAACATTCAGTCTGTAGAAGTCACTTTATATTATTGCTAGAACGTATTCTGCCGTTAAATGTATTATTTCCAACCGTTTTGCGATAGTATTTTCTAGATTGGAGGCAGCATTTACATTTCATTCAAAGTTCAAAGTTGCGTTGAGATTACGTTGATACAGTGTAACAATGTCGGCGCCGGTGTGCAACGTAGCCAAAATAAAAGGCATAATCATTTAAACACTGCTATTACAAGACTGGTATTACTGCTCAAATTGACTAAGTGTTCAAAACGTCATAAAAAAAAGACGCCGCCGACGGTGCGCGTCGCACAATCTTTTTGCTAGCTGTCAAACAACTTGTCAAGTCAAAAGATCTACGCGCCAAAGTGAAAAGGTTGACGCGCGAAAAATAAAAGTCAACCCGCCAACCGTCTCCATTCTAAACCACGCCCACAGAATAAATAAGTTTATCTGCGTTATCTGACCGTCAAATGCCAGAAATATGGCTAATACCGTTACTGTCGTCAGTAAAATATTGAAGAGAGAGTCAAAACATCAGAAGAGGTTGAAAATATGATTGTTAACGAAATTATATTGTGTGGCGGTAATCCGATCACTGGTCATTTTTCTTCTTTTCGTGAAATAGCAGAAAAGTTTCGTTTCACCGACAAGGAGATCCGCAAAATATGGCGAAGTGTATTATTATGCAGAGCAAGCAAAGGCAACAGACGATATTACTATAACAATTTGAGCAGTAAAGTTGGCGCGAAAGTATTCAAAAAAAAACAGTTTCTGGCTGTTGCCATGGTAGCTCTGGGCCAGGATTAGTGACGGTACGACCTGCCAGTCATGTATGAACAAAATTAGCCAAGAGAGGAGTTAAAAGCTGTTGCTGGTAAAAAGTTACCCCAACGGGTCCATTTTCTCGATAATGAAAATAGACATACAAAAACAGTAAATTGTTGCCCACATTCAAGCTGAGTGGAATGAGCTACGTCCGTGCTTTTCAATCATGGAAATGTAGGGTGTGATACATTTGGCGTGAAGGTGTTGCCATGGAAACGGTGGTCAGAATTTGTTTTAGGATTTTACAAAAAGTAACTTTGTGCCCACACTCAAGCTAAGTAAAATGAGCTATGTCTGAGATGTTGTATCCTAAATTTGTTGGAGGAGATACATTTAGCGCGAAGCTATCAAAAAATCAGTTTTTTGGCTGTTGCTATGGCAACGGTGGGCAAATTTTTTCTACAGATTTTTTTATGATGAAGGTGTGACCTACCTGCTAAGTTTGAGCATGGATGTACTAAGTACATCCTAGTACATCCATGGTTTGAGCGAAATCGGCCAAGCCAAGACACCCACAAGTGATTGGAAGAGCAATCCCAGTGGAGCGGAATGCCAATACCATGTTCATTTGCATATTTATTTCAGTCGGCAAGTATATTCATGTACCCAATGGTAAAATATCGTACTTCTAAATATAGTTTATTTTTGCTGTTTCGAAAAACGCTACTTTTGAAAGGACTAATTTGTTTGCTCTCAGACCTCATTTGCATATGTGGTGTGGAAATACCGATTTTGATTTCAGGTACGAATCAAAATAAACTGCAGTACATATGTAATAATGTGAAATACTTCATTTTCACTGTAAACATTTTTCCATAAAATAAATTCCAGTGAAAATGCCATTTCCCTCATACTCCATTGAGACTTGACACAGCACAGTGAAAATTGGATTCACACGTAATGCTTGAAAACGAAAATAAATTAAGTGAAATTCTATGTGACTTCATGAGAGTTGTAAATGAACAAATTATATGAAATCCAACCCTACCACTCCATACACAATGTAAACTGCACCCCCAAAACATCCTTTCACCAGTGTATTTTATTTGACTTCAGGAGAAATTGAAATAAACAAATTATATGACAACGAACTTAATTATAATTTCAGCTTCTAGTTCAGCACTGGTTAAATTAACTACCTCGTCTTTATGCCAACTTGAAGTTATTCTTTGCCTACACCAGTGACTTCAAAGTCTATGTTTCAATCCGAGGAATTTCACTTGCAGCTATTAATTGCTTTGGAGTGCCAGTCTTTTATTTTTTATTGTAATGTCAATTTCTTGCGATTACTCGGAACATGAAGCTGTAACCACATACCGTCTAGGTGCTGTAATTAAATCCTTGTATAAGCACTTGTTAGGCAGGCTTGAACAATGCATGTGAAGCCAGCTGAGAGGTATATCCAATCCTATAGATTTCTCATTGTTTGGTAACTATTTGCTGCAAATGCAACAAAAATGAATATAAAAATATTACCCACACAGCATTCTACAGGTTACTTGTATTGAATTAGTGCTTGTGTTGTGTTCAGTTGAAAATGGATGTTATTACCACAAAATGAACAAATCTGCCGTAGGTTTACAAATAAACATTTTACCATTTAATTTGTGTTGTTTATGTTCACTGATTTATACTGTGTCTTTGTTATTATCAAGTGAAATAACGTTGCTGATCGGATCTGCTGCGTGTGCTTACATATCACAAATCAGTCTCTCTACAAGAAGGCCAGTGAAGAAACGCAATATAATATAATATAATTACATTCGTCTAAAAAGAGGGCGGAGCAAGTGGCATACACTGTAAACGAAAAACCCAAACACGCAACTATATACATTGTACACAAAGCGCAAGCGAAAGTCTGAAATAGGGGCAAAGTCCAAACTTTGCATGTAAGCATTTATATACTGTAATGGAGGCAAAAGGTTATCAAATGTACCAGCGCGTACATGCTTCGACTTCGATAGAGTGCTTTCGAATTCCCTTTCTTAGTGGGTGACGGGCGGCTAGAATCAAGGGCACGTGAACATTGCCCTTTCACAAGCCTATATGAGAATAAAAGTATATTTTACAGCAATTAATCATGAAAAGTCGTTTGACATATTTTTACAGTGAATGTTGTTTTTCCATGCTCACATCTAAATTTGCTAAATATCGGTCGATAATACCTTTACTGTGCACCTGCCGTATCAATGAATTCAGAATATTGTACTGGGAATGAAAGGATTGCAAAATCGCGCCAATAACTTGCGGCTATAAAAGAACGAACTAACCTGTTTGAAGTACTGCACCTGAACTGTTGAACATAACCGCGTCATCTGAATATTTATCCAATAGTTTGCGTCACGAATTGTGACTTGTGACCTGACGAATAAATTAACTAGGAATGTTGTCACGATGATATACCATAAACTTTTGGTGAAAATGTGTTTTCAGAAAGATGTTAACATAATTATTGATCATAACTAGTGTATGTAACTAATTTATAGCTGATGAAAACAATAATGTCAGAGTAAACGCTATGGGGACCAGAACCAAAAGGGCGTATGTTCAAATAGGAGGATTGCGGTTACAAATACGAAAGGGTGAGTTTTAAATTTGTAACTATTAAATATGATTGGTTATCTTAACTTTTTCAGAGCATGATCACGTGGTAACCAGAACCCTCGTAAAAGGGTAAAAGTACGTTTTGGGAGCTTTATATTTATATTTTGGAACGTCTTGATAATGATGGCGTGTGTTAACTGACTGATTTGTGTGACTAATTTGTACAAACGAATGTATTTTAACCACATTCATTCACATTTCAAATGTATATGCCCGCCATTTTACTGAGAATTTCATCCTTATTCAGATGTAATAAATTTTCCACTTGTATGCATTTACATAATTTGACTGTGTTTATATTTATTTCTACCGTGTCATACTTGTACTACTCATCCTTGTACTAATGCAAGTGTTGATGTTCCACGAGTAAACGGTGAAGATAGATGATTTAGAATGACTTGATGAGGCATTTGTGTTGGAACAGGAAAGGTGGCGAATGAAAACGACATTCCCACACCTCCTGTACCTGGAAGTGTCCATAGGAGGATGAACCCCACTGGACAAGGGTGAACATATCTGAAAATAGTATGCCGATATCTGATTGTCGGTAATCGTTGGTGGGAAACAGTGTAGCTACAGGAGATGGGGACCAGTTCACAGGTCAAAGCCCAAAATAGACCTAATCGCCAGCTGTATATGTATCTTGATTTACTACGGATAACACTTCAACTACAACTGAAAGTCAGGCCCAAATCAAAATGAACCATATAGTGTACCCTTGCTAGCATACCCAAAGCTAGTTTAGATTTCTCGCCAATTAAACTGTTATATGGTTCAGAGACCCGATGGTTATTTTAAGAGAATTATAGCTCTTGTAATCTCAGACTCAAAAGTTAAATGAATGAGTATGTGATTGATTTGAGGCAGCATTTTAAGGCAATACATGTGAGATGGTCCAGGCAGAACCGACAAGGTGACCAGGTACTTTTATTACTCCCCACAACTAAGTTGAAAATGCAGTATAAAGTCATTGCGACTGAGTTCAGTTGACTATGGAATCAAAATTGGCGGTAAATTTAAGTTCTATAATAATATAATATGGCTCGTCTGAATCTAGCATTCTGATTGGCTGAAACTGAATGAACTGACTAAAATGTCTATCTGGAACAAGATTGCTCGACTGTGAGCACTGTTTATAGCGTGTGTTATCAATTGACCAAAACAATGAAACCTGGTACAAGTATTAATATGAATTATTATTGCTAAAAATAGTAATATATTGGAACGCACACGTACATTGAAGCATAACGTTCGAATTTAACACGTGACGTCGTCGACGCGCCCTTTCCTGCCACTCGCTGTCACTCAACAAAAATGCAAGGAAGCACAACTAGAAACATTGTATTTTACTCTTTTCTCTTTATGTGCGGAAGTATGGTATGTAGTGTATGGCCAGTATTACCAGCGATTTTGAGGTGTATTTCTTGCGTGAGCATAATAATGATGTTGTAAACAGTACGCCCGGATATTATTTCCTGTAATATATGCTAATTTTACCCAGAAAGGTATAATTAAATCCACTACCGAAAACCCTCGTTTGCCATTTATAACTTCTGATTAATATGTAAAAAATATAAGGTTAGGGATGAGCCTGAGGTTCTGCAACCATCCGTGGTAATTCCAGAAAATTTGAAATGCAAAAATAACCTATTACATCAAACAGACTGTTACTTCAGATGGCGTTATTTTGTTACCGGTCTTGAACATCAGTTTACTGAGTCTGTACCTTATGGGAGTAGAGAAATTGAAACTGACATCAATTTGGAGTCCCATCTTACCCCAGAACAAATTGGGGAGGTGAAAGACATTTTGCTAAGATTAGATAAGATTGGCTTCAGATAAATCGATTTTTCCTAAACCTTGTATTAATGGATTTGGACTGCTTAAAATTTCATGTATTGTTCCAATCATTATTTTAATAGATACCATCTTAGCAGGAAGTATTTGTATACCTGACAGAGACTATACATGTTTCATTGTATTATTCAAACTCGGAAATGTAAATTCCTAGATGTACAAAACATTTATTGCATTCATTGTCAAACCTATGACACCGAGTTGGCGCTTGATAAATGTAATAATACAAGATTATATATATATACACCCACCAGAGTATTTATACTGTACAATTGATTGGAGGGCAAAATACCTGCACGCAACCTCAATAAATAGACATAAATATATACCATATACTGAGTCGATATAATACACTACTTGATCAAGTGGCCATGAACTCGTCATTCTTTTTATTATGCGAATGGCATCGTTGGCACACAAATTATCTTGTGCCTGTGAATTTAGATCACAATTTCAGGTCAATGGCCCACCAATCTTGGATTACAACCTAGTTGATGATAAACTGAGCAATTAATTTGTATATGCTATGTAGCGTAAACTGACATAAGCGATCCTAATTAGTTGAATAATTGGGATTTTGGCTGTAAGAATAAAGAAAAATGTTATGTTTATAGTACTCTTCTTAGTAATATGTGGGCCGTTCCAAGGATGCAGATCTTTTGGAGTTACAAGATGTTAATATCTCCAAGAATTGTGCTGGTGTATTTTTCCAGGCCCTTCTTTATGAGCCCTAGTGTCCCGATCATTGCGGGCACTGTTCTAGTTGTCATTCCCCACATTTTGTTGATTTCAATTGAAGGTCTTTGTACTTGGATAACTTTCTTTTCAGCCAGTTTCACAGATGTGTTTCTATCTGATGATACTGTCGATTAGGATACACGTTTTATGTTGCTTGTCCTTGATACCTATGTCTGGACTTTTCACACTTATATCTTTATCTGTTTGTATTGGCATATTCCACATGTCTATTACTTCCTTTACTCGCATATACTGCATCTGGTTGGTGTTCATACCAGTTGTCTGCAGTCTTGATCTTATAATGTCTGCAGATCTTCCAGTGCATGTATGCAACTGCCCTCTTGTGTCATTTAATGTATTCTGTCTTTGCTAATTCAGGACAGCCAGATACAATATGATCTATGCTCTTCTCATATCTGCCACATATTCTGCACCGGTGATCTAGTTGCTAGGCTCTGGTTTTGTGCTGCACCAATCAGTCCTTATTGGTCTTATGTTGGTCAACATCTAATTCTTCTAATTTCTTTGAATACATGCCATGCATTACCCTCTCTTCCCATTTCTTTAGTATTATATCCTGAACATGGTGCTTAGCGTTTTTCTTTACTATCTTTGCATATTTTGTAATTCCCTGATTTTCAATTTGATGGATTTCATTGGTCATTCCCAGCTTCAGTTTGTATTTTCTTGCTTCCTTTGAGATCTAGTAGATTTTCTTTTTTTTCAGCTGGAGCAGAAGGTCTTCAGAATTTGCTACGTATGTGACCAGACCGATGGTGGTTGTCTTAAAGGACATTTCTAGCTGGGTCATGCCTCTTCCTTCTGCTGTTCTAGGTTGGTAAATACGGTCTACATCAGATTTTGGGTGGTTCATTCTTTCCATAGTGAGGAATTTGCCGGCTTTGGTATCTAACCTCTTGAACTTACTTAGTTTACATTTAATAATGTTAAAGCTGCAAGTTACAACTGGTATGGCTAGGATGTTTATAGCTTCAAATCTGTTGGTAGCACTCCTTAAAATCATTCTAATCCATCTGTAATATTCTTTCCTGACTTTTTCTTTTATGGCAGAGTGTTGTACGCCATCTCCTTCATTGATTCCTAGATATAAACCAATGTATATTGAACATTGGCAAGTTCCTTCTGTTGTAGGTCTTTGATTGTTGTGTCAGTTTCAAATATTATGTTGTCGGTTTCGGTCAATCTCCATCGTTTTAAAGTTACTTTGGCACACTTTTCTAGACCGAACTCCATTTTGATGTCATCATTGAAAGACTTAACTATGTGTAGGAGCCTTGTTTATTGATAGTCATATTTAGCAAAGGTTTTGAGAACATCCATGTAAAATAGATGGTTAATTTAACCTTTCTGGAAGTCATATTCATATGTGCTTTTGTTGACCATTGAACTGAAGGGAGCAAGGGCAAGGCAGAAGAGAGGGGGTGATAATGAGTCCCCTTGGATTATTCCGCCTTTGAACGTGAGTCAGCATGATTGTAGTGTAAAGTGGTTTTCCATGTCTTCATGCTTTGTAATGATAAGGTATATTCTGTACATTTCAAGTGTCTTAGTGATCGAGCTATGAGGCAGGCTGTGAAATTATTATTCTTATCATTATTATAACATTAAACAAATAAATTAATAAATATTTTTTCTCCAGTGTTACCACACATAAATGATACTAAAGGGTTTATAGACGTTTACTCATGATGGATGAAGATAAACAAGAAAGAAAGAAACACAAAGCTGGCACTGCAGTCAAACCTACAAAAAACCCTTAATCTGATTACTACAATTTGAAAATTGTGAATGAGAATTTTAGCTCAAATTTAATACAGCACATCCCCCCGCCAACAAATGCGAAACTTCACGCTCCTTAATTCTCGTAGGTGTAAACTAGTTTACATATGTCTGTAATAGAGGGCGCAAGCACACTCATATCGTCAACACAGCTGAGGTTATTAACAACGTTTCTAGACAAGTAATCAACCAATCAATCAATCAATCATTCATAAAGCGCCTGGACCAAAAACTAAATTATATTCAAAACGCTGAGGGATTTATTCCACGCTGTCGACTTTGTTGAATAAATATGTTTTCAGTCTTTTTCTAAGTAAGTTGGCATCAGTGACTTGATGCATGTCAGATGCAAGGGTGTTCCAAAGTTGAGGAGCAGCATATGAAAAGGCACGTTCCCATATGTTTTCAATTTATGTTTGGTGGTGCCGAGAAGGGGCTGTAGGCGAGAGGATTCTCATTGGAAGAACGAAGCGTACGACCGGGTGTATATAAATGAAAAACGTTAACAGAATAATTGTGTACTCAATTTCGTGATGAACAGGAAGCCAATGCTATTTGGATTGTTTGCTTTGATTTTCTCGTACGGATGATGATGATGTTATGGGTACTTCGAAGTAGATTAATGCTATTTCCTTGATATCGTGTTACATCATAACTATTCATATGTTTATCAAGCATTATGCCGATTTTTTGTATATAAAACTACCTCTAATTTAAATATGTAATTGTATATAAATATGAAACACCATGAAGTGTGAAAGGTCAACGCTCGAGAACACGTGTGCTGCATTCACGACTTTTATAGTATGTATAATGTTGCAGTTCACTGCATTCATATATTACCTTACATTATATTATACCATTACTTTTAACTGCGCAGGTCGTGGGAAAATACGTATATCACGGTTTTTCATGTTAAGATGTAGGGTCGAAACGTGAATAAATCGCGGTAGGGGTAAATCCTGTTGTCAACAAGTACATACAACGTTTCGAGTGCACAAAGTTTTTGATGCTCTAAAATTATTTCAATGAAATTGGGATAATAGATCACTGTCAAAGTCAGGTATACCACTCGATTTTACAGAATCAACTCACTCATCCTCTTGTTTATATGCCGTGAATTGCGTAAACTATTATGGTATATCTGCATACGGTGGTAGTTTAATGCCTCCCTGTCTTTTAAGAAAGTGACGTATATTAGTTGCGTCGTAACAGTTGATATAGAGAAATGTTCAGCTAATCGGATTGCTTTTTCTATCTAAAAAGGAATACATGTATGTAAACTATACTTTGATTTTCATTTATTCGAGAGGGATCTAGACGCATTGACCCGGAAACATCCACTGGTGGCGCTGTATAGTTTTGAAAGCTATAACCAATCATAAATTGGTTTTGTATCAGATGATCTAAATATTATATATAATAGAAAAACAGGGAGATATATAGAGGATCTCCAATGAGTGACCGTGTAATATCGGATTTATTAAACGAGTGTAGTAATTTTCATATGTTCCGAGCCTTTGGAACATTTGGCTTTGAATTACAACAAAAAAGAATACATGTGATAAATAGGATCTCAAATTCGTGACCAAAGGCTCGGAACATATGAAAATTACTACACTCGTTTAATAAATCCGATATTACACGGTCACGAATTTGAGATCCTATTTATCACATGTATTCTTTTTTGTTGTAATTCAAAGCCAAATGTTTCCACTATCGTCGGCAGCCGAAATCGACAACGCAAACACTGGGCGCATTGATTCAGTCGAACAAGTAAAAGTGAAGAGTCATTGAAGAGACAAAAGCGATCAAAAAAAATTTTAATAAAAGTCCAAACACCAACCTAGTTAGAATACAAATAAACAAATTACATTATTTTTAACTTAAACACTTAAAGCGAAAAACGAAAGCAGTAAAAACTATTAAATACATCAAAAAGCTGTAGGAACTACAAGTATTTATCGGGGTTTTCCCCGTCACTCCATGACGTCATTGACATGGTTTTCCCCGTCACTCCATGACGTCATTGACATGGTCCACGAGATCAAACATGGAAGTCAACGCTGCGTCGATTGAAAGTTATTATTTAGTTCTCATCTGATGACTGAGAGGAATCAAACACATATATTCGACGTCTTTTCGGTGGAATTGTTGAGCTATCATTATGGCAATGTTGTAATGTACGTGTACATTAAATACTTCGCCGGAAATGGGGCCTCCAAATATCGGTGTGGATTGTGAACTCAAGGTCGGGGCATGATGGCTGATATTGGTTGATGTCAACTGGGACGCGATGTTACGTTGTGGCTGAGGTTGCATAACAGAAGGTATTGATGTTTGGCTATTTGATGTGCTATAGTTAGGGGTGGCTACTTGATTATTTAAAATGCCAGAAATTTCTCTGTGTTGGTTTTCTGATATAGTGCTGTAGGCATTGACGGACTGAATGTTACGATGACCGGAGATCTGCATTATTTGTGTCGGTGGTATATTTTGGTCACTTAATGTAGTATGGGTCGTCACTATTTATGTATTAAACCAGCTGGCCGTAGACTGAGATATTTTTTGAAAATAGCAACTGGACATCTTCTGGGATTCGCAGGGACGTCCCACATATTTGGCTTCACTTTTCTGGTATCCCTTGGATTTTCTCCAGTCCGAATTTTAGTTTGCCGTTCAGAAAACTCAAGATATTCACGACTATCAGTACATAGGCTCACATCTCCCCAACACATGTTACGGTGCTCGGTATTACCCCTCAGACCAAAATGTACTGTGTTATAAAACCACATAGTATTTATTATGGCTTCATGACTGTGGGACCCAAACTGTCCCGATTCCCACAGAATTTCGATTTCCTCATCTGTAGCCGCCTCAGCTGTTCGCGGTAGGTTGCCCTTACCATCTTTCTTTAATTTCTTCTGTTTTGCTTTTATTGTTTCCCGCACCTCATTAAACTCAATACTACTGATCAGTGAATACATGTATTTGTGTCGTTTCAGGTAACGTTCAAAGCTAGAAAGCATAGATCGTAAGGAAGTAGGCTCGTAGTCATCACCGCTTGGTTTACGGACACTGATAAAAAATTTGCATAAAATTGTTTAAATAGAGTTTTCTTGGCTGTGTTTTTGTTTTGTTGAGTTTCGATTGTTCTTCTGACATCGTCATCGGTGACTGGCACAAATCTACATGGTCGTGAAGGCCCGGCCTCGGCGCCGTCGCTGTCAGTGGTCTGTGCTATCGCTTCACCCAAGGAAGCATTTTCTGTGACGAAAAGAAATGTTACATTTGTTATTATAAATATAAAAATAAATTCATGTTGTGGAATCATTTTATTTAGTACTCGCAGTATTGTGATGTGTTTTTACCCAATGCATTATGCGAGCATACAATACGCCGAGTGATCATGATCTCAGTATATCAGTTCTGACGAAAGAAAAAAACGTAAACGTACCTTCACTTGGTCTTTCTTGCTCATCATTCATAAATTCTGTCACGTCTACATCAAAAGTATTGACTAAGTCGCCCATATGTATCATGATTTCGAACGTTCGATCAGCTGAAAGTTTGTTTACTTTGAGATGCAAATTTGTACGATTGACAGCAGACGAAACATTATCATGCCCGAACTATTTTCGGGTTGGGAGAATTGAGACTGTGATTAATATCTTTAATATTTTGTTTATTCAACAGCGATAAAATCAGAGATTATATAGAATCTAAAAATCTAATAAGTATAATATGTAATAATTTCTACATAATTTGTCATTAAAATCTGCCTCATCATAAGTGTTGCACAATTCAGTACTAACTTTACTGATTAGGTCAAAGGTGAAATTAGGTGTATTGGCCAATCACATCACAGACTTAAAGTGTGACGTCACTTTCAAAGTGTGTAATACCAAAAATATCACACGGGTGTTATTACACCGAAAGTGCATGATACATGTGATAAACAAATATATTAGTTAATAAATGAGCAATTCAAGCCATCCTGAAGAGACTGTATGGAGAGATAATTTTACGCTTCCCGACTCTCAATGCCGGATAATCCACGGCGCGTAAGCATCTGGGAACTTTCTATTCAATGCGAGTTTGGTTTACCAACCCTTGTATAATGTGTGATGATCCGGGCTCAATTCAACACATTTTCTTTGATGGACCATGCAATATCGCCCTCTTGGCCAATTTGGTCCTTGTGAGGGACACCCATAGCATTATTTTAAACTCATAGTTGCTGTCGACATAGGAAGTAAAGTAAGCAAATAACACCGAATAAACGGCAAGGTAAATACTACGTCTAATTATAATAGTAAACACGTACCGCGTGCGTGACTCGAACCGGTGCTCGCGTACGGCACCTAATCGCCTAGCTTCATGCCACGCTGTGTGGCGCGGATCGCGTGGACGGGTTTCATGTTCTCTGCACTAAAAAGCTTGGTTATTAAGCATCCTTTTTTGAGGATGCCCGGTGGCCGAGGGGAAGACGTGTAGTGGCATGAAGCTAGGCGATTAGGTGCCGTACGCAAGCGCCGGTTCGAGTCACGCACGCAGTACGTGTTTACTATAATTAGACGTAGTATTTACCTTGCCGTTTATTCGGTGTTATTTGCTTCCCATAGCACCATGGTGGTTTGTATTGCTGCCTGCAGACAGATCACGTGTATTTTCTTCCAGCAATCTCGAATCTTTAACTCACATTTCTAGATACAACAAACGTTATGATCAGGGGTCATTTGATTCTCGAGCTATTTTTATAAATATAAGCTTTTCATACGGAATATATACTATTATAGTCAGCAATGACAATGTGTGGGTCGAATACATATGTGAAGAATGATGTTTCAAGATAGTGGGAAATAAATGACCTTGGCTTTGTTGAAATTATAATATATGTGTCTCAACACATTTGTTGATCTTATCATTTATGAGGATAAATGGAATAGAAGCCATGTAGTGGATTCATTAACTCCGGTTGAAGGTCATGTCTGAATTAGTGAACTGTTCCCTTAATGTAACAAAAGGAGCTAATCTAATAGAAGTCTATACAAGTATTAAAGTATACCAAGTATTAAAGCAAGTGGAGTAGCGGTTTTCCGGAAGAAGTCAAAAATGGCATTTTCACGAATTGACAATTGAAGATATCGTCATGCAATATGCAAATCTGATAGAGGTCCTACCAAGTATTAAAACAATTGATCTGACAGTACAGGGAAGGAGTCGGAAATAGAGTTGTTGACGGACGACGAATACATAATACGAACAACTCCGCTCTGTCATCTTTGAAGCGGAATGGTATCCTGATTAAAACCCCTACTTCTATCCATCAAACAACATTAAGCATTCCAGCCAACCTACACTAATATGTCTGTGGCTGTGTTTAACACGATTAACTTTCAACCAAGCCAACAAGAAAATTGCAATGACATTTGTATGTAATCATCATGTGATTTTTTAAATAAAATATTACATGTTATGCATGTCTTCTCATCAGCTGTTGTATTTAATAATTAATTCCAGAGATCGACCTTGATGTCCCTTGCTAATTACACTATTCACAACGGGTAAATGTTTGCCTACTTATCCGTCATCAACGAATTCAATTGCGCGTCACAGTGCAAACCACGCTATGTCTCAATCTCTTCAATCGAATGCCGAAATGGGATTATAGCGAATCGAGGTTAAGTGTGTTCATTTGTAAAGCCCGATAGACATGGGTACTTTCGAAGAGGCCACTGAACATTTTTGTGAAGTGAATATTTAATAATGTTTTTGTCAAGATAGTTTCAACTTACATAAGGTCAGTAAATTGGCATGTCATTAAAATATATCATTTTGTAGTGAGTTTATTTGATATCAATAACGATAACGAGAAACTAGGTATTTCGCTAATTACTTTGGGCATTTACAGTCGTACCCCCTTTGGCAATAAATGGATCATTCCACGAATCCTAAGTCGCTCATGCAATCATTGTTTGATATAAAAGATTTGCAATATGGATGACATATGCGACGTCCAAATCAAATGCGGTACATATCGAACAGAAAATTGATATACGGTTTTCATAGGTAAGTGAATCAATACGGTGCGATATCAATATTGCATATATAGAACGTCAGAGCAATATCCGATAGGATTCCTAGAAGTTAGAATTAGTCTCATTGCTTGGAAAGCTAATGCAAAATGTTACCAGTGCCATCTCGTCCGTCTTTTTTGTACCTACAACTGATATTAACTCCGTACAATATAAATAGATGTTATTAAATTCAAAATGTATGGTATTTTTTTATAACGATACGACACCCTTACTCGTGACTGAGAATATTAACACTCAGCTTAGCAGAAATAATTTCGGAAAAAAACACATAATATTAAATAGGTAGTGTTACATACTGCATTGTTACATCAACCGTGTTACATATTTATTTAGATTATAATGTAAAAAAGCATGAGAGATGAAATTGGTATCTTACAACTCACTGAGCTTGACTAGAGATTGCTTTCTGAAATGTGTCAAGTGCGTAATGACGTTTTATATAACGCTGATATTACGTATTAATATGTCAATGCATGTTGGCATTGATTTCCACATCAAAACATTGTCCGTACGTGTTACTACTGTACTTTGGGTACGAAACGCATATCTACGTTGTCTGTGGTCGCGTTGCTCTCGCTTGTCACCGCTGTAGTAGTACATTGAGTAATATACATGCCGCGTATATTCACATATATAATTGACGTGGTATCAACATGCCACACGCTTTGTCATAAAATTATGTACTTTATTACATTTTATCAACTTTACAATCATTACAGTCAAAGTCCTATAATAAACATATACATGAACCAACCTATTGATTATTAAATGAGTTTGCCAGTTTATTATTATATTGAGTTTAAAATCCGCCCACAAGAATGTAAGTGTGCGCGCGTGTGTGTGTGTATGCATGTTTTGTATTTCGTTTCGCCGTGTTAGTCGATATTAGGTTAATATACAGTTCGTGTATACTATGTTTGGCTGCTCCGATTTGGTAGACAGTAGGAACAGTGTTCCCATTGTGCTGAAAAATGCGCAAACAGTCTGCCGTGATATCGAATATCGTGGATCTGCTTGAGGCGTATTGTTATGTCATGGTTCTTATATATCAGGTGCGAATTATATTCCTGGGAGACAATAATTGAATTTATTGGTAACCCCTCTGTTATTTGAGAGTATTTGTGATTGATTCGAAGAATAAGCATTTAATCCTGATAATATTAGATCAACTACTTTTCCTAGCAATAAATACATATTTTGATCTACGAAGTTGTTCAATAGGAACAAATTTGCAGTCTTTATACATCATTTTTGTACATTGAAACTACGTGTCCATACGGTAATCTGGCGTATAGAGGTCAATCCTGGCCCAAATGACTTCTATGGAATTTAAATGGAAAGGTGATAGCAAAAAGTATCAGTTGTGTCAACGTCATTTTTTTTTCTCATTAACTTGACGTTGACTTGACTTGGCGTAACTTGACATCTACGAGGTTATTCAATTGGAAAACATTTGCAGTCTTTACCCACACATACACGATAGCTATTACATTCATGTATTGAAACTACGTGACGATACGGTAATCTGGTGTATAGAGAGGTTAATCCTGGCCCAAATGGAAATGTGATTGTAAAACAAGTGCCGGTTGTGTCAACGTCAAGTTGTTTTCATTAACTTGACCCGTATTAAAGCTAATCTGTCTTGCTCAACTTGTTATCAATTTTTACTGGCAAATATAAATCGTTCTTGTATTTGTGTGATAGTGTCATGGCCATCAACTTCAAACAAGCAAAGGACATTCCAATTAAAAGCATGTGTGTAATCTCACTCTTTAAATACATTGCTCCCAACTCACCGTACAAGTGTGTATAATGTGAAATGGCAAGAAGTGATGATTTAAGAATATAATATAAACAAGCAATAATACAATGAAAAAAACAAAAACATCCACAGTTTGAGACAGGTCGAAAAGTTTTCTTCGTCGTAAAAAAACAGGATAAACTGGCTGATAATTACAAAAAAATAAGTCCAATACTGCTATTGAAGAGATGAAAATATGCTTTAATTTTTAATATGAATAAAGATGCCAAATACAAATAAAATGATACTGCTTCTTTTTCTGCACATTTAATTGACAAACCGGCACAATGAGTAGTGTGTGCCACACATATCTTGATTGTCTCTGATTGTACTCCATCCTAACTAGAATTTTAAGAGTGTTTGAAGTTCATGAATCCCGAATCGACTTCGTAACACCACCATCACCATTAATGTATGGGGTAATGACTGATTTAATAAGTGCTTAGAATTTGAATTTGTTAACAGGTGATTACGTAAAGTCTACGTGTCCCACACACGTTTTACCTATTTAATAAACCCACAAAGCACGCACTTTTTATAACCAAACTTACAATGATTACTAGAGGTCGATATATATATATATATAAGTTGCCACGTTTGCTTGAAGTATTATATGGTGCAGCACGCGATAACACTCTCCATTTGATGTCATAATCGATGTTATTGTCTTTTAATCACCAAGCGCATTTCCTGAAATGTGCATTTTTAATGATTGGTTGCGTTGCAACTTACGCATAGAGAGAAATATATTATAATTTTCCAACCATAATTCCTGTAGTTTAAATAAAAGAAATGAGCTTTTTTCTTTCTGTAGCTATGGAACAACTAGTTTTAATATCGTAAACCCACCTAATTGTTATGCAAATCTGTAGCACTTATAACGTAGTCTGTGTCAATGGTTTATTTAATAAAGTCTTAACTCCTGATGAGTGAGGTACTCCATGTACCTTACGAAACAGTACTGTAGAGTCAACTTTACTCATGTAGTCGTGTCTTAATTTTTTCTCTGTCCACGTATGTAAAACTGCTCTACAAACTCATCGCTTAGTATCGAACACTCTCACCTGGAATAATCGAATACTTTCCTATATATATATATTTGGAAAGCGCGAAAATAATTATTAATTCTTTTATTGCAATGATATCATTACATAATTTTTTATTTGATGAATTCAATGCCATTTTGGAGTGATGCATTGTTAATATTCATCACACACTGTGGGCCATACATTACATTGTATACCACTTAATATTTTGATGGTAATCAAATAAATTCACTACCAGTACTTAACATAATATTCCTGTATACCGTGTATTTAGGTTCGATGTATCATCCTCTGGACATAATGCATCATTCAAATTGAAATTGACATTTGTTGTACTTTCCCATTATCTACCCATAATGCCAATGTCAGAAGAATGTTTTCAAATACCTTTGCCCTTCATCTACAAGTATTCAATAATGTAATTGAAAAGAACATTTCATTGGATTCTGCCATTATCTTGTCAGTAACAATATTCGTTATTTATCACATGTCCGCGATCGTCGAGTGCATATAACTACTAGACAGAAAAGATATTGTCAGCATGGACATATATCAACGTATGACTCTGATCGTCATGAATAACTTTTTGAATTTTAAGCTATATTTATTACTATTGTTCATGATCTTGCGTATTGTGATTGACATTACCCACCTTAATACAACTATTTTTCTACCATATTAACAATTATAAATAATCTTTCATGTTTTGGAAAAGAGACCGAACTGAATCGAGTCAATGACGAAAAACATTTCACTTTATTGCTGTCTCCTTGGTAACCAGATGTAAAATATGATCGATTCTTTTTTGCCTGATCTCTCAAAAATTCTAACCTTCTTGATCTTCAATTATATCTTTTTCATTTAATAGTAGTCCATGCTGGATGTTTGGCGTTATCAATCGGGAATGATTTTCATAATTTTTGTTTTAAGAGAATTGGAACATGTTGAGTTATTTGTCTCTGCAAGAAATTAGTCCTTGTTATCAAGGCACCCACCCTGAACCCACTCATAAGTAAACACACGGTGGCAAAAACATAGTCTCATTGGCAATTATTTTTGCGACCAATGTGTATTTATTCAAAAACACACTCTCTTTTGGTATTTGTTTCGAAGATGAATACTTTAAATGACAAGTTCTTATTCTTGGTTCAATAATTTAATTACCCACATTAAACCCATAGCATAATTGCCATAGAAACATGGTTAAATCGTGTGCACGAGCTGTATATGTTTATGATCAATGTTCTTATTTGAAAAATGAATATGACAATCGAGCAATTAATGATACACATACTCAATTCATCAGTATAACTCTCATAAACTAGCTAGTCATCCGCTAATTGTGTTATTTATCTGATGTATAATTTGTGAGTACCAGCCGTCTAATACTGCACTTGACCTTTCGAAGTTCAATATTGTACGGTTGGTATAGTACAATAAGAACAGTTATGGTTAATGGATATTATTTCAGTACATAACTGAAACAGTTGTTGCATATTATATATTTAGTAATATTTTTTTTTAAATATTCCGTGTATTCAAACTAATCCGTGCCAGTCTTATGACACACGTTTCGCGAATTGAATTCGTTACACAAGGTTTAATATGACGTATACGTATTAATGAGATGATTATACTTGTTGTAATGAAGAGATATGAATTAAATATTTGCATCGCGGAATACATTCACTCACACTTGACATAAAATATTGACATTCTTTAATAATGTTTAATAACGATACACGTTTGCATAGTAACATCTAGCATATATAATTAATGAGATATATGTAATCTGTTATCGTCTCATTACTTGAATAATCATTGTTTGTTAAGTACACAGTTTACACATTTTCTATATTATCATCTACTGAATCATTTGAAGGGTCATACAAAGTATGCAACTTATTGCTAACTAACGAACATATTGTATACCAACCCCATATGTGTATATATATAGTTTAGCTCAATTTAAACTGTTTTGATTTGACTTTGAGGTCAATGTATTTCCCTACCTTTTTTAATAATATTTTGTAATATTTAGCTATATTGCTTATCTATTTACTAGTATAGAATTGTATACCTCTGCAAGAAGCACGTTGCCCTGGAAATGCTCAAACATAATCACAAGAAATAGTAGTAAAATCCTTCAACACAAATTGACTTGAACTTTTCTATGAGCTAACATTTTGGATTTGTTCTTTACTTAACATACATGTTTATTTTCCTTTTGCCACTCATGTATGTTTATTTAAAAGTCAGTGACTTAGTAAGTCTTTACACGAGTGCCGTGGGTAACATGCCGCGCCTGCTGTAGTGAGAATAAAGAATGAAGGCCCAACATATTTGTTGAGGTCCAAACAACAGTGAGTGAAGTTTAACGTACATATAGGCCGACACAAGAACCCGGCGTTCACACTTGAAAATAATAGTGGCGTTGTTCCCTGCTGTTAAATATAAAAATTAAGTATACATGTATTTGTCAATGTCAATAAAAATAATTGTTGAACGAGTATTGTTATTAGACTTTACATGCTGACTGGCAAACACACGACGTCACTGTGCGACGGCCTATAATTGTGTTGTTCAACTTAATTACTCATATTAAGTTTAGATCGCTGCAATGGTTTGTTCAGGTTGGGATACATGTAACGTGAATAAATGCGTTCATAAAAACAAAAAGCAGCATTATATTTTCATGTGCTAAGAAACTACTTTTAAATGCCATATATAGTCATGCACGTGTTTTTGTGAATTTGTATGTCATATATAATGCCACGTGTGATGCTAATGGCATAGACATAGTAAACGACTAGATAATTCCAGCAAGAAATCATTCATCACAATACGTTGTTCGTGCGCTATACAATACATAATACCATATTCAACCAATCTTGCCTTTCTGAAGTTACTCTTACCGCGTGTCACATCGAGTGAAAGGGACAAAGACTATGTTTGTACGACATTCATAAATTCTTTAACTATTTTTTTTTCGATTCACCGGCATAAATTGTTCACGCATCATCGCGCATTGTTTTGTGCAACGTTCTTCTCGGGAAGCACGTATTAGATATTATACTAGACTAATGCCGTGTCACCACTGTCAGACGTATGGACGGGTTACCATCAACATTATGCACATATTTACTACTACAAAGAGATGCTTCACGAAAAGATACATGGACGTACGAAGTTGTGTCATGATATCGTTCTTCATAAAACATAGTGCCTACCAAACATAGTGTATTTATTTAACAACTGTTGTAAAAGAGTATGTATTTTCCACATTTGGTTCTCCATTTTCATCATGATACTTTCGGTCAACCATTGATTTGTACAGTGGCATAAATATTAGATTATTCAAAGAAACACAAGACAGGGTCCAGTTTTGGATCGTACCACTATCTAGTTTAAGGAGCTGTGGGAACGTGAGATTGTCGTTGTACTTCATTATAAAGGTTTTGCATATTTAGAAAATTAAATAATATTGTCACATTTGTATCAATACATTTACCACCACAATTGCGGTATATTAAGTAATTACTACTAGTAAACATCGAGTAGTTTTGTCCTTGCCTTTCCTAGCAAACAACTCCAATGTTGACTCAATTTGCATTTATCTGATCGTAGTATGTGTTCAGCATAAGGTATTTATTGTTGACGCAATACAAACGCTTTTATACAAAATGTTATACGAACTAAACACTTGCCAGTATGTCAATAAAAATACATACGTCATTAATTCGTGAGATCACAAGACATTCAATTTAAAATTTATTTTGGAAATTTTTCAAATAATTCATCATTTGTATGTATAGAGTGAGTTCGCCACTCCCAATGTAAGAAAAATACCCCAACGCCCTAGTGATGTAAATGGTTTTGCTATTCAGAAAAAAACATCAAGAATATAATTCTCTTTTCTTCCCATTTATAATCTATGCACAACAAATATGTATATGTATACGAAAATACTATTACATTGGCGTAGCTGATTCATTACTGCTAACCCTTGATACAGAATGTAGAATATAAATGTTGTTATCACCTCGTACTGAAGTGGGTTCAAGATATAGTTATTACTTGCTTTCTTCACATTTACCCTTCGTGACCTAATATGTTTACTATACTAACTGTATAGGTTGCAAAGTAGTAACAACTTGAAATTTTAATTCATGAATATATTATGATTACGCCGTATCATTACACACATTCATCCTAAAACATTATTTAAACTTATTTAGATATCGCGGGTCATTTTCAGCTCAGTAAGCTGTTTATTTTTCTTCTTTTCTGCTTAACGTAAGGTTTTTTACATCATTTATTCTAATATAAACAACATAACATAAACTAAATATGATTGGACAGGTTTGAACAAGGCGAGAATCTTTTAAACCATGCCTGATTCGGTATGTTGACGTTTTTTTGCTATACTGGTTACATTTCGTAAACGTCAAACTGATGTACATTTCCTGCTACTTTGTATTAGGATGATTAGACATTATGGGCACACGTCAATTTTGATTTGACGTAGTTCTTGAAATGTACGACGTTGGATTGACAGGCCAGGTTTGATCGTATCGATGTCAATAGATGGTACCAGAAATAGAAAACAAGAATATATCAGTTTCAACGTCAGTGTCAGTGTGTGAACTCACGATCAACCCTATGGGACTATACTCTGTAACTAAAGCGATTGTTCAGATTAGCTATTAATTAGGTGTGACGTGTTGTGTTTAGTGACGGAATTATCTTGAAATGGGTAAATACATACTAAAGGTCAAGCCGTTGATATCTCTTCGAGTTTGTTTATTACTTTTACCAATCGCTTAGGGCAAAACGTCCTTACGGATATCTTGCTCTGTCGCGTTATCACGCGACGTATATGTTTAGCCGACCGTATGCACCCGTTCAGGTTTGTTTCATTGCTCTTCCGTACAAGATCCGTGACGGTGACTTCCGTGCGGGTCTCAGAACAGTCCATGAGTTATATTAATACACAAGTCACGGACACGTTCCTACGCTACGAGTTTCTGGCTACGGTAAGTTAATTTCGTACGTATTTTTATGATATATATTAATCTATTATATATTACATTTATTGTTCAAAAATGTTATGTTAGTTGGAAATGAACGTAGGGAATGAGCTGAATGTGTGTTAACTTATGTTGGATTATCTATCATGAATGCCTAGCGTTATATCAGTCTACAAATCGTACATGCGATATACTTCTCTTTCCTCATAAGTAGCTTACTTTTACGTCCTCGTAAATGAACCCAATCGTGTGAACACAACGTGGAAATTAAACACCGTCAATTTGGAGTCCTATACTGCATGTTGGTGTTATAATTAACTGTATTCACGTGTAACTCTCATAGTACTAGCTCACAATATGTGTCAAATCTTTAGTTTGTTGTACACAGCTGTATATGGCGTGAAAATCATACTATGCTGTCTGTTTTGAACACTTTTATATAATTATGATGTTTAACATAGCACAAGATTTTGTCAAATATTGATTGATAGGCTTGTGTGAATGCAAGATTAATAACGGGCGCAACTTGTGCTGACGGTAAAACATCGTAAAAGAAATATATCGCCGATTACAGATGGTTATTATTGCCAATTTAATTGATTACCATATTACTCGCGTAATTGCGATAATTGTTTCGGTTGATCAGGTTTCACCAATGTATCCTAGGGTGATTAAACTTGTCTTTGGAATGTGCCTAATTTAATGAACAAAACCTTGTGGAAATGGTACGGTTAAACACTGTATTAACTGACTAACTGTTTTTAAAGAGGACAAGCTAGACTACCATATCAACTATAGGAAGGGACGTTTATGTATAGTATAGTATAGTGTAGTATAGTATAGTGTAGTATTGTTATTGAAGGTAAAACTTATTTATAGAAAATAATCACAAGATTTCAAATTGCAAATTTATTTTGTATTGAATAAGAGGTAGTTGTAAATCATTACACTTGCAATTAATTTCACATAATGATATAACTGTGGTATAGGTTCGATTAAACTCATTCAATTGATTTATTTGTTGTGGCGGTAACGTAAATATTATAGCTGAACATACAGTTTGGAATATGTTGCAAGCATAAAACCCACACCAATACAACGTCATCGTTAGAGCGAGAAAAGCGCGCATCATATAACTAAGTCAACACATCTATACTAATTATTTACGCTTTGTAAATTAGCAACACCAATTCGTCTTCTTGTTGTCACCGTTATATTTTGATTGTTCACATTGATTTGACAATATCACGCAAGACCTCATGATGCATTTATTATTTAAGAACCAGTTCACTCTAATAACTGCATGAATCAACAACAATGTATCCAGTCATATCTAAACTACACGTTTATTATATTTGCAGTATTGATGAAAGGGTCAATGTTAATCCAAACTTTATTTAACTATAGTCACTATATTGGAACACCGCAATACAATGTTCGCAAACGTACTTTCAACATATGCAGTATTGCACTGAAAACTATCGCGCATGAATTGATAGTGAATCTGGAAAAAATATAATTGTTACAAAATTAATTTTAAAATACAAACTTAACTTATTGTAGTAATCTGGACGTTTTTCACAGTCATTTGTTATCTTGGGTATGTATGCCGTGCAATCATTGTGAAATCATGCGATCAAACTATGTACAATGTGAATATTGTGTCCATGGTTACTATTTCCCCGTCATTCGGTATGCAAGGGAACGTGTGCACTATACTATAAAAACGTGGCAAAGCGTAAAGAGAACATTTCTCTTCTACTGTTTGGAAAATTGAGTCTGTGGATATTTCATTATTTAAAAACGACATTCCTGTTCAGAAAGTTGTGTAACTGTTGTTTCATTTAAGTTTATTTTAAAGCAATCAAGATGTGCCATTAAAGCTATATTTTCTGAAAACTCTTTTATATGAGCCCTGATTGCCACGGGTTAATATAAACTTCAGAAGTGCACTGAAGAACACAGTTGAATACGTGCCTTACTAAACTCATATAATGTGTTTTCAATTATATTCCATGCCGGCAATTCAACCACAACCTACACAGGTCGCTAAGGACATAAATACACGCGGTATTTTTACGTCTTGTACCGAGATCACGACCTTTCACATAGTTCATTAATCGCACACCACCACGTCGTTGCTGTGTTTGTTTGGCTCAGTCTGAGCGTATGGAACTTGCTTCGAGTATCGGTCGACACAACCCTTTTAGCCATACCAGGCCTAAGTTGTGTCTGGGTACAACCGACGTTCTGTGAAATATATTTGACCATAATACTCGAGCTCACGATTGAAAACAGTGGAATTAGATGTAACGATTCGGGTAAGATGGCTTTCTAATCTCATCTTCGTTCTCGACTATATAATAACGAACTGTGTTCTCGAATATTATAAGAACACACAAGTTATATATAGTCAATATGTAATCAATTTGCCAGTGTAATTTGCCACTGACTGTATACCGTGCCACTTACAGAAACAACATTCCCATCAATAATAAATATATCAATTATAATAACCGTTTTGTAATTATGGCAGCAAAATTCATTCATTAAAATTGATAATAATATATGCATGGTCATCAGTTGTATTACAACTATCGCCGTGGTTGACTGAAAATATATTGTGAACATTACCACGATAAACTAAGCTGTTACAAAACCTGTTATGTGTGACATATTTTCATTCGAGCGTCAAGGTTCTCTGTTTCATAGTGTATATAATATTGAGTATAATATTGACCAGTATTCAGTCCCCGTTGCTGATACTAGGGAGAATATTGTAATTATAAAATTATAATAAATTGCAATATACAGTATGGGTATATCTATATGTATAATATATATGATATATAATAATCATTTTATTTGATTTTGCTTCTCTAATAAGAATCGCGTTTCACAATGGTGGTCATTATTTGAACAAAGTCAAATAACATGTGTAAAATTGTAAAACAAGTTGTTCGGTATTGTTGCTTTAAAACAAGTGTCTAAACTATCATTGTATAGGGCAAATATGCCACTTTCCGCTCATTTGTTTGTGGACAATTTTCACTATATAAATAACTTAATTACGCGCTCGAGTGAAACACCATTTAGATAATGGGTATGTTTTCATAAATGCAATTAATATTAATACATTAAATGATTAAAAGTTTAACCATTCCAATACTAAATTACCCTAATTAGGTCAAGTATTTCATAGATCAACATAGTTTTCACAACCGAATGATACACACCACAGCTGAGCACGTGGCCTTCTGCAGGATAACAAGCAACTGTTTGTCAAGTCTAATGGATTCGATGGCTAAAATTAGCAAAACGACTTAAACAAGTATGTGATGCGCTGTATGTATGTTGACTCGTCTTAATTAGTGTATCCTTATCATGTGTCTTTAATGATCATATACACCTGTTATGCGCAGATGAGAACTTCGGTCTTCTCGGTAACCTGTTTTTGCCAACTATATCCCCCGCACATTTAACGTTTTCGTCAGTATATGATTGAATAACTGATGGTTCAGTGCTCACATTTATCATCGCCTTTCTCAGATGAATATCGAGTCAGTTGGGCCCGTATATCTGTGTAATTTATCAAAACGCAGCTATGCTGAACTTCCTACTGTGGGCAGTAGATTAATTGTGTTCACAACAATTCTTTGCAAATTAATATTTTACCTAAATTAAACGCCATATTTTGAGGCGTGTGTTAAGGGAATCAAACCACTCGGATATGAACAAATCATCAATCTCTTATGAGACATTTATAAAATCTAATAGCGGGAACAATTCACGGCCCAACAAACAATTTCAAAACCTTCTTCTTGAAGGGCGATTACGTTTCCTGCAGAGTATTTGTTTTAGAATACATATTTAGTCTTATTCCCCTTTCACAGTATTCGCAAATAAATAAATAAATAAATAAATAAATAAATAAATAAATAAATAAATAAATAAATAAATAAATAAATAAATAAATAAATAAATAAATAAATAAATAAATAAATAAATAAATAAATAAATAAATTCAAATCTGAGTACATTGTCAGATTCTTCAACACCATTTTCCTAACAAAAGACTGACAGAACTGCCGATCAAATGCCGTACAGAACATGCCAGTGCGTTCAATTTAAATAACCTAAGGAACATCTTACAAGTATTATGGTATAAGGTATACAATATATTATTAGAATATCTCTTATAGTTCCATCACAATTTAACAGTGTACACAGGAGCACAATAATTACGGAATATAACTAGCTTAACAGATAATGTATAGTTATAAAATTTATCCTGCGCCAACATCAACAATGCCTGCATCGTCTGGCAAACAGTTGGAGATATAATGCCTATCGGTATTTAATTGTGTTAAATTCTCAAATTTCCTCATCATTTTAGAATATTATGTTGAAATGATAACACACCGTTTGTCAGCACAAAACATTTTTAAATATTTTGAATTACAAATGCAGTCAATCCAAAATAAGTTAGACATTGGTAGAAATAAACTGTAAAATTCACGTTTCTCAAATCGAAGTTAAGCTGTTTTAAACGAGAATCTGGGCATCTTAATTCTATTTATCGAATCACCTTTTCAACTTGCGCAGTCACACTAGGCTAGTAGCCACTGTGGTGTAAATAATAGAATTGAGGTAACAATGTAATTATATTGCACCATGGGAAATTGGTATGACAAGTTATAAGGTCGGTGATTTCCGATGATGGAAACATTCGCCTTTGAGGTAAATGCGTGTTGCTGGATAGATTGACATTAATTCACTCTCAGTGTACCTCACTCATATCGCACCTGAGTATCCATTGACACAGGAAGTAACACGTAACGCCATGAATATTGGCTTTAAATTATATTTATATAAAGTGAACGCTAATGTAATCATGTTTAGGATTGTGCGTGAAAAATGTCTTCATCACTGTCACTGTTATAATGCGGCATATTTGCAACTCCGTATTTTTGGTTACTGAATAATTTAATGCTATAAGAATACAGCCTGTACCCTATACAGTGAATACAGTGTGTACCCTAGACGCCACCGTACATTACTACTTGCTTTCTAACGCGCGTACTCAAAACGTGTCAAACAATTTTCTTTTTATGACAGTGCTTTTGATCGAGCGTAAAGCGGTAAGTGCAGCCGCCTTCAAAGGCAAAAAGTCCTGCCATCCTCGGCCCGATTCTTTTCTGATATATATATATGTATAGATATGTATTCTATATTGGATAATTATGCTGATTTGAATTTTACGTGGTGACGCGGTAAAGGCTTGTGGTACAAATATATTGAAAATATTACTTCCTACATGAATGATAAAAATTGCTATTATTATTTTAAATCAACACGCAAGCACACGAAAATGTACGTGGCATATAGTTGTTTAATATGTCTTTGAATAGAATGGGTCATCTGACAACATAAAATCGGTTTTGTTATCTAAAAACTACAAATAATTCCATCTCTGAAGTTTTAGTTGTTCATATTTCTCACGGAATAACATTTTTTTTTCAGGAACAACAAACACAACACCTACGGAAAAATCAAATGCAAAATGAAGGACTGAAATGAACACCTTTCTGGCACTTATGCACAAACTAATAAATATTGCTCAACAATTAAAGTATCAAATCACAAATTAATAACAATGGTGTTTGTTTTGGAGGTGGTAACTCGATTTACCAGGGTTGAAACTTTTGTGCTATTATAATACATACTCTAACAATGAATGAACATGGCAGCTACAGTTTAAAATCAATATCAAATTTGTTTTTCCGTTATATATAATGAATATGGATTTTAAACTACACGTGTTTTTCACGAAACCGATGTGGTCACACATAGACTTGTATCATTTTCTAAAATTTACCGACTTTAATTAAAAACACGCAATATGTGTAGACGCAACACTGAACAGAAGTACTTCAAACGAGCTCGAAAAAAATGTTATGACGTCACCGCAGTCTTCTCATAAGCGCAACATCACTATACATGCGACTCGGGCGATTCACCTTAGAACAATAGCGGGTGTGGAGAGACTGTGGTTGGCCCAGTTAGAAAGAGTAATCTAAACATGTTTACAAGCAACAAAAAAACAAAACATATTACAGCCAGCTGTCAGTTATTGTCCAATGTTGACATCTGAAATTTGCTAAAATATGAACTTGCATCTGTTCCTAGAAAGAGAAAAGAGTAGTGTCTTGTATAGGTAAGGATCTTCCACTTGAAGAACTACCAGAGTCAAATGAACCAACATGAGCAACACATTCGGTGAACTGTCCAATCATTTGCTGACCTCCATCCTCAGACTTACATTTTAAATACATTGATGTTGTTGGAAAATCGAATCAAATATGGTGGGAGAGCTCGATGTTGAAACATTCAAATGGAAGAAATTCACCACTGCCAAAACAGTGATTGAGAATGCAAAGAAAAAGTTCTACATAGCAAACCTTCTGAATGACTTGGTTGTGAAATGTGAAGGAGGTCATCACCAGGCTGTGACGTGTATCTTTCTAGTGGGTTCCATGATATCTGAAAGGCAGTGAAATTAGTGTCTCGTAATCATCATGTAATACCAGCATTAGAGTAAAATCACGAAAAGGCAGATTCTCGGATGTTTTTTTCATATAGCATATGCAAAACAAGAACTCGGAGTATGCAGGGTATTGGCATATTGTTTAGATTCTGATGTTGCATCATATCAGTAATAGTATACTACCATTTACATACTTATTCAAAACTGTTACTTTCTCTAAAATGTTGTAGATTGTCGTTGATCTGTTTTGGTGATGTTTGTATATAAACGTACAATGCATTAAATGATGTAGGTGTAGGTACTGACTGCGTATATTCGTTCAGCTAACATTAGTAATCTGATTAATGTGCAATATATAGTGAAATCTGGGAATTTAAATTATGATTCGGTGACAAATCCTGCATTGATCGAGTCATCGTACAATTCGCTCTGTAGGGGCGAAATAAACAGTCCTTGCACACTCGTATAATGCGTTTTCTTTCATAGCTAGAACATTTTCAAAATCTATATTTTGGAATAATGCTTGTGATTAAATAGTGTATCTGTAAAACCCGTCATGCTTTGCGAATAATGTATTACAATTATAATTAGGCTGATGAGCTGAGATAAGTGATATTTAGTGCAATATACAGACTATATATACCTGCGTAGCTGGGGATTTATTTCCATTTCTGTGAACATAAGATTATTTTCAAGAATCTATATAGCCATCTCACTGCATGGTTGTCGTTAAAATTATTTCTTTATTTATTCAGAGGAGATTGAACCCTGGATAAGAGGACTTGAATGTTATAGTTTAAATTATTCTAGGAATTCTTTTTTCTGGTCATCGACATTTCAACGACCCCCCCTGACTCACATCGGTGTATTATTTTAAAGATATGGAGTTCTGAATGCAAACAACTTAATACTGTGTATTGTATACTTCAATAAAATATATCGATAGTGGTGTTCCTTTCAGCCTTATATTGAGTCACTGGAGTCGCCACCTCGTCCACAATCTTTGAAGACTGCCCATCTCGGCCTGTGGTATTTGCAAATCATCAACTATTTAATGTTTATTGTGATTTCTTTACTCGATCTAATTAAATACTTCATTGCTTGTTATTTTTTAATCTTTGATATACCCAATTTCATTCATAGAAACAAAAGCGAAAAAAAAAAAAAAAAAGCTCGTCTGATCAATTTACAATATAGCACAGAATGAACTTTTACCTCAGACAAGTATGCGGGGTTTAAAGGTCACTGAACTAAACTGATCAGTATTCATCTGAATTTGTCCAAAAATTAATACTGTACATGTAATATACCTGAGAAACAGTCAAAACATGTTAAAATGTTGTGATTGTAATTATTTCGTGACGAAAATGGCAGCCAATTAGGTTGTCATCGAAATAAAAAAAAAAAACGGAAAAGGACAAAGTTATGCCTTTGTACCAATTTAAGCAAAATCTGTAAAGTATACCCGAGAAACTGGCAAAATACTTAAGTTTGAATGAAGTACCTGACACTGCAGATATCATATTAAACAAATGGTGGTGTTTGCGGGGAATAGTTACTAGTCCCCATTATGACTTGTCTTTGTACAAAATCGGTTCAGTCATGTCTGGAGAACGAATCCACGGACAGAGTGACGAAATCTGACTCCCATTTAATGCCGATGTATAACAACGCCCCACGACTTGTATGTGTTAAGTGTGTACTAATTCCCGGTTGCCTGTCGTGAAAGAATGTAATTATCGCCGCACACTGATGTACAGTCAATCCCATAGCTGTTTTGAAGACATGACGCAATTCACCAGTCACTACACATCACCGAAACCCACAATGCTTTAACGAAGGAGTGTATGTTTGTTTTTTTCTGTCAACAGGCATTTCTAAAGTGAGTCAATCCGACTTGAATTGTTAGCGGCGCCCGGAGAATGGGTCATGTGTAAATACAGTAGCGGTGGAAAAACAACCTCGGGGATTTTACATTTGTGGATATTCTATATACGTCGTAAACAATGGAGACAGAGTTCAGGCAGGGACGGTTCGCTAATCTGATAGGCAATATGTCTAGTAACACTACGAATGACACAGTGACAGCGGACGACCCATATTCGAATCTTTGGGGTAAACGATCTGAGCATGTTCTGGCTGTTATAGGGTTTCTCTTAATCGTTATTATTATAGGAACTATATTCGGAAATGCACTTGTGATTCTCTCGCCACTGAAGAATCGTCGACTCCAAACGGTCAGTAACTATTATATAATATCGCTAGCGGTGGCGGACCTTCTAGTGGGAATCGCAGTGTTGCCGTTCAGCGCCATTTATGAACTGCGCCGCGTCTGGGATTTTGGTCCATTTTTTTGCAACATATACGTATCGTGTGATGTTATGTTCTGCACTGCGTCCATGCTGAGTTTGTTCGCTATCAGTATTGATAGATACATGGCAATTACAGACCCAATGACATATCATGTCAAGATGACATCCGGAAGAGCTTTAACTTTTATTGGAGTAGTGTGGTTGGTTTCCTTTCTCATCTCGTTCGTACCTTTACATCTGGGATGGAACACGGAAGACGGCAACGTTCAGAACTACGCAACGCCGACTCAGTGTGCTTTCGAACACAATCCTACATACAGCTTGGTCGACGGGATAGTCTTATTTTTTATTCCACTTATTGTCATGTGTGTGACTTACCTAAGGGTACTGATGATCGCCAGGCAACAAGCACGCAAGATAAATGCGGGAGCTATTACCCAAAGACGAGAGTCGGTTATCCTGAAGAGCAAATCAGCTGTGGATGAGCACAAAGCTACGAAAATATTAGCAGTTGTTATGGGCTGTTTTGTGATATGTTGGGTACCTTACTTTCTCGCTTTCACCTTCTGTCCCTTGGGTAAATGTAACGTCTCTTACGACGCCTTTGCACTATTATTGTGGTTGGGTTATGTAAACAGTACAATCAACCCAATCCTATACGCACTTCTTAACCGGGAATTCCGTAAAGCTTTCCGCCGTCTAACGTGCTGTTGTCGGAAAGAACAGAGGGAACGCCCGTCGTGGGCATCGGCCTCCGACTCTAGCGAGAACACGAGAAAGCGAAATCCGACAAGCACCGGCCCAAGCGTTATTGATGGTACCATTTCTATGACCGACCGCGCATAATGCATATGTCACAATATATTTTTCTCGGTACTCGTTTTACTGTATTTGCAATATCACTTTTATTTCAAACTGTAAACTATCAGTATGTTCACAAAATATATGTTTCGTTGTTCTATGAAAAAATATTTCGCACGCAGAACAATTGACTAGGAATTATCACCGCGGAAAAAGATCAAAGTACTAAAAATATTTCGACATATATGTTTAGGACTATATAAGTATCTCATAGTCCCGAATAGTTATCTGTTTTCAGTACAGAACAAAAACAAAATTCAAACTGAATATGGACATTCTCGGGTATAATAACTGAATTATTATATCCGTTTTTTTGCACAACCCGAGTTGACATGTGACCAGTTGAGGTTGTGCACAAATCAACACGCCATATTTTAGAAAATCAGATGTATAAAGATTTATTTAAGCGTTTCGTTTCAACAATTGTAAATATATATATATACAGTATACCATATATATTTATTTATCTGTCTTTAAATGAAATCAATATCAATGTAGCACGTAGATAGTTTAGCGTATATATAAACTAACTTATATGGAGGAACGTAATACACACATTTCCGAGTCTAAGGTCATGTCAAACATCTAAGATGAGTTGTGGTAGTTCGTGGAAATTGACAAGTCTGTAAGGCTGAACATATGGATAATACTTTCCCAAATTGTCTTACATTACAAACCAATTCTTTGCTTATACTTTCATGACCTTCAGTAATTCAATTCCTAGTACTTTATTTTTCTGATTTGTTACACTGTCTAAAAAGAGCATTCATTAACGTACTTGCATAGCTTATGTTTTGCACTTATATATCGTGTGCTATATACGTATAATTCCAGGCTTAGTGGTGTACATTTCCATCTACCTTGCTAGAGAGCGCTGCCTAATTTGAACAATGTTTCTGCCCTTTGGGTGGTATGTGTTTGGTTTTGTGTCTGGTAAGTCAGAATAATTCGAGAATTATGTTCTCTGTAGTGTTGCGTTGTGTATTATTATATTGTCGTATAACTATTGACCTCACGTAAAATAGATATATACATGCATATCTTTCAACACCAATGTTGAAAAGTGTGCCCTCTAGAGACGCCTCTTTTTGCGACGTCGAAATGACGCAGGTTGGTGTAAAAAAGATCATTTAAATCAAACAGATTCGTTTGTATGGTTTTCGTCATTTAAAATAAAATAAACTCCTAAAACTGTAATTGTTACACGGAAGTACGATTTATAGAAAATGTTTATTACAAGTGGAATATCATCTTTCTCATTGCTGAAAGTTAGCATTCCCAACGTGTACGTGACATGTGTTCACTTTTTATTCATTAAAATACACATATGATACAAAAACAAGCTCCTTATTTTTCGTAACCTCTTATATTTTCTAAGTATGAATTTCCTATTTGGAGTCAAAGTTCATATATTCAATGCTCAATACGTAACGTTATAAATGTGTGCTGTCCATTCACATAATATAAATCATATTACTCTATATAAACCTTTGAAACACGTGCATTTGAACGTTATGTTCTGGAACACGGGAGGCGCTTTACCGATAAGAAAAATTGTTATGTAGCCTGTGGCGGCGCCCTTCCTGAGAATGTGGCTTCAACACATAAAATGCGTGATTGTACTTGGTAACATAACTGAAATATTTATCGCGACAGTAATCAGTAAGAATCAATCTTATTATAGGGAGCAGATAATTTATTATATAATATGCACATTATTATGTACGATTGTATGTAATTTAGTGTCAGATAATAAAGTTGTTTTGTTTATTTCAGCTATTAGATTACTCATCTTGATCACCAATCTGATATAGTGTAAGGGCTTTAATTATTTTGGCTATAAACTTATTTTAATTTAATTTTTTATTACTTTTATTATTTTACTTTGATTTTGAGATTTTGTTTTTAATTCTGTTCTACATACATCTGATCCGACGCCTATGTAAGTCCTGTTCAAATCTCGCGTAAGTAACACTGGCAGCCAATCACAGCCCCCTTTTATGCAGGCTGTCGGTTGCTTACTTTTCAGTGTAGCGATACTCTACGGGCAATCTTTCTGTACATTATATTTTGCCCACTTGAATAAACCATTAATAGAAAATTGCTAGTATATTTCTTTTTGCAAAGGAAATTCCACAGCATTTTACAATTTTTGTCATTACATTGAATATTTTTTTCACTTCCAACAAATGTGTACACTCCCTGATACATCTTCGCCAGCCAAGGTTCGTTTGTTCAGTCATCGCTTCAATTTTACATCAAACATTGAGCATAATTATCTAGAATGGAAGCAAAAAATAAGTAAATCGTAATGATTAGAACACTGTAAACAGCTATAGTAAACAATGCAAACTGATTTTAAATTGTACAACGGTCACCGGCCCACGGCATCGACGCAGAAAATTGGAGCAAACAAATATTTCCTGATCAATTGCGATGTGTTCCAAATAAAAAAATATTTTATTCCAGTCCAAATCAGCCAAATTACTTTAAAAAAGATTTATTGTATAATGTACACAATTTTGAAAAAATTTGATGAATATTTACAGCTACGGTTTCAATAACCGTAGACGATTTTGGCCCGATCGTCAACAAAACATCACCCGTGTCTAGGGCAAGCAGCTGGAAAATGACACCGGTGTTCGGTCGAACCGGTGGAAACAAAATCGTCACTCCCACAATAACTACGCAAAATAACGATCTAAACTCGAACCATTCGAGCCACAATATAAACATAAAAAAATGACTTTCGTTGCATTTGACAATGATAAACTTACCGAAAAGCCATGTTTTTCTCGGTCGCTAACGTCGGTATAATCCGCCATTTTATTTGAGTGTATTTGCCACCTGACCCTGCCCGGTGACGCCATCATGTGCGCTATAGAAGGGGGTCTGGGATTCATTGACTAAAATCGTCGATAGTGGGCCTCGTTGAAATCTCGTTACATAGGCATAGGGTCAGATGTATGTAGGGCGGAATTAAAATAAATCACAAAATCAAAGTAAAATAATAAACAAAAAAGGCATTAATAACAAAAGTAATAAAAAATAAAATTAAAATAAGTTTATAGCCAAAATAATTAAAGCTCGTACACTACATCAGATTTTAATCAGATTGCTTGATCACTGACTGGTGCACACTATTCAATCAATACATAACAAAATCGTTACTAAAATGCAATATCGTGGTTCTCCCATCAAATAT